>NC_141879.1:660640988-660946329 GCF_056163025.1 Triticum urartu
ATGCCAGTGAAGCTGATGCATTTACGGAAAGGCCCGATGTCTGTGAAGAAGGTGAATGCCTATGAAGCTGCTGCGATTTGGGAAAGGCCCGATGCCTGTGAAGCTGCTGCGTTTTGGGAAAGGCCCGGTGCCTGTGAAGTAGGCAAATGCTTGTGAAGCTCGCCGCCCGTGACACTCTCACGTAATAATGAGTGGGGCTGTACATGCCCCGGAGTCTCCGGAGTGCCGCCCTCGGGCCTCGGCGGCTCCCGCCCACGCCCGGTGGTAGCACTTAGCTCCGCGCTGGTGAGAAGACGTCAAAGACTAGAATAGGTACCGGACACGGCTTTCCCATTTGCTTTCTGCAGTTGGCTGGTTTACTCCCATTTGAAGTTTTATTGGAGTTGCTGACGTTCCTGGCTTGTGATTCTTTGTCTTTCTCGCTCGCTTGCCTCGTTTTCTCACGCACAAGTCTCGCGAGGGAGGTTCGCGAGCGCCCTCGCGAGTGTTTTCTGCCCCGATCGTTTGGAGCTTCCCTATCCGAGTCCTCTGCGGGAGCACCCCTCCCAGTCCGTGCCCCACGGGCATCGCGACACGAGCGCAGGACCTCGGCCGATCGCCCCCACAACCAAGACCGTAAGTTACCCCTCTTACTGATCCTTGCAGGGCACGAAGCGCATGACGAGGCCACGGCCTCGGGAGGTGAGGACCGCGCCAAGCCCCACCGAGCTAAAATAGTTCCCGCACATGGGTGCGCGGCGCGGAAACACAGCGCAGAAATAGCGGAAACAACACGATGGTTAAATAGTAGCAGTTCTAACACGCCCCCGCGGGGCCCTACATTACTTTCTATTTTTGCGCAGGATAAGAAAGAAAACAAAACGGGCGCGATTCGTCCTACGCCAACGCACAGCGAAGGCTCGAGATGCTCCTGGGGCTCAGGCGGATCCCTCCTCTCGCTTCACCGGGGCGCGACGGCGGGCTGACCCGCTACCTTCACCCCGGCGGGCGCGACGGCGCGGGGGCTGGTCGCGGCCACCGCTGGAGGAGCTGCTGCCTGAGAGGGGGTCGCCGAAGCTCAGCGAACCCCAAGCACCGCCGCCTGTATGCCAGTCGCCATCTTCATCCTGGTCAATGCTGGGGCTGGGCAGGCGGTCGCGGTGGTCGTCTTCAGGGCAGCACCCGGCACGGCGACCATCTTCCCTGAACACCCTCACTTAGAGGGTGGCGTTGCCATCAAATGTTTGCTAGCCGCGTGTCAGAGCCCCATTCCCAGAAACAGAGACCTCCAGCGAAGCCCAGGAGGCCCTGCTGCAGCAGCCGTATGCCTGGAGCCAGAAGCCGCACCGAGCGCTGCCGGCAGTTCATCTACGAAGAAACGGGGGAGCTGGAGCCGGGTGCTGGATGGGTCCGCTGACCACACGACGAACTCCGGCAGCACCTCCGCAGAGCGAAAGCGTGGCCTAGGGGGGCGCACACCCACGGCGTGCCCCCCATCGGCAACCGGGCGCTCACCACCGCGCAGGGAACCACCTCCATGGCCGCGGGAGGCCACCACGGGGACCGTGGTATACATGCGAGGGCGGCCTCGGCCGCGCTTGGTCGGGGGGATTCAGGCCCTGCCTGGGGGGCCTTTCCTTTCTCCGCGGCCGAGAATCTCTTTGGGGCCATGAGGACGGCGAGTATCCAAGAAGAAGAAAATGAGCAGCAAGAAGGAACGGGCTGAAGGGGCTCACGCAGCCCCGTACTTATAGCCGGAAGAGACCAACCGCCGAGCACCACGATCGCAGGTAATCATGACCAATCTCTCTGCATGCAGGGACTTGTCAAGTCGTGCGGTCGCCGAGGCATCATGGGGAAGCGCATACGCCCACGTCCAGTCAACCGCCACGCGGCGCCCAAGGCCGCAGGCTGTTGGGGCCCGCGGCGCTTCGCGCTTACCCCTTCGCTTCCCTGCTAGGCCAAGCCCGGGCGCGCCTTGGGCCCGGGGGCTACTGTCGGTGTTCTGGGAACGGGGGTCCCCAGACTTGCCTTCCTGCGGCCTGCGGCGTGGCTCAAGTGGGGGCCCAGCACGGCCCATCTTCATCAGCTCAAGCTCAAGACCCTCGCGAGGGGCCAAGCCTCGCAGGGCGGACGACAGGAAGCTTCCTCAGAGGCAGCCTCGTCAGGCAGGCTCGCGAGGAGGCAGAGAGATCAAGGCGGGGATACCTCGCGAGAAGCCCGTGACGCAAGCCATGATGATCGAGGCCAGGCGGGCGCCGGCCTACGCAGTGTCCTTGTTTCTCCTTTGGTGCAAAGGGGGCAACACATGCCAAGGCACCGGGCAAAGGTTACCATTCCAGTGCAACGAGACCAAGACCAGCAGAGCGGCAGGACGGAGGTCACCGTGGAGCCCAAGACGGCGTCATCACCAGTACTTTTGGCAGCCGAAGACCACCTTTGGTCAGGATAACTTGTACTAGATGTTCCCCTTCAAAATGGCCAATTGTTGGTGCCCTTCCCGCTCATTATTTCGGGAGAGGCCCAGGGCCTCTATAAATCTATATCTACATCTATACTTATACTAATTACAGACTCCCAAGAAATTACCACGTTAATCAGTAATTAGAAACCGTTCATCTCGTGGGACCAAATTTAAATGGTGTAGATCAATCAATATAATTATATCACCATGTCTCAGTTGTAAAACTAGCCGCCACCTATAGATCTATGTATAACCGTTGGACCCGTCCTCATTAATCTCCTTCCTCCTCCTTATCTCTTTATTTTCTCCTTCCTTCCTCTCATGAAACACATCTTCCCTCGCCCACAAAAAAGGCCATCTCCTCTGCCACCTCTTTTGACCTCCCTGCCATCCCGATTAATCTTTGTTGCCTCGGCTCAAGGAGGACTGGTTGCCTCTACATCTCCGTGTGCATCTGACGTAGTTATAGCAATGGCAGATCAGATTGAGGTTCAGAGCCTGGACAAAATTGCATTGACGAACTGATGGCCATGAAACAAGGCTCAAGGAGGACTGGTCGCCTCTGCGCCTCCGTGTCCTCTGTTGCTTGGAGTTTGAGTGCATCTAATGCAGTTATAGCAATGGCAGATCAGATTGAGGTTTGGAGCCTAGACAGAATTGCATCGATGAACTGATGGCCATGAAACACACAAGTATGAGTCAAGCGATCAATTAAATCAACCAATGTCGCAGTACCCTAGCAGTAGGCCGTTGCAGCTTGCTGAGAGGAAGGCTTAGGCCTGAGAAAGCAACAACATCAGAGGCCCAATGCCATGGACGTCACGGGCATGGAGGTAACATGGGATTTCTCAAGGCAGCACTGCCGGTTGAACTTGAATATCAAAAGGTTTATAGGAACATGTTGAGGTATGCAGCCATATGTTCTACACTACATAGTAATTTCGCCTTTGAATACCATGGCAGATGAACGCATATATATATATAGCTATGCGAGTCAAGACATAGGTTTTTCTCGCCATGAGCAGCATGGAAAATATATCCCAATCCTTCCCATGATACTGACCAGCCTTGCTCTGCATCTTGCTCGATAGCGAGATGATCTTGATCCGTATTTCCAGTTCTTCTACAATATTGATAGTAAGATTCTTCTTCTCCACAGCAATGAAAAGCAAGATGTTAGAATTAGGCATGACACATGTGCCTTCCAGATCGTAGTATAAGAATCCTAATCCTACTTAGACATGTGCTATTGGCCTATATATACATGTACTAAATTGCAACAACCCGGTCAGAAATATAGTGAAAAAGAAGGCACTAGAAGTGGAATTAACCTATATTACACGTGTGTTTTATATGTTTCCAGCAGGCGATAATCGATTAGCATGTGCCTCAAGTGCATGCATGTCTAGACGTGAATCCATCAGGCATTACATGTGTGTTCTATCTATGTGTGTGCAGAAGGCAAGAATTGATTAGAGTGAGCCTCGCGTACATGGATTTCTGGAGGGAACAATCCAATGAAAAGTGTTTCTGGTACTTAGCTTGGCTTAGGTACTTGCACGTTCTGCCATCAGCCAAAAGCACCGGCAAAGAGCTACCCGTACAACCGTGTCATGTATTTCAGTAGAGCTAACTTAAGATTCTCACTTGACCAGGTCAGAGACCGAGTCTTTTATGTTTTTCAATATGCTACTTTCATCATTAAGTTTATGTGAACATCCAAACACAAATCTGTCAAATATTTATACGCGAATAAGAAAAAATAGTGACACTATTGCCACAAAATAAACCTCGATATGGTTATAAAGATAAAATTAGATAACTAGCCCGTGCGAATGCACGGGTTAACGACTAGTATAACTAGCCACACAGAGTAGAGGGACATCTAGAAATCTGGTAGAGCCCTAGCAGAGAGAGAGGGAGGGGCGACCGAACTCACCCTAGCAGTTCATCGCACCAACTCAAGAACACCTCTCGCGAGGCTGTTCTTCCCTTGTACTGTTCATCATCAGCCCTTGAGGCAATCCACCACACCACACACTGGAGTAGGGTATTACACCACAATGGTGGCCCGAACCAGTATAAACCTCGTGTCCCTTGTGTTGTTCGTTGTTTCCAGCTTAGATCACGCGAGAAGATTGGACGTAGATCGGCAGGGGAGAGATCTCCGCGCGCACCCCAATGTTCAAACCTCAAGGGTCTGCCGGAACCTGAGATCCGACAGAGTCACCACGTTGATCAAGTCTTACAGTAGTAACGATTGTAAATCCATGGTTTGTGTGTAGTATGACATCCGTGGAGCCTTGATGTATGTAAAGGGAAAATTGTGCACTACATGATTTGTTGCATAGCGAGGGATGTTCTGCAGAAAATGGTAGGATTGTTAAAGAAAATATGATAACATGCAAATATGGGCCCAAATTGAAAGAACTGTACATCATTTGAAATCGAAGGACAAAAATCTATAATTAAACAGATAGGGTAAACATGATGTCATGGAAAAATGAGAGTAATCGAAAGAACAATACATCATTAATTTGCCTAATATAGAAAGAAGAGGGGGGAAATCCCCTTAGACGTATATGGTGCATGTGGCACCTTTTATCCAAATGTAGCAATATTTAGAATATGTTCAGGAAAGTAGGCCATGCAAACCGATTTAGGGTGAGATTGAACATACCGCGCGCGCTCAAGTTATCTGGTATGGAGAGATGGAATCTCTAGCAGCGGTCGCAAAGTCCTGAACTGTCGACGCACTGTACATTCTATGAATGAAAGAAAACCCTCAAATTAGCTCGAATAAAAATGAATTCATGATGATTTCCGCCGGGTGATTAAAGGAGGTAGATGAACTGGGATAAGAGATGAGATAATATCTCGTTAAACTAGTTAGCTTTTCGTCCATAAGAATGAACCCTCAATACGACAGATTCCCCAACTGAGCGGAGCTGGGTCGATCGTGAGCAGCATCGAGAAAGTCGATGATGATAGGCGGCTGCAAGCGGAAGTGGCGAAATGCGGTGGGCTTTGCCGGCAGCCTGGCGGCGGCAGGCGGCGAGCTAACTGTTTACCACCATGATAGGCGGTGCCATGGCATAGATGCGCAGGAGCTTGTGCATGTGTGAATGGGAAACGTATCGAAGGGGCCAAGGGGGTGGCGGGCGGGGTGAGGGTTTTTTGTGACGTGGGGATGGTGAGGGTTTTTTTTGAATTGGGTGGTGAGGGTTTTCTGTCCCACAAAGAATTTTGGGGGCGACAGTTTGCTAGAGTGAACCGTGTGTGATTGACGTAGTAGGCAAAATGAAAGTCATTGCACACTGTTCCAATTTTGGGAACCGTGTGTGATTGGCGTACTATCTCCATCCTGGTTTATTGGTCCCCCGTTGTAATTTTACCAAAATTTGGTGAAATATTTAACATACTCAGACATAGATAATAAGCGTACACGTAGATAAGTATAGTTCAACCATAAGTAGTACATAGTTCAACAGTATTAAGCATACTTAAGCGTACATATATAGTTCCATCCATCCCACATCTCATCTCATAGGTCGGCACGATCCCGAAGCTTCTCCAGGTACTCGGCGTACGCGCCATGCGCCACCTTGCGAGAATACTTCTGCTTGAAGGAGCCAAAGGCCCGTCCTCTTGCATGCACCAGAACACTTAGATACGTGTCATGAAGCTTATGGTTGCAAAATGGGCATCCATAGCCGTTGTTCCAGGTCCTAATACCCCTGTTATGCATTCCCGCATAAAGCTCCCTCAGGATTTGCCTGTTGTACCTCCTATGGACATCTTCATCCTCGCTTTCCACATTGTCAGACAACACCTATACAAATAGTAAAACAAATTTGGCATCGAGTCAATGATTACATGCCGTGAAGTAGGATTAGGAATTTATGGCTATTTATTTATACATATCCAAAGATTATGGTTCGATTTTTAAGCGCAGTCGTCTATGTACAGACCAATCTTGAAGAAAATAATGACACAAACATATGTAGGTCAATGAAAATCAATTGTCAAGCCCTGGCTAGGAATTATTAGCACGAACACTAAACCTAATCTGATTACTAGCATAAATCATTTGCATAGATGAAACAACTAATCACTTATCACATGTACCATTCAACCAATCAATACACTACACGGATCTAACGAAACTTACTCAGATTTTATGAATTGGGAGAACATAACCATAGGATTTCTATTCCAAAAAGGGGGAGGCAGGAGTAACAAGAGAAACCCTATGATCTATTTGACACATAAATGGGTATAGATGACTAACCAGCTGTCCGTCGTCGTCAGAGTCGTCGTCGGAGTGGTCGTCGGAGTCGGTGTGCAACTCCGCCTCCGGCTGTGGAAGCTCGACACCATCGACGACATCAGGGTACAGTGATAACTCGCCGGCGGTGACGGCAACCTCTATCTCCATCTCCATGCCATGCTCCGGTGTGACGCCTCGAGTCCGATGTGCCAGGTGTATTCCAGTTATTCGCTATTGTTGTCTTGTCATTCGCTTGCGTGTTGCATCTTGTCATGTCATCATTGTTTGCATTGCATCATGCCTCTTGCCATTTTTCATTTCATCATAATCACCATGTGCGTTGCATTCTTCATGATGTTTTCTTGCTCTATTCTTGTCGTTTATACCAACCCCTTCCCATCTCTCTTAAATCTACCCATGTATCATCACCGCCTTCTTCCTTATTATTCCTTTCATTTTTGCTAGTGCCATTTTCTGTCGTCCATAAATGTTCATTATTTTCCTATAAACCATACACCTTTCCTTTAACCCCTCTGTCAAATTTCATATCATTTTAAGTTTTTTTGGTTGGGTTCAAAAATGGTTCAATTTTGAATTTTAATTCAAACTTGAATTATTTTTCTGTCCTTAAAAACTCCCAAACCACTTTTATTAAATCGGGCATATTTCATGGTTCCTAGAAATATGTCCCTCTCTCCTCACATCCATTCCAAACCCTCTGTACTTTCTTTCTATTTATGTTTATGCAATAAATAGAAAAGAAAAAAGGTAAATCAGAAAAGAGAGAGAGGAGGAAGCCCAGTCGGCTCCTTGGGAAGCCGAGCGAGGCCGGCCCATTTGCTCCAGGCCGGCCCAACCATCCCCTGGAGGCCATCCAACCTACTCTAACCCTAGCCCGCACCCTGCTCGTTCCCCATCTCCCTCGATCCCTTCCTCCACCGCCGCCTCTCCCCGTCGTCGCTCCTAGCGCTCGCGCAGACCCCTCGATCCCACAGCACCGCAGTCTGCCTCGTCCACTCCTCCTCGAGCAGCCCCGCTAGACCCGCGCCCGGATCTCCTCCTCCCCGTTCGTCCTTCTCACCGGGAGCCCGAGCTCCGCTAGATCCCCCTCGCCCTCGCCGTTCAGCACCGGCGCCGCCCTGCTGCTTCGTCCATGGCCTCCACCGCCCCTTGAGCTCCAGACTCACCCGAACTTCGCCGACCTCCTGCGATTTCGTCGCCTGAACCGGCGTCACCAGCCTCACCGGAGCATGGCGCCTCTACCTCTCCTCTAATCCCGCCTGCACGCCTCCGCCTGCTGCGTCGCCGGAACTTCCCGCTGCCAGCACCACCGAGCCCCTCCATGTTGTGTCGTCCCCGTCGTCCGCAAACACCAGAAGCTCCATGCTTCCACTCGGTCCTCCTCGAGCTCCTCGGCTCCCTCCACCGGAGCTGCCAACTCCTGCTACCTCCTCTGCCTCGCACCTGCTTGTCATCCTTGGGATCCGCGAGCAGCAGCTCGGAAGCGCTCCAGCAGCGTACCACATCGCCCTTCGTGCACCTCCGCTTTCTGTTGATGCTAAGACCGTGTCTCTAAGACCGTATCCGGTTCGTCAAGTACCGTTGTCTCGGATTGCGCCAAGTACCACGACGCCCAAAGCCTGCAGATTCGTCAGTTTCGATTACTACGCGGACTTGCCAAGTACCACTTCATGTCGGCAAGACCCGCAAGTCGGACCCCGAACGACCGACGACTCGTGGACCATGTACAACTTCAAGCGCCGAACACCCGGGTAGCACAAATGCCAAGTACCCTAGAGACCACTTGGACGTCAAGTACTGTTGAACCGCGAAGACTCCATGGACGTCAAGTTCCTCGAATGACCCTGAACATCGACGGAAATTTGTGCGACTAAGAACTTGAACCACTACTTCCGCTAACATCGAACCTGAACCATTCGAAAAAACGCACGTTTCAAAGGTATAACCCCGAGACGACTGTCCGAGAACGGATGCTTGCCTGTGTTGTATGAGATGCACCACTTTGCTTGCACCGTGTCAGTAGAGTCTTTCGCTTCCATGCCATCGACTCATGGAACACCCGGTATCCGGGAGCGCCCCACCATCTTTTGCACGCATCCGCACACTTTTCCTTTGCATCGGTATCTCAATCGAGTTATCAGAACCGGAACGTTGTCGTGGCACCGTTTTTATTATCGTTGCCGTGGCACCCCTTTTGTTTCCGCCACGATGACAAATGATCATGTCAACATTTTCAGAAGTTGCATATAACTTGTTTATGTCATTCGCATCATGATAACAACATTTAAATGTTTAAATTTGTTGTTGCACCAAAGTGCTAAATGACATATGGGGATTTATCGGAATTGTCGTTTGTTATTTCCGGCCTCATTTAAACTTGCCTAAATAGTTAATTTAGTTATGTTTCACCTCTTGGCCATGTTTAACAACATTTAATATTGTTGGGTACATAAACGGGAGAGAACTAAATAAATGAATGTGGTGTTTCGTCAATATGCAACTCGTTGCATATTGAGCTCCACTTAATTTGTAGTATGCTTGTTGCACTTTGACATGCCATGCCTCAGTAAACCGGACATGCATCATACTTGGTTGAGTATCATGCCATGTTTATGTGATGGTTGTTTACTATGTTGTTTGCTTCTTTCCGGGTTGCTTCTCTCGTTAGTTTCGGTTTCGTTCCGGGGTTGTGAGGATCCATTCGACTACGCCTGTTTGTCTTCTTCATGGACTCGTTCTTCTTCCTTGCGGGATCTCATGCAAGATGACCATACCCTCGAAATCACTTCTATCTTTGCTTGCTAGTTGATCGCTCTATTGCTATGCCGCGCTACCTACCACTTGCTATATCATGCCTCCCATATTGCCATGTCAAGCCTCTAACCCACTTTTCCTAGCAAACCGTTGTTTGGCTATGTTACCGCTTTTGCTCAGCCCCTCTTATAGCGTTGTTAGTTGCAGGTGAAGGTGAAGCTTATTCCATGTTGGAACATGGATATTGTTGGGATATCATTATTATATCGTATTTACTTTAATGCATCTATATACTTGGTAAAGGGTGTAAGGCTTGGCCTTATGCCCGGTGTTTTGTTCCACTCTTGCCGCCCTAGTTTCCGTCATACCGGTTTTATGTTCCTTGATTTTGCGTTCCTTACGCGGTTGGGTGTTATGGGGACCCCTTGACATTTCGCTTTGAATAAAACTCCTCCAGCAAGGCCCAACCTTGGTTTTACCATTTCCCTCACCACCACCTATACTTTTCCCTTGGGAGTCACGCTCTCGAGGGGTCATCTTTATTTTAACCCCTTACAGTCGGAGTGCTGTCCGAATTATATCATTATTATTCCTTCTTTATCTTGTTTTAACCGGAGTGTTATGTCTATCATTCCTCTTCTAACCGGACTCTCATCCAATTGCCTTCATTTTGCCAAGTTCATATGCTATGCCTTCCTTTTCCAACCGGAGTGTTGTCGTAATTGATCTTTATCGTTCCTTGTACATCTCGTTTATACCGGGGTGCTTGCATGTACTAAGAACGTGAACCACTACCGTCGGACCCCGAAGGACTCGGATTCGTCAAGTCCCCCTCCGAACCGGGAACCACTACTTCCGCTAACATCGAACCTGAACCATCCGGAAACGCACGCTTCAAAGGTATAACCTCAAGACGACTGTCTGAGAACGAATGCTTGCTTGTGTTGTATGAGATGCACCCCTTTGCCTGCACCGTGTTTGTAGTGTCTCTCGCTTCCATGCCATCGACTCATGGGACACCCGGTATCCGGGAGCGCCCCACCATCTTTTGCACGCATCCGCACACTTCTCCTTTGCATCGGTATCTCAATCGAGTTACCGGAACCGGAACGTTGCCGTGGCACCATTTTCGTTTTCGTTGCCGTGGCACCCTTTTTGTTTCCGCCACGATGACAAATGCTCATGTCAACATTTTCAGAAGTTGCATATAACTTGTTTATGTCATTCACATCATGATAACAACATTTAAATGTTTAAATTTGTTGTTGCATCAAATTGCTAAATGACATATGGGGATTTACCGGAATTGCTGTTTGTTATTTCCGGCCTCATTTAAACTTGCCTAAATAGTTAATTTAGTTATGTTTCACCTCTTGGCCATGTTTAACAACATTTAATATTGTTGGGTACATAAACGGGAGAGAACTAAATAAATGAATATGGTGTTTCGTCAATATGCAACTCGTTGCATATTGAGCTCCACTTAATTTGTAGTATTGCTTGTTGCACTTTGCCATGCCATGCCTCAGTAAACTGGACATGCATCATACTTGGTTGCGCATCATGCCATGTTTATGTGATGGTTGTTTACTATGTTGTTTGCTTCTTTCCGGGTTGCTTCTCTTGTTAGCTTCGGTTTCGTTCCGGGGTTGTGAGGATCCGTTCGACTACGTCCGTTTGTCTTCTTCATGGACTCGTTCTTCTTCCTTGCGGGATCTCAGGAAAGATGAACATACCTTTGAAATCACTTCTATCTTTGCTTGCTAGTTGATCGCTCTATTGCTATGCCGCGCTACCTACCACTTGCTATATCATGCCTCTCATATTGCCATGTCAAGCCTCTAACCCACTTTTCCTAGAAAACCGTTGTTTGGCTATGTTACCGCTTTTGGTCAGCCCCTCTTTTAGCGTTGTTAGTTGGAGGTGAAGGTGAAGCTTGTTCCATGTTGGAACATGGATATTGTTGGGATATCATTATTATATCTTATTTACTTTAATGCATCTATATACTTGGTAAAGGGTGGAAGGCTCGGCCTTATGCCTGGTGTTTTGTTCCACTCTTGCCGCCCTAGTTTCCGTCATACCGGTGTTATGTTCCTTGATTTTGTGTTCCTTACGCGGTTGGGTGTTATGGGGACCCCTTGACAGCTCCCTTTGAATAAAACTCCTCCAGCAAGGCCCAACCTTGGTTTTACCATTTGCCTCACCACCACCTATACTTTTCCCTTGGGATTCACGCTCTCGAGGGGTCATCTTTATTTTAACCCCTCCGGGCCAGTGCTTCTCTAAGTGTTGGTCCGAACCAGATCCACTTGCGGTGCCACCTCAGGGAAACTTGAGGGCTGGTTTTAGTTGTACGTAGTGTTCATCCGGTGTTGCCCTGAGAACGAGATATGTGCAGCTCCTATCGGGATGTCGGCGCATCGGGCGGCCTTGCTGGTCTTGTTTTACCATTGTTGAAATGTCTTGTAACCGGGATTCCGAGTTTGATCGGGTCTTCCTGGGAGAAGGAATATCCTTCGTTGACCGTGAGAGCTTGTGATGTGCTAAGTTGGGACACCCTTGGAGGGTTTGAACTTTCGAAAGCCGTGCCCGCGGTTATGTGGCAGATGGAATTTGTTAATATTCGGTTGTAAAGAACATGACACTTCACTTAATTAAAATGAATCAACCGCGTGTGTAGCTGTGATGGTCTCTTCTCGGCGGAGTCCGGGAAGTGAACACGGTTCTTGTGTTATGCTTGAACGTAAGTAGCTTCAGGATCACTTCTTGATCACTTCTAGTTCACGACCGTTGCGTTGCTTCTCTTCTCGCTCTTATTTGCGTAAGTTAGCCACCATATATGCTTAGTGCTTGCTGCAGCTCCACCTCACTACCCTTTCCTACCCATAAGCTAAATAGTCTTGATCTCGCGGGTGTGAGATTGCTGAGTCCTCGTGACTCACAGATACTTCCAAACAGTTGCAGGTACCGACGATACCAGTGCAGGTGACGCAACCGAGCTCAAGTGGGAGCTCGATGAAGATCTTGATCGTTGTTATGTGTCTTTTCCGGTTAATCAGTAGTGGTGCCCAGTTGGGACGACCGGGGATCTAGCATTTGGGGTTGTCTTCTTTTATTTTGGTTCCGTAGTCAGACCTTGATTGTATTCTGGCTGATGTATGGATTATTTATGTATTGTGTGAAGTGGCGATTGTAAGCCAACTCTTTATCCCTTTCTTATTCAGTACATGGGATTGTGTGAAGATTACCCCTCTTGCGACAAACCTACCATGTGGCTATGCCTCTAAGTCGTGCCCCGACACGTGGGAGATATAGCCGCATCGTGGGTGTTACATCCGATGCTTTAGCAGCCCCGGCGTCGCCACTCCCGCTGATGTGGCGCTTCGGCGGCATGCTCATACACTGATGGCTTTGAGGACTGAGAGTGGCGTCGAGGATGCAAGCGGAGAGAGAGGATTGTGTGTGTGTAGCGATGATGGGGGGTGCGGCCGCTCGGGCGCACCATTAATATGGAGTAGTGGGAGTTGTGGGAGAGAGGCGGGTGGCGGTTAAACCGATGGTTCGCCTCCCAGTGAGCCTGCGCACCGGACTGCTAGCATGCCTACCAAAGTTTCACATAGCTACTCGCAGGCCTCCCGATGACACTACGCAGCGAGCACGCCTCTGTCAATTCACACACCTGCATGCATGCCTCCCCGTCTGCCTGCGTGGCAGACGCGTCCCGTCAACTCACGACTGCTCGCACGCCACACGGGTCGCGCGGTGGCACGTATAATGTTTTTCTATTTAGATGATTAATGCTACCGCTTTATTGCTTAACCAAAGCATGGCACGTATCCATTGTTTGTCTAACGCTCACGGTTCGAATAAATAATCCGTTTGGGATATTGGTTCCCAATTATGAATAATCTCCCATCTGTAATTAGATAAAGATTACATCAAAACTGGTCTCAAATTTGACAAAAAAAAGTACAATGCCACTTTGTATTGGTGTTCATATTACAACACGATAAGTTTCATGAACTTCAAATAAGTTTTGGATGTACTAGAATTTAAAAATCAAGATTCTCAATGTTTGAAGTTTGTTGCACGGGGAGCAAACATGCACCCAGTGAGACACATATGTTTTTGCAATCCATTTAGGTGCACTGTCACGTGTGCATGTAGCTTAAATTTGATTTTTTCACATTATACCCGTAGAAAATTAATCAATGTACTAAAACGTCTTAATGATCTCTATGATTTTTTTTGAAATTAAAATGTCCCTCATTTGGTAACATGTATGTTCACCGTGGGATAATTAATTTAACATGCATCATAGTTGCGGTAGATTCGCGGTGTGTGTGTGTGGGTGTGGGTGTCTGGGGGTGGCGGGTGGCTCGCGGTACACTACGAGTTGTGAGCCATCGTGTGGGTTGGCCGTTTTGTTAGGCAGGCCGGTGCCACATCAGAGTCGTGAACTCGTTATTTAAAACATTACACAACCCTGTCATACATAAATGTTTTGGCCACATGCAGTCGATGGTTGTCCTACACGACACTCAATACTCGCATGTGATGCTTTCTGTGGGCCCGCGAGGTCGTCGTCCATCACTTTGATGAACAGCCGGCAGTGAGGTTAATTTTACCAGCAAGGTAGAATCTTTTTTGTTTGTGTTATGCTGGTATATAGTACGCGTCGAAGAGGTGAGAGGGGACTAGCATATATACTATACGTACGCGTCCGTGACAAGTACACCTCACTCAGTGTCGGGACTTTTTAGTTTCCGAGGCACGTGCCACATCAATATTGTGAAATTGGTTGTTCAAACATCACACAACACCTTTTTGGGCCACTTGCATATCCTAGCTAGGACACTCACGTGTGACGCTTCCATCTGTGGGCCCACGAGACCATCGTCGATGCATGCATGCATCACTTTGACCTACATCGGGAGAGGTCAATTAATTTCACCATCGATGAGGATTCTTTTGGGTTACATATATTATGGCAGGAGCATATAGTATGCGGTGAAGAGGGGGGAAGGGGACCATCATATGTAGTATGCTTGATATGAACCTCGCTCCGTGTGGGTGCATGGTTTACGGTTTTTGAGGCATGTGGCACATCAAAGTTGTGCATTTTGGATATTCAACATATATATGTTTGGCCCACATGAAAAGCGGTGGTGGTTGTCCTCTCACACCCACTTAAGCGGTTATCAGCGATATCGATGCTTTACATTTGTGGGCCCGCTTGGTTCATCACTACTTTTTGCCTGACAACAAGACGGGTTAATTTGACTTAGGAGGGGATTATTATTTTTGCTCTGGGATGACATGCATGATACAGCTTGAGCACACACATGCATGTGTATGCATGAATCCCTCCCATCAAGTCGAAGAGGCTAGTACAACGACACATCATGAACTGATCTCGCTCTGTGTGGGGAACTAGTGTATGATTTTTGACACATGTGCCACATCAATGTTGTGTATTCAAACATGCATGCACACATCACCTCCATACATATGCATGTAGTGGTTGCCTTCGAATGGTACACTCCCTCACGTGGTTATCGGCAACAAGCATATATATTCGTGGCCCCGCGTGGGCATCCATGATCACCTGACCAACAACAAGATAGGTTTACCATGGCGGATTCTTCATTTGGTTCGTGTTATCGTAGTATAGGTCATGGTGAGATTCAGGCCTAATTAAGTTTGAGCGCATATACTATGCACGCATGCATGCATGAATCCCTGTCATTGGCTTGAAGTGTGGTGTAACATACATTTGCATCGTCAACCTAACCCTCACTCAGTCTGGGGATTTCTAGTTCGAAATCACGGTGCCACATCAAAGTTGTTCCATTGTTAATCAAAAACACACCTCTCCATACATATGTTTGGTCCACACGCATGCAGTGGTTGTCTTCGGGGACTAGCTACTTGCGTGATTATTGGCGAGCTTGCCCATCTCCGGGGTCACATGAACGGCCATCACTTTGACCAACAACAAGAGAGAGGTTGTACGACCAAGGTGGATTATTCTTGGTCTGTTTTACAATCCATCTTGGTGAGATATATGCCTCTCTGGCCTGCCGACTGAAAGTGTGTGTGTGGGGGGGGGGGTTGCTACTTCGCACTTTGCTAGATGAACCTTGGTTGGGGGGCATGCATTCATAGCATAGGATTCCCTTCGTGGCGACATGAGGGGGGTGGGGGGCTTCTAGCTACTTCGCACTTTGCTAGGTGAACCTTGGTTGGGGGGAGGGGGCATGCATTCATAGCTGATTCCCTTTGTGTCGACACGAGAGGGGGGCAGCTAGCTACTTCGCACTTTTCTAGGTGAACCTCGGTCGGGGGGGGGGGGGGGAGCGGTGAAGGAAATATGCCCTAGAGGCAATAATAAAGTTGTTATTTATATTTCCGTATATCATGATAAATGTTTATTATTCATGCTAGAATTGTATTAACCGGAAACTTAGTACATGTGTGAATACATAGACAAATAGAGTGTCCCTATTATGCCTCTACTTGACTAGCTCGTTAATCAAAGATGGTTAAGTTTCCTAGCCATGGACATGTGTTGTCATTTGATGAATGGGATCACATCATAAGAGAATGATGTGATGGACAAGACCCATCCGTTAGCTTATCATAATGATCGTTCAGTTTTATTGCTATTGCTTTCTTCATGACTTATACATGTTCCTCTGACTATGAGATTATGCAACTCCCGAATACCGGAGGAACACCTTGTGTGCTATCAAACGTCACAACATAACTGGGTGATTATAAAGATGCACTACAGGTGTCTCCAATGGTGTTTGTTGAGTTGGCATAGATCGAGATTAGGATTCGTCACTCCGTCTATCGGAGAGGTATCTTTGGGCCCTCTCGGTAATGCACATCACTGTAAGCCTTGCAAGCAATGTGACTAATGAGTTAGTTGTGGGATGATGCATTACGGAACGAGTAAAGAGACTTGCTGGTAACGAGATTGAACTAGGTGTTGAGATACCAACGAACGAATCTCGGGCAAGTAACATACCGATGACAAAGGGAACAAAATATGTTGTTATGCGGTTTGACCAATAAAGATCTTCGTAGAATATGTAGGAAACAATATGAGCATCCAGGTTCCGCTATTGGTTATTGACCCGAGATGAGTCTCGGTCATGTCTACATAGTTCTCGAACCCGTAGGGTCCGCACGCTTAACGTTCTGTGATGATTTGTATTGTGAGTTATGTGATTTGATGACCAAAGTTTGTTCGGAGTCCCGGATGAGATCGGGGACATGACGATGAGTCTCGAAATGGTCGAGACGTAAAGATCGATATATTGGAAGGCTATATTCGGACATTAGAAAGGTTCTGAGTCATTCGGGTATTTTTTGCAGTACCGGAGAGTTACGGGAATTCATATTAGGCCTTAATGGGAGTAGTGTGTCTTCATAGGATACCCAAAATAAACTGTTGGGTACACCTTCTATCACAGATCCGAAGGCAAGATATTTTGTTGCTAAGAATGGATCCTTTCTAGAGAAGGAATTTCTCTCGTAAGAAGTGAGTGGGAGGAAATTAGAACTTGATGAGGTAATTGTACCTTCTCCCAAATTGGAAAGTAGTTCATCACAGAAATCAGTTCCAGTGATTCCTACACCAATTAGTGAGGAAGCTAATGATGATGATCATGAAACTTCAGATAAAGTTACTACCGAACCTCGTAGGACAACCAGAGTACGGTCTGCACCTGCGTGGTACGGTAATCCTATTCTGGAAGTCATGCTACTAGACCATGACGAACCTATGAACTATAAGGAAGCAATGATGAGCCCAGTTCCGCAAAATGGCTAGAGGCCATGAAATCTGATATGGGATCCATGTATGAGAGCAAAGTACGGACTTTGATTGACTTGCCGGATGATCGGTGAGTCATTGAGAATAAATGGATCTTCAAGAGGAAGACGGACACTAATAGTAGTGTTACTATCTACAAAACTCGAATTGTCGCAAAAATGTTTTCGACAAGTTCAAGGTGTTGACTACGATGAGATTTTCTCACTCGTATCGATGCTTAAAAGTCTGGCCGAATCATGTTAGCAGTTGCCGCATTTTATGAAATCTGGCAAATGGATGTCAAACTGCATTCCTTAATGGATTTCTTAAAGAAGAGTTGTATATGATGCAACCAGAAGGTTTTGTCGATCCTAATGGTGCTAACAAAGTGAGCAAGCTCCAGTGATCCATCTATGGAGTGGTGCAAGCATCTTAGAGTTGGAATATATGCTTTGATAAAGTGATTAAAGCATATAGTTTTATACAGACTTGCGGTGAAGCCTGTATTTACAAGAAAGTGAGTGGGAGCACTACAACATTTCTGAAAGTATATGTGAATGACATATTGTTGATCGGAAGTAATGTAGAATTTTCTGGAAAGCATAAAGGAATGTTTGAAAGGAGTTTTTCAAAGAAAGACCTCGGTGAAGCTACTTACATATTGAGCATCAAGATCTATAAAGATAGATCAAGATGCTTGATATATTTTCAATGAGTACATACCTTGACAAGATTTGGAAGTAGTTCAATATGGAACAGTCAAAGAAGAAGTTCTTGTCTGTGTTGCAAGGTGTGAAGTTGAGTAAAGACTCAAAACCCGACCATGGCAGAAAATAGAAAGAGAATGAAAAGTCATTTCCTATGCCTTAGTCATAGGTTCTATAAAGTATGCTATGCTGTGTACCAGACCTATTATGTACCTCACCATAAGTTTGGCAAGAGGGTACAATAGTGATCCAGGAGTGCATCACTGGACAACGGCCAAAAATATCCTTAGTGGAATAAGGAAATGTTTCTCGGTTATGGAGGTGACAAAGAGTTTGTCGTAAAGAGTTACATTGATGCAAGCTTTGACACCGATCTAGATGACTCTAAGTCTGGATCTAGATACATATGGAAAGTGGGAGCAATTAGCTAGAGTAGCTCCATGCAAAGCATTGTAGACATAGAAAATTTGCAAAATACATACGGCTCTGAATGTGGTAGACCCGTTGACTAAATTTCTCTCACAAGCAAAACATGATCACTCTTTGGGTGTTAATCACATAGCGATGTGAACTAGATTATTGACTCTAGTAAACCCTTTGGGTGTTAGTCACATGGAGATGTGAACTAACCACATAAAGATGTGAACTATAGGTGTTAAATCACATGACGATGTGAACTAGATTATTGACTCTAGTGCAAGTGGGAGACTGAAGGAAATATGCCCTAGAGGCAATAATAAAGTTGTTATTTATATTTCCTTATATCATGATAAATGTTTATTATTCATGCTAGAATTGTATTAACCGGAAACTTAGTACATGTGTGAATACATAGACAAACAGAGTGTCCCTAGTATGCCTCTGCTTGACTAGCTTCTTAATCAAAGATGGTTAAGTTTCCTAACCATGGACATGTGTTGTCATTTGATGAATGGGATCACATCATTAGAGAATTATGTGATGGACAAGACCCATCCGTTAGCTTAGCATAATGATCATTCAGTTTTATTGCTACTACTTTCTTCATGACTTATACATGTTCCCCTGACTATGAGATTATGCAACTCCTGAATACCGGAGGAACACCTTGTGTGCTATCAAACGTCACAACGTAATTGGGTGATTATAAAGATGCTCTACAGGTGTCTCCAATGGTGTTTGTTGAGTTGGCATAGGTCAAGATTAGGATTTGTCACTCCGTCTATCGGAGAGGTATCTCTGGGCCCTCTCGGTAATGCACATCACTATAAGCCTTGCAAAAATGAGACTAATGAGTTAGTTGCGGGATGATTCATTACAGAACGAGAAAAGAGACTTGCCGGTAACGAGATTGAACTGGGTATTGAGATTCCGACGATCGAATCTCGGGCAAATAATATACTGATGACAAAGGGAACAACGTATGTTGCTATGTGGTTTGACCGATAAAGATCTTCGTAGAATATGTAGGAACCAATATGAGCATCCAGGTTCCGCTATTGGTTATTGACTGGAGATGAGTCTCGGTCATGTCTACATAGTTCTTGAACCCGTAGGTGTCGGATTTCGGGTTCCGGCAGACCCTTAAGGTTCGAACACTGGGGTGCGCGCGGAGATCACGCCTTCTACCTCCCCGCCTCGCAAAGATCTAAACTACTGAAAGAACTGCACAAGGGACACAAGGTTTATACTGGTTCGGGCCACCGTTGTGGTGTAATACCCTACTCCAGTGTGTGGTTGGTGGATTGCCTCCTGGGGCTGATGATGATGAACAATACAAGGAAGAACGGCCTCGCGAGGGCCTGTTCTTGGCTGGGGTGATGAACTGCTAGGAGGAGTTCAGCCACCTTTCTCTCTCTCACTCACTCACTGCCTTACTCTTATTCGCCGTCCCCTTGTTATGTGTGTGGCTGGTCCTATTTATAGAGGCCCTGGTCCTCTTCCCAAATATCGAGCGGGAAGGGAGCCAACAATGGCGGGCTAATTTGAAGGGGGACAACAAGTACTAGCTATCCTGACAAAAGCAGTCTTCGCCTGCGCAAAGCTCTGGTGATGACGCCGTCTTGGGCTCCACGGTGACCTCCGTCTCGTAGTCCTCCTGGTCTTGGTCTTGTTGCACCGAAATGGCAACCTTTGCCTGATGCCTCGGTACTCTGCGGCTGCGCTTGCCCCCTTTGCACCAAAGAGGAAAGAAGGACGCTGCGCGCGTTCGCGCCCGCCTGGCGCCCGGAGTCGTCATGGCTTGCGTCACGGGCACCTCACGAGGTACCCCGCCTTGATCTCTCCGCCTCCTCGCGAGCCAGCCTGACGAGGCCATGCCTGAGGAAGCTCCGTGCCATCCGCCTCGCGAGGCTTGGCCCCTCGCGAGGGTCTTGAGTCTTGTGTTGATGAAGATGGGCCATGCTGGGCCTCCTTTGAGCCACGCCACAGGCCGCAGGCAGGCAAGTCTGGGGACCCCACTACTAGGAAAAGGGCTATAGATAGGATTGATACTAATGGCACACCAGGTAAGCAGTGCGCCACTACTATATACTAATGGCGCACCGGTTGGTGATGCGCCATTAGTGTGGAAGACACTAATAGTGCACCCGAAACAGGGTGCGCCACTAGTATTACATATTTTTCATTTTTCCATACATACTAATGGCGCATCAGGTAGACAATGCGCCATTACTAGTTCTAACTAGTAATGGCGCACCTGGCAGTGAGTGCGCCATTACTGTAATTTTTTTCTTATTCTTTTTTTTGCAAAACTACTAATGGCGCACCGTCTAACAGTGCGCCATTACTAGTTTAAACTAGTAATGGCGCACTGTTAGACGGTGCGCCATTAGTATATATATTTATATTTTTTACTTTTTTGCAAAACTTCTAATGGCGCACCGCCTGCAGGTGCGCCATTAGTAACCAGGGTTACTAATGGCGCATTCCCTTGTGGTGCGCCATTAGTAACCTGGGACCCCAACAAGATATTTTGGACAGCCCCACACCTACCCACTCACTTTCCCCACTTCATTCCCTCCACCTCCTTCTCCAAGCTTTCGGCTGCCTCCTCCTCCTCACCTCATTTGTACCATAGATTCATCAAAATTAAGTGGTGAAATTACCTTTTTTTGATAGGTAAGTAAGGGGAAAGCTATCTTCATGATGTAGATCTACTTTTTTTTTCTCCCTAGCTCGCTCCAACAACGTGCACATGCACTTTTTGTGGCCTAGCTAGATCTATGTATGTTTGTGGTGTTGCATATATGTTTGTGTTTGAAGGTACCGGTATTTGAAATGCGATAGTTGCCAATATTTTGCCGGAATGTTTTGATCCATTTCCATTTCGGCGAGAATTTTGGCACTGTGCATTCTTTTTGGTCCTATTTTTAGGGAAGGTCATGCCAAATTTTTTCTTGGTTCTAAAATGTCGTTTTGCTCTACCCCGCAGGCGAACATGGTCCGCACGATGACTGAAGGCATCGTGAATAGGTTTTTGAGCTCCGCGAAGGCCGAGATGCTTCAAAAGAACGAGGCGGAGATAAGATGTCCGTGTCGAAGATGCAAGCTGAAGAGCCTTATTGCGGACCCGGATTCCGGGCAGGTGCGGGACCACCTGCTCTTGCGTGGTTTCATGGATGGCTATCGGTGGCAAGGTGATGAAGATGACTATGAAGTTGTCCATGGCCGGGGCCGGGCAAGAAATGAGGAAGGGCAACAAGACAAGTACCACCGCAGCGAGGGCGGGCGAGAAGACGAAGAATCTCCAGGACATGATCACGACGGTGATGCTGTACACAGTCATCATGTAGAAGATGTCGTACATGATGATGAGGAAGATCAAGACGAAGGGCATGATCATGAAGATGAAGATGCCGGAGCAGACGATGATGGAGGCTGGGTGCAGGACCCTCATATTCAAGAGCTGCTTCTCAAGCAGACGGATAACGCAAGAGCTGCCGCCCGAGAGAAAGCCAAGCTGGATCAACTGGAGATAGACGCGGTTACTCCATTGTATGAAGGATGCAGGCCCGAGGATACCCGCCTGAAAGTAACGCTCATGGCTTTGGAGATGAAGGTAAAACACAAAATGACCGACGCATGCTTCGATGAGAACATGTCATTCTGGCACGAACGTCTTCCCAAGGGGAACAAGTGCCCGACCAGTTTCGAGGAGGCGAAGAAAATCATGTGTCCTCTGGATTTACCGCACATGAAATACCATGTGTGCATGAACAATTGTATCATTTATCGGGACGAGCAGGCCGAGTCTACCATATGTCTGGTGTGCGGCGTCACTCGATACAAGAAGAGGAAGAAAGCTCCTCGAAAATCGGTGTGGTACTTTCCGATCACTCCTCATCTGCAGCGGTATTTCGCGAACCCTAAGGTAGCAAAGCTCCTGCATTGGCATGCGGATAGGGAGGAGAAGAAGCGGGAAGATGACGGAAATGATCCGGAGATAAATAAAAAAGACAAGATGCTGAGTCACCCTAAGGATGTGAGCCAGTGGCAAGCGTTGAACTTCGAATACCCAGAATTTGGGAAGGATCCAAGGAACATCGTGCTGGGCGCGAGCACCGAAGGAGTCAATCCGTTTGGCAGCCAGAGAAGCACACATAGCACCTGTCCTGTGTTTGTGTGGATGTACAACCTTCCCCCCTGGTTGTGCATGAAAAGGAAGTACATTCACATGAGTATGCTAATTGAAGGGCCGAAACAACCAGGGAACGACATCAATCTGTATCTGGGGCTGCTGAAGGAGGAGCTAGACACGCTGTGGAAAACGCCAGCCAATATGTGGGACGCCGCAGAGAAAGAATATTTCCCTATGAGAGCCGCACTGCTCACGATGGTGCACGACTATCTCGGTTACGGATATCTCGCGGGGCAGGTAGTCCATGGATTTTCTGGATGCGTAAGGTGCATGGATGACACAACGTATCGCCAGCTAGATAGAGATCCCGGGTCTTCGAAAACCGTGTTCATGGGACATCGAAGGTGGCTTCGCGACGATGACCCGTGGAGGAAACGCAAGGATCTGTTCGATGGTGAAACCGAACCCCGAAAACGCCCGTGTACGAGGAGCGGCGAGGAAATAGACGAGCTGTTGAAAAATTGGAAAGACTGCCCACTGCCGAGAAAGAAGCAAAAGGCGCCAGAGCCGGGAAAGAAGCGAAAGGCGCCAGAGCTGCCGCTGAAGGTATGGAAAACAAGGTCTGTTTTCTGGGACTTGCCGTACTGGAAGATCCACCGTGTGCCTCACAGCCTTGATGTCATGCATATCACGAAGAACGTGTGCGAGAGTCTTCTTGGTACCCTGCTCAACATGCCAGAGAGGACCAAAGATGGGCCGAAAGCAAGGGCAGACTTGAAATCAATGGGCATCAGGCAGGAGCTTCACGCTAATGATGATGATGAGGCGAAGCAGGACACAGAAAGTCGTCGGAAAGGCAAAAAGGCCAAGGAGACCGGAAATGACTACCCTCCTGCGTGCTTCACTCTAAGTCAGGAGGAGATCTAGCAGTTTTTCACCTGCCTCCTAGGAGTAAAACTTCCTTACGGTTACGCGGGGAAGATAAGCAGATACCTAGACCCAGCGAAGCAGAAGTTCAGCGGAATGAAGTCTCACGACTGTCACGTGCTGATGACGTAGATACTTCCAGTTGCAATCCGTGGGATCATGGACGTCACGTCCGTGAAACGCTATTTGGCCTATGCAACTTTTTCGACGTCATCTCTCGGAAGTCGATTGGCGTGAGGAAACTCAGAAGGCTACAGGAAGAGATCGTGGTGATACTATGCGAGCTTGAGATGTACTTCCCGCCTGCATTCTTCGACGTTATGGTGCATCTGCTGGTCCATATCGTGGAGGATATCATCCAACTCGGGCCGACATTCCTGCACAGCATGATGCCGTTCGAAAGGATGAATGGTGTCATTAAAGGATACGTTCACAACATGTCACGTCCAGAGGGAAGTATAGCCAGGGGCTTTCTGACCGAAGAGTGCATCTCCTACTGCACGAATTATCTAGGCATCGAGAACCCCGTTGGTCTGCCCGTCAACAGGCACCTCGGCAGGCTCGCTAGATGGGGTCACCGTGAGGGTCGCCGCGAAATGCATGTCGACTTCGAGGGTCGACTCGCCGACTTTGAAGGAGCAAACCTAGTCGCGCTACAACACATAGACGTGGTCGATCCTTGGGTGGTAGAGCACAAAACCTTTATTGAGAAGACGTACAATGACCGAGGCCAACAGAGGACGGACGGAGATATACTCAAAGAGCACAACTCATGTTTCACGCGTTGGTTCAAGCAGAAGCTTCTGTCGTACCCTTTACATGAGGATTCTTCCGCGGAAGAACAACTCATATTCGCCTTGTCACAGGGCGCCGAGCACAACCTGGTGACCTATGAGGCGTACGATATCAACGGCTACACATTCTACACCGAGGACAAGGACATGAAGAGCGATGGTTATCAGAACTCCAGGGTAACGATGGAATCCTACACCGGTAACGACAAGGACAGATACTACGGAAGGATCAAGGAGATCTGGGAGCTGAGCTACGCTGGAGAGAAGGTCCCGATGTTCCGTGTCAGATGGGCCAAGAGCGTCCTAAAAGAGGACCGGTATTTCACCACCATGGTTATACCTGAAGCCAAATCCAAGACCGTGGGCGCAAACGTCACCGTGAAAAATGAGCCATGGGTACTGGCTTCACAAGTGGACCAATGCTTCTTCATTACCGATCCGTCAAAGCCCAGTCGTGTTGTCGTGAGGAGAGGCAAAAGGAAGATCATCGGAATGGATGGAGTAGCCAATGAGCAAGACTTCGACAAGTACGGCGACCCTAAGATCGAACATGACGACGACGATGAAGTAGCAGCATACACCACAAGAATAAGAAGGACCACCCTACCTAAAGGATGTCCGTTCCACAGAAGAACTCCATTTGCGAAAAAGAAGGGCAAGAAGATTGTGAACAGATAGCTAGCTAAGATCGATTGTATTTAAATTGTAGCCTTCATTTCTCGGGCACTTTTTGATATCATGAATATTTTTGTATTATGAAAAAATATTTCTCGGGCCTACAGAAGATCGATTGTATTCAATATGAAAAAATATTGAATATTCATGAGGACACTCGATCTCGATCCCCCTCCCTCTCGATAGCTATCCCCCTTGCCAGATCCCCCTCGCCCCCCCACCCCCCCCCCCCCGCTCCACCGCCGCCGACCCAACAAATTTGATGATATTTTGAAATAAGAAATTTGATGATATCTTCAAATAACAAATTTGATGATATTTTCAATTAAAAATAAAAAAACAAATTTGATGATATTTTCAAAAAAATTGATGATATCTTCTGTTCTAGTCCTCATGAAAATAACAAATTTGATAAAAAAACAAATTATTAGATGCAACAAAAAAATTACTAATGGCGCACCAGAGGAGGATGCGCCATTGCTATCAGAAAAAAAAACTTACTTATGGCGCACCGCTAGGTGGTGCGCCATTGCTATACCTCCCCCGACTAAAATCTGCTCGGCCCCAATCCCCGGCCAATCCCATCTCACATCGCCAATCCTCGGCCGCTGCCCCGACGACCCACGACGCCGCCGCCCCTACGTGCGCCGCCAGCCCCGCGCCCCCGCGCCCCCACCACTGCAGCTCCTCCGCCGCCCACCCTCCTCCGCCCGTAAGCCCCCTCCTCCGCCGCCCACCCTCCTCCACCGCCCACCCTCCGCCGCCCGCAGGACGACGACCGCCGCCGCCCGTAAGCCCCCTCCTCCTCCGCCCGTAAGCTCCCTCCCCCTATACTCCCCTCTCTGCTCCTCCCTCCTTGCCCTCTCCCTCTCTGCTCGATCCCCTCTCTTCTCCGTCTCCACCTTCTGTTCTTGACTGTGAGGTGTTTGATTGAATGCCAATTCAAACGATTGATGCAGCCGCGTCCACTGGAGCACCACGACCGTGTCTGTGACCTTGTCTCTGCTCCGCCGCCGTCTACGACCTCGTCTGCGACCGTGTACATCGAGGTGAGTTCTAGTCTGAAACTCTCAATGCTCAAGTCTGGAAGCATCATGGATTCAAGTGTTAGCTAGCTAGATGATAAGAGGGATGCATGAGAAGCTAGCTACACTGCCATGAACTTTGTTTTTCCTTTTGACAAACACTCTTGTTAACATCAGGAATTAAAAATGCAACATAGAACAAGATATATACATAGCTGAAACAAAGAGGTGTGCTTTGAAAGAAAAAAATGTGCACCTGCAAGTGTCCATGATGCATAGGCTATATTTGCCATGGGAGATGGCAATTTTGTTAGATCATGATCCAGAGATTAAAAAAATGCATAGACTATAATTTCCTGGCATGATCAATAGAATAAAAATGTAGAATAAAAAATGCCATGATCCATACACTATAATTTTCATGATGCATAGACTATATTTGCCATGGCCCGGTGCAAAAGAAATTTGCCATGTTGCAAAAGGAAAAGAAATTTGCCATGGTGCATATAGTAAAAACAATGCCATGATCTGTAAAATACATTTGTCATTCTTTCTGTGTTTGTACAGACTTGCTAAACTATTGATGATTTTTTGTTGGGAGACATATTATATCTGGAATGGAAGCTCACATAAGTTGAGCTGATTTTTGTCCATATGAAAGCAGAGGACCATATGGTCTGTGGCTGGGTTTTGTCTCTGACCATTGTGTCGTGATGAATTTGTAGGTACCCCGAGAGGCCCTTGAGTTTGCCGGAATGTCGATTAACTTCCGTTCCGGCAAATTCGGGTACTCCATATGTCCTATTTTCAACAAAGGTCATGCTGAAATTTTCCATGAATTTTAGCATGACTTTGCTAAAAATAGGACATATGGGGTACTTGCGACTAATGCATGGGCCGGGGTATCTTAGTACTTAGTTAAGTAGGATCAACTGCCCCGCCATTCTTGCTGCATTAAACCATAGGTGGCAATAGAGCAAAGTGATTAGTGCCAAGTGATTAGGCCCAACCTAGGGTGCCTCGGCATCGATAAACCCTAAATGATGAAAACTTAACTTGGCTGCCCCGGATGCCTCGGTGTCGATGAGAACCTAAATGATATACGCTTAGGCTTTTAGGGTGCCTCGGCGTCGACAAACCCTAAATGATGAAAGCTTAGGCTTTTAGGGTGCCTCGGTGTCGACAAACCCTAAATGATGAGACCATGATCTTGTTCCTTGACAATAACCAACTTTTTGACCAAACTTTTCTCCTACTTAGAGCGAAACATGGCCCACAACAATGAGGCCGGTGGTTCGGGCGGCAAGCAATTCTAGGAGCTGTCCCAGGATATGTCGTCATCATCATCGGACGACGAAAGTCTCCCGGCGGAGTGCGACTGGTGCCACGACAATCGAGGTCTGTGCGACATGCCTCACCTGGACGATGATCGGCGCTTCAGCATTAAGCTCGAGGAGACCTTCGAAGTCGAAACGGTACACAACGACGACAAGTGTTATTTTCATAATTAAGCATGACTTCAACTATTTCAACGTGTAATTTTCATCTTTTACAATTCGAGTATAGCTTATCCCATGCCATGCAAGACGCTATGTCTTGGAGAGGATGGATTTTGAAGACCATGAAATTTCTGAAACAAAGAAAATTCACCTAAGGACTCATCACGATGTGGACTTTGAAGTAAATCTATATAATTCTGAGAGCGTAACCCATTTTGGTTGCAAAAATTGGGAAGCATTTTGCAAGATGTATGGTTTTGATGAGGGTATGCTTATCACCATGGATCTTGGTAATCCTGACATCAACCAAGACAATATGGACATTTGGGTCCTTGTTGATACGCCTCCAGTTCTACCGCTATGTGAGTTTCTCAAACATAGTTATTAGCTAATTTATATTGTTTATTTCAAAATAGTTGACAGCTTATTTCCATTGACAGCTTATTTTTATTGTTCAAAGAATGTGCGGGAGATGGTAGACAAAACCCACTACACCGATGGCTCCGAATTAACAACTTACAAGGAGAAAAACCATCTGGTCGGATTTTGTACTGACATTGAAAATTACATTATCCACAAAAAAAACTCCTCAACATTATGGTAAATACGTGCCACTAGTGCATGTGTTCAACTACGGTAACTACCATGGAGATACCCTGGTAAGATTTTTACTATTACGACATCCGTGCATCTTTTGCATACTTCTAAAACTAGTACATCATTGCTAACTATGAAGTTATTACTATGTTTTTCAACAGATAATGCCAGAGAATTGTGTGCCTCATATGATGTATCTGAAAGGTAGTGTTAATGTTTTGAACATACAGCCAGGTCATCCTACGAATCTCAACTGTCCATACGAGATTTCTAAAAGAAGTGGAGACATGAAAATCAAAGGATGGAAAAAATGTATGGACAGTCGTAAGGAGCTTCTTGGAAGCAAAAGGAAGCGAAGCGCAAGAATTGGAGACAGGATGTTCTCCATTCTCCATAATGGAGAGTCAGGGTCTATATTGTTTTATGCTATTTTAGCTTAAATAGGGTATTTAGGTCCTGCCTAATACTGATGATCATGTGCTGATGAACAATTAAGTAGGGTTGGTTCGAAGACTATCAAGATGATGATCGTATGACTTGTTATGAATAACGAGTAGAAGTTGTATGATGATGATTAGTAGGACTTGTTAGGATTAGTATTACTTCCGACAAACTCGATACTCGCGGTCTTGAGACTTGTAATGTTTTATCTTTGTTCGGTCTTTTGAATTCGGAGACTAATATGATGAATTGTATTCGGAGACTAATCTTCTATTGTATTCGATGAATTTGATGTTGCTGTCTATATTCTCTCTAATAATATATTTTATATTCTGTCTAATAATATATTTTATATTCTGTCTAATAATATATTTTATAACCTGCGCAAAAATCAGAAAAGGAAAAAAACCAAATATTCATACTAATGGCGCATCACCACCAGGTGCGCCATTAGTATGCCAAAGGATACTAATGGCGCATCAACAGAGAATGCGCCATTAGTATGACAAAGCCATGCTTACGTATGGCCCCCCGGGAGGCACACTAATGGCGCATGCTGTTACATACTAATGGCGCACTAGCTGGTGCGCCATTAGTATACCAGATACTAATGGCACACCAGTGGTGCGCCATTAGTAAAAATTACTAGTGGCGTGCTACTAATGGCGCACCAGTGATGCACCATTAGTAGGCAAAACCGGTGCGCCATTAGTAGCCCTTTTCCTAGTAGTGCCCCCGTTCCCAGAACGCCGATAGTAGCCCCCGGGCCCAAGGTGCGCCCGGACTTGGCCGTGCCGAGAGGCAAAAGGGCAAGGGCGAAGCACCGCGGGCCCTAACAGCCTGCGGCCTTGGGCGCCGCGTGGTGGTTGATTAGATACCAGTGCCTCAGCAACCGCGCAGGTTGATAAAGGAGCGGCATCTGCCCAGACTTCACATTTTGCTTTCTCCGGTTGCTGCTCAGATCCCCTTTCTTGCGCCTCCCGTTTCTTCCTCCAAACTTCCAGATCTACTCCGGCTGCGTGACCTAGGAAGCCATGGCGCCTCGCCAGCCTCCGGCCGAAGCTTGGTACTCTCCTACCCTGGACCTGCCGAATGTGTCCAAGGCTGGCCTTGCCCAGCTGCGCCAGATGGCGGTGGCGCAGGGCATCAACGGGACGAAGGTGTTCAAGGCCGGCTCCGCCACCCCTGAGGGCCGAGGGAGCACCTTTTATCCTCTCTTTGTAAGCTCCATTGCTGCGGGCCTGGTGCCTCCCTTCTCCGAGTTCTTCTTCTCTGTCCTCCGCCATTACAACTTGCAGGCCCTGCATCTCCACCCCAACTCCGTTCTTCTACTGGCGATCTTCGCTTACTACTGCGAGGCCCACGTAGGGGTGCAGCCTTCAGTGGCCTTGCTGCACCACTACTTCTCCCTCCGGGTCACTCGCGGTTCTCCTTCCGCGTGCGCGGGCTTTGTCGCGTATGGCGGCACCATTGCCATCTCGAATCCCGGGAAGAGGATTGAGGGCTTTAGGAGCAAGTGGGTCTTGGTAGATGCCGGGCGCATCCACCCTCGGCTGATCTTGCCCGCGGAGCAGCCCGTGAGCTCCAGCGACTGGTGCCGGGCAGAGCTCATGGACCCCCGCGCGAAACTGGTGTTGGAGAAGATGGATGCAGACCTGAGGCCGGTCAGCATGGCGGCGGCGAAGTTGACCGGTGCGTTGCTGCTGAGGGAGTTCCTGGAGCACCAGCTGGCTCCACTCCGGCGGTACTCATCTCCGATGTGGATGCCTCATCCGAGCCCCGCGGCCTTGAGCGATGAAGATTTGGCCGCGGTCCTCCAATCTCTGGTTGGGGGCGAGGTAGAAAGGTTGGAGGGCGCTCCCAAGCCCCTGTTCCTTCGCGACGATTGGGAGCAGGTGGTGGAGTCCATGCCCGCCTTTAACGGGGACGGACTCGTGCCCGTGGTGGCCTCCGAGGGACCGGTCGACGTGCCCTCCGGCGACTCCAGCAAGGAGGAGGACGAAGAGGAGCGGGAGAAGGGGCCCGACTCCGAGGCGACCGATGGAGAGTCGAGGGCTCCCCTCTCCCGGCGCAAGCCCCGTAGTCTCCGCCTTTCTTCGAGCGATGATGACGAGGACGGAGACGAGCAGGCCGGCGAGAGCTCGCCCCCGATCCCGAAGAAGGACAGGACCGGGCTGATCTCCCGCGGGCCTACCCCTGCCCCGAGGCAGTCTGCAGACGCGCCTTCTGCTTCTGAGGTTGACCCTTCCAGCCGGCTGTCAGGCTTCAAGTTTGGCCGGAGGCTGCCCGAGCTCACTGGCGATGACCCTTGAGTGCTCTCCCCTTGTCTCTATTTCTTGTTCCGCTGTAGAGGCTTGACGTCCACACCTCTTGAATAGGCTGGAGCCCGTGGCGAAGAAGCTGAAGGGGGCTCCTGAGGCCCCATCCACGGCAGCGCCTCCGCCTGCGGATGAGGGTGACCGTGGTGCGCGGGCTTCTCCTTCCCGGTCGGCCTCGCGAGGCCTGGTCGAGCTGGCGGCGGCGAGCTCAGCCCCCATGGCCCAAGTGACTCCTGTGGTGCCTTTGCCCACTGCTGCCTCCACAGCCGCTGGGGCGCAGCAGGCTCCACCTCAGGACGCGGTGGTCTTGCCGTTGCCGCCTTCTTCCTCCATTCTGCCGACTGTTGCTTCTCCAACTCCTCCTGCCGTCCTAGAGCGTGCTGTTGCTGGACTAGACCGGCTGCGGCAGGATCTTCTTGGTGCCAACCCTCGCCTGGTGGCCGGGCGCTTGGAGCTGGCTTCGGGATGGATTCGCTCCGACGCCTCGATCCGGGCGGCACTGCTTCAAGCCTCGACGGCCTGCGACGAGGATAGGCAGGCCATCCTTGAGAAGAAGGCTGCTCGTGACGCAGCCCTGGGGGAGGTGGTTGAAGCCCGCAGTCGTTGCAAGGCATTGGAGGACGAGCTGCAAGGCCTGCGGGACCAGCTCGCGAAGGAGGTTCGTCTTTGCCATGAGCAAGAAGAAGGCATGAAGGCTCGCGAGGCGGCCATCGAGGGCCGAGAGGCCAAGCTCAAGAAGCGCCGCGACCGCCTAAGTGCGCTGGGGGAGGAGCTGGAGGCGACGAAGGTCGAGCTGGACAGCAAGGCCAAGGTTCTTGCCGAGGATCGCGTGGCCTTTGCAGACATGGAGAAGAAGGCTCGTGCTTCGCTGCAGATGCTCTACACCAGTGGCCTGGAGAGCCCGCTGGCCAGCGCCGAGGACGGCCCCGCCAAGCTGCTTCCCTTCCTGGTTCGTGCCCTTGAGGATGTCGCCCTTGGCCTTGGCCCCACGGCCGAGGCAGAGGCGTGTGTCTTGTCTTCTGCTGCGCTGACGCGGGTCTTCACCCACATCTACCTTCGCGACCCCAGCGCTGACCTCGACAGCCTGCTGGAGCCAGTAAGTGGCGAGGGTGCTGCTGCCGCTGCCGAGGTCGTGAAGGGTCGCGCGGAAGCTCTGCTGGGGAAGTTCCGGGCCTTCAGTACCAAGTCGAAGCAGGATGCTTCCGGTTCTGCTGCTCTGTGAGGCCGGGCCACCCGCGCTGCTCCACCGCCGCCAAGTGACTCCGCTACTGCTCCTGCCCTGCTTTTAATTCCTGCATCATGCATCATGCCTCGGGGAGGCGTTTAAACTTGCGTTTGGTATTGAGACGACAGTATGGACTGTAATATTTGCTTTTAAGTTCCTTGAATTTTATGCTTTCCCTCCCTACTTGCTTGTGTTCTACGCCGGCAGAGCCCGGCCCCGCGCGTACCTCACCCAGCATTAGCCCCGACCGGAAACCAGGACGGGACCAAAGGAGTGAGGGGCTACGGAGCCAGTTAGGCTCCTGAGTCGCGATGCTCAGGAGTCCCCCTTAGCACACGAACAACAAGCAGGGAGGTGTGATGTAGGTGAATCTTCCGTTTTACGTCTGCAGAGCCCGACTCCGCGCGTACCTCACCCAGCATTAGCCCCGACCGAAAACCAGGACGGGACAAAGAAGTGAGGGGCTACGGAGCCAGTTAGGCTCCCAAGTCGCGATGCTCGGGAGTCCCCCTTGACGCGCAAACAGCAAGTGATTAGGTGAGATGCGAGTGGGACCACCGTTCTACGTCTGTAGAGCCCGGCCCCGCGCGTGCCTCACCCAGCATAGCCTTTCGGAACTAAGGAGTGAGGGGCTATGGGACCAGTTAGGCCCCTGAGTCGCGATGCTCAGGGGTCCCCCTTGACGCTCAAACGGCCTTCATACCTTGGCTCCGCTCGGGGAGTGGCGCGCGATGAACCAGGCCCGAGGGGCCTGGCTGGGTGGCGTACGTCCGGGCGTGACTCAGGCGCAGCCCCCGTGCCCAGCCCCCTCGCGCGGCGCTCCCGAGGGGAGGCGTTGCGATGAGGCTAGACACTGAGCTCTGGGCTCCCTGAGGTTGATGCGGCCCGGGGGCCACCCTCAGTTGTTTATCACCAGCGCGGAGCATAGCGCTTCCACATGTGTACGGGCATAGCCGCTCCTCGACAGTGTCGTCAGCCAGCACGGAGCATGGTGCATCCACTGGTACGTGGGAGGGGGCTCCCCTCCGGGAGGAACCCCCGGGGCGTGTACAGCCCCGCCCTGACACGTGGCCGGCACGGTAGGGCTAGGTGAGTTGTATCTGGGCACCCGTGAGCCAGCGCGGGACTCACGGGGCCCTACCTCTAGGCGGGTTGCGCCTGGCATTGGGCCTTATCTTGGGCTGTGTTCCTGCAAACTTGGTTAGATGCCGGCACTCTACGTCCTCGGGTCCCGGCCCTTGAGCTTGTCTCAACCGTCGCTGGTATGCCAGGTCGCGATGCCGTGGGCGTAGCCAGAGGGTGAGGGCTGGAGAGCCAGTAAGAGCCCTGAGTCGCGATGCTCAGGTACCCCCCTTTAACGTGCAAGTGGTCGACATGGAGAAGAAGAGGTGCCGTGGCAGGCATCAAGTAATCAAGCATGATGGGCCAATGCATAGCTGGAGATAAACGCAAGGGAGATACATGCCGCTGGGCCTGGCCCGAGCGACTTGGGGATAATGCAGCCCGAGAGGCACCCCCAACAAAGCAAGCTAACAACATGAAAGTAAAAGGGGATACATACCACAGGGACGGACCCACGCGGCCTGGGAACGATGCGGCCCTGGAGGACGCTCCCAGCTGGAAATGAAACTCATAATATGTCACCTGAGGGTGTCGAGGGCGAAGGGGTGTTGGTGCAGCAGACTCGGGAGGCTGCGGAAGCCGATCCTCACGAGCCCCCAGGCCCAGGGGCCTCGGGATGCTCCGTAGGCGCTGGCAGCTCTTTGTGAATCACCTCCATCTCTGCCAGGGCCGTGGAACGCCTGTCTTCTTGAGCCTCCGTGATGCCCCTCATGAGGCGCTGGTGCGTAGCAACCGCGCTCGGCAGGCCATCAAGCATGCGAACGTAGCTGTGGGGCAGACCCCGACAGCGCCCCACTCGCGAGGGCCATAGGCGCTCCGTCGTAGAGGCTTGGTTGAGCCCTGGTACATCGACGCAGACGCGCAGCCCACCATCCTCGCCTAGATGGGGAGCCGCAACCGGTAGCCGGCGGCAACCTCTCATGATCCTTGATTCCTGTAGTCCTTGAATGGCTCGGTCGACGAACTCCTGCGGGTCTGACCTTCCTTGCCTTGCTCCTTCTTGAGGGAAACGTGCTTCGAAACACGCCTCCACGTGGTGCCCAAGCGCCTCCCTCATGACCCTGGCCAGGTCGGTGGCCCTCCAGGGGAGAGCCCCCAAGCCCTGCCTGAGGAGGGCGCCGGGCGCGCTTTCCTATGCGATGGAAGGTGGCTCCCCCTGGACAGACGCGGGCCCTGAGGGGCCTACCTCTCGAGGGGCCGGTCCGAACGATGTCTTCTTCTTCTTGGGGGTGGTCTCGGGAAGCCTCCTGCTTCTGCGATCCGGGTCTTCCAGCGACCCGGCCTAAAAGGCTCGCTCCAGGGAACACACTGCATCCCTCTCTTCACAGGGCACCGTGATGACTCTGCCACTCCCTGGCATCTTGAGGATGTTGTAGCCATGGTGAGTCACGGCCATGAACTTGGCCAGCGCTGGGTACCCGAGGATGGCGTTGTACGGCAGGCGGATGTGGGCGACGTCGAAGTCGATGAGCTTGGTGCGGTAGTTGTCGCATGCCCCGAAGGTGACAGGGAGGCGGACCTACTCAATCGGGACCATGGAGCCGTCAGTGATTCCGGAGAAGGGCTTGGTTGGTTGAAGCTGGTCGTAGGGCACTTGGAGATTGTTGAATGTTTCCACGGACAGGACGTTGAGCCCTGCCCCACCATCGATGAGGGTCTTGGTGACCAGTACATTGCTGATGACTGGGGAGCAGAGCATCGGGAGGACGCCAGCTGTGGCTGCACACTTGAGTTGATCCGCTGAGCTGAATGTGATGGCGCACGCCGACCACCTGAGAGGGCGTGTTGCTTCGAGCCTGGGGAGGGCTACGTTCACCTCGCGAGCAAACTGCTTGAAGAGGCGTTGGGAGGCTGGGGCTTGAGCCCCGCCCAGGATGCAGGCGATCGCGCGCGGCTCCTGGAAGCCCCCAGCCCCCTCGTCTTGATGGCGGTCCTCGTTCCTCCTTGGCTAAGGCGGCAGTGGAGGGAGGCCTGCATTGCCTTGTGGGCGATCCTCACAAGGCTGATCCCTCCAGTCCCCCTCGCGAGGCAGGTCTCGCCAGCGATCCTCGCGAGGCTGATCGCGCCACCCTTGGCGCGGGCCACGGTCTTCCCAGCGTCCTGCGTTTCTTCCTCCTCCTCGGTCATAGCCCCGATCGGCGCGGTCGGGACGACGGCCGATCCTTCCTTCCCGCACGGTGCGGAGTTCTTGGCATTCGTTGGTGTTGTGGGTGTGGAGGTCGTGGTACACACAGTACCGGCTGCCCCTGGAGGACTCAGGCGGATCTTTGCCCCGCTTAGTGTCTGGTTCTGCTGCGAGCACGGCAGCCCCCTTGCGCTTCATGTCCTTGGCCTTGGGCTGTTTCTCCTCTGGTTCTGCGGCAGGCAGCTCGAGGAGGGAGAGGCGTCCCTCCTCAGCCCTGGCGCACCTGGTTGCCAAGTTGAACAGCTCCAGGGAGGTGCACAGGTCTTCATGCATCGCCAGCTCCTCCTTCATCTTGACGTCGCGCACACCATCGGAGAAGGCCGAGATGATGGCCTCCTCGGACACCTTGGGTATCTTGAGGCGCGCGCTATTGAAGCGCTGGATGTACTTCTGCAGGGTCTCTCCGGGTTGTTGCTTGATGCGGCGCATGTCGCTCACGGCGGGTGGCCGGTCGCGAGTACCTTGGAAGTTGGCGATGAAGCGGGTGCGCATCTGGTCCCAGGAAGAGATCGTGCCCGGAGCCAGATTCAGGAGCCAGGTGCGAGCTCCTTCCTTGAGCACCATGGGGAACAAGTTCGCCATGACCTTTTCATCCCCGCTGGCAGCTTCGATGCCCAGCTCATAGAGCTGGAGGAACTCCGCAGGGTCAGTCGTGCCATCGTAACGAGGAGGCAGGTCTGGCTTGAACTTGCCGGGCCACGCGACGCTATGCAGCTCGGTGGTGTAGGCACGAAAGGCCTCGGCTGGTGGAGAGCTTGGTCTTGAGGGTCCCCACGCGCTGCGGCTAGGAGCAGCGCAGGGTCTTGGCGTGCCGGAGCAGGGAGCGCCCGGGCAGCCCCTTGCGGGCGAGGGATTTCTTGGCAGCTCCGTTCTTGCTGCGCTGGCGCCTGACGGAGCGGGTTCCGCCCAGGGGCCACGCGCCTTGGGGCCATGGCGTCTTCTTGGAGAGGAAGCGGCTGGTACGCCTCCGGAGCTTTGTTGCCCGCGCGGGGCGGGGTGTGGCGCAGAGGAACGGACGGCGCGGGAGAGCCCCCTGCGGCACGGACAAGCTCGGCAACGCGGTCGAGCCACTCCTCGTAGACGGCGTCGACGGGACGGTAGCGCAGGAGCTCGTTTGCCGCGAGGAGCACAGCTCGAGCCTCCATGGGCGCGCGGAGCACGCGGGACGAAGAACCAGCTGGTGCGAGCGATGGAGTAGCGGTGCGGCCGTCTTGCCGCACGGATGGATGCTGGGACGATGCTTGCTGCTCGCCCCCCGCCGGGCCGGTGGCGGCGTTGACGGCGGGTAACGGGGAACGACGAGGGCGCCCACCAACGGGCGCCGTCTGGGCGACGCGAGAAGCGATGGCGGCCCGGCACTCGGTGCGAGCCCGGCGAGCGTCGGACATGGATGCGACGGTCGGAGGAGAACGGGGCGGTGGATGACGAATTCCGGCGCACCCCTACCTGGCGCGCCAAATGTCGGATTTCGGGTTCCGGCAGACCCTTAAGGTTCGAACACTGGGGTGCACGCGGAGATCACGCCTTCTACCTCCCCGCCTCGCAAAGATCTAAACTACTGAAAGAACTGCACAAGGGACACAAGGTTTATACTGGTTCGGGCCACCGTTGTGGTGTAATACCCTACTCTAGTGTGTGGTTGGTGGATTGCCTCCTGGGGATGATGATGATGAACAATACAAGGAAGAATGGCCTCGCGAGGGCCTGTTCTTGGCTGGGGTGATGAACTGCTAGGAGGAGTTCAGCCACCTTTCTCTCTCTCTCTCACTCACTCACTGCCTTACTCTTATTCGCCGTCCCCTTGTTATGTGGGTGGCTGGTCCTATTTATAGAGGCCCTGGTCCTCTTCCCAAATATCGAGCGGGAAGGGAGCCAACAATGGCGGGCTAATTTGAAGGGGGACAGCAAGTACTAGCTATCCTGACAAAAGCAGTCTTCGCCTGCGCAAAGCTCTGGTGATGACGCCGTCTTGGGCTCCACGGTGACCTCCGTCTTGTAGTCCTCCTGGTCTTGGTCTTGTTGCACCGAAATGGCAACCTTTGCCTGATGCCTCGGTACTCTGCGGCTGCGCTTGCCCCCTTTGCACCAAAGAGGAAAGAAGGACGCTGCGCGCGCTAGCGCCCGCCTGGCGCCCGGAGTCGTCATGGCTTGCGTCACGGGCACCTCACGAGGTACCTCGCCTTGATCTCTCCGCCTCCTCGCGAGCCAGCCTGACGAGGCCGTGCCTGAGGAAGCTCCGTGCCATCCGCCTCGCGAGGCTTGGCCCCTCGCGAGGGTCTTGAGTCTTGTGTTGATGAAGATGGGCCATGCTGGGCCTCCTTTGAGCCACGCCACAGGCCGCAGGCAGGCAAGTCTGGGGACCCCCGTTCCCAGAACGCCGACAGCAGGGTCCGCACGCTTAACATTCTGTGATGATTTGTATTATGAGTTATGTGATTTGATGACCGAAGTTTGTTCGGAGTCCCGGATGAGACCAGGGACATGACGAGGAGTCTCGAAATGGTAGAGACATCAAGATCGATATATTAGAAGGCTATATTTGGACGTCGGAAAGGTTTCGTGTCATTCGGGTATTTTTTTGGAGTACCAAAGAGTTACAGGAATTCGTATTGGGCCTTAATGGGCCCTACAGGAAAGGAGAGAAAGGCCTCAAGGGTGGCCGCGCCCCTTCCCCATGGACTGGTCCAAATTGGACTAGGGAAAGGGGGCGGCCCCTTCCTTCCTTCTCCTTCTCCCTTCCCATTTTCCTATTCCATGTGGGAAGTGGAATCCTACTAGGACTAAGGAGTCCTGATAGGACTCCACACTTTGGGCGTGCCCTATGAGGGCCGGCCTCCTCCTCCCGCCATCCTTTATATACGTGGCCAAGGGGCACCCCATAGACACACAAGTTGATTGTTTCCAGCCGTGTGCGGTGCCCCCTCCACCATAATCCACCTCGGTCATATCGTAGCGGTTCTTAGGTGAAGCCATGTTCCGGTAGCATCATCGTCACCATTCTCATGCTGACGAAGCTCTCCCTCGACACTCTGCTAGATCATGAGTTCATGGGACGTCACTGATGAAGCTATGTACCTAGGGTAGGGTCATGGACCTGTCCCAACTGCCCTACCCAAGGACATCTCTAGAAGAGATCACCTTTCAATCGACTTGGAGGTGTTCCACTCGACAGACTCGAAGACACTCGACTAAGAAGCAATCACTCGACCAAGACCAAACCACTCGACGGCCAGGAGACCTAAAGGCACTCCGCACGCTAACGGTCGGTTATTAAGTAGCTTTTATGGACATCATAGCACTTTATTAGGGGCGTTACCAGTAACGCCCGACCTTAATGTATTTAAAACCCTGCACAACTGAGGGCCGGAGGGGTCCGGCGAACTCTATATAAGCCACCCCCCTCCTCAGTGTGTAAATGGTTCGCACCCCTGTAATTCATACACGCATAATCCAGTTGACCGCCTCTGGGCTCCAAGACGTAGGGCTATTACTTCCTCCGAGAAGGGCCTGAACTCGTAAACCTCGTGTGCTTACAACTTCTCCATAGATAAGATCTTGCCTCTCCATACTAACCCCCCTACATTACTGTCAGACTTAGAACCACGACAGTTGGTGCCCACCTTGGGGCCGGTGATTTAGCGATTTGTTGGAGGAGTTGCGATCTTTTCCGATCCAAATCATCATGGTTTCTGGCGGAGTTTTGGTGGAGGGCCGCGAGATCCATCTCGGCGCGCTCACGTTCATCGCCGACGACTCCGCTTGGCTTCAAGAGGCTCCACTCGACGTGGACGCACTCCCTGTCCGCGGGGCAACGCACTTTAGCGCGTGCGTCCGCGGCGTTCTCTTGCGGCAACCGTCGACCCCCTACCGGTCGGCTCTTGTGTTGTCCTCCCTCCCTGTTTCCCGCCGGCGCAAGCGCTCTAGTCGGTCGAGACTTCAGCGGCGGGTGAGACACGCGGTGGCACGCCAGTCGGCCACCCCTCAAGTCGCGGCGATCGAGCCCGACGAATCCCTCTACGACTTGTTCGATCTGTCGACTGGCTCCGCAGAGACCGCATCCGAGTGCGACAGCAGTGATCCAGCGGCGGAGCTTCTGATGGTCGATGGACCGCCCAGTCCTCCCGGTTTTCCCCGCACCGACGGAGGCGCAGGTGGAGGCGACCCGTCGCGTCCCCATGAGGAATATCTTCCCGAGCCTCTCACATCGTTGCAGAGAGAAGAACTGCATCGCCGGAACATGGATGCACTGCACACTCCTATCGTTGGAGAAACCCCCGAGGCTCGTGCCTTGGAGGACGCGCGCCTGGCCGAGCGCACTCGACTAGAGAACCTCCAGCAAGCACTCGACAAGCGTGCATGACAACAGGTTCCAGAATCCAGCCGACGTCAGCTCTTTCCGCCCCCGCAGGTATATCGAACTCCGATTCAGAATTTAGCAGCTGCAGCCCGTATAGCAGAGTCGATTTAGCCTTCCCAGTCGGAGGCTGGCAGAGGCTTGCTGCAGATCAGAGCGTTACTCCGGGTAGCAGGAGACCAGAATTCCGTTGTTTCTCAGTCGGGGAACAGGATTCATAGCAGATCCGTTGCTGCAGACATAGTCCAGTCGGCTCATAGCCCAAGATCGCGCCCGAGGCGTGAGGGACGTGGGGACCGGCGTGATCAGTACAGGAACCGTGAGCAGTATGATCGCCGATTCGATCGTGACGATCGACGTCGAGTGCCCACCCCTCCCCCGAGGAGCGGGTGGTATGCGCCTCGACAGCAAGATGACAGGCGCCCTCATAGTGTTGGGTGAAGGATTCCAGTCGACCCCAGGGAACCAGGCTTTGATGCGAGATCCATTCTCGTTCAAGGTTTGGTCGACAGGAACAGGACTCACCAAGAAGGTCACGACAGAGATGCACCTACCAGCAGCAGAGTACATGTTTCGGGGCCAGAGTGCTTTAGTAGAGCCATCAGGGCCGCTGTGATTCCTCCCAACTTCAGGTTGGCGACTGGAGTCAGTAAGTTCACTAGTGAGTCCAAACCCGATACTTGGCTTCAGGACTATCGAGTGGCCGTCCAGATTGGCGGCGGCAATGATGAAGTGGTCATGAAGCACCTGCCTCTCATGTTGGAGGGCTCGACCAGAGCATGGCTGAATCAGTTAGCACCCAGCAGCATTTACACTTGGGAAGATCTCGCCCGAGTGTTTGTCACCACATTTGAAGGAACATGCAAGCGACCGGCAGGGCTGACGGAACTGCGGTCTTGCGTGCAGAAGCCGAATGAAACTTTGAGGGATTACATCCAGAGATGGATCACGTTACATCACACAGTAGAGAATGTGCCTGACCACCAAGCAGTCTGTGCCTTCAAAGAAGGCGTCAAGTACAAAGAACTGAATCTGAAATTCGGTCGAACCGGAGATATGTCTCTGAATCGGATGATGGAGATTGCCACCAAGTACGCTAATGGTGAAGATGAGGATCGACTCAGGAGTGGCAAGCTCAAGCCAGTCGCTCAAGAAACCGGAGGAAATTCCAATCGGAAACAGAAACGGAAAGCTGAGCCAGCTGCTCCTAGGGAAGCCTTGGCTGTAACTCAAGGAAAGTTTAAGGGGAAACCCAAAGGACCTTGGAACCCCAAGAAAGTTAAAGACCAAGATGGAAATGATGTGTTGGATTTGCCATGTCACATCCACACCAAGAAAGATGAAGAGGGTAAGTTCATTTACCCAAAACATAGCACTCGACAGTGTCGGCTCTTGATCCAGCAGTTCCAGGGCAAGCAGCCCAAAGATAAGGAAAAGGAGTCGGACAAAGTTGAGGACAAGGAAGGCAGTGACGATGGATACCCCCAGGTCAATTCCACCCTGATGATTTTTGCTGATGTTGAAAGCAAAAGTCGACTGAAAGTTATCAACCGTGAGGTGAATATGGTTGCTCCGGCAACACCCAGTTATCTGAAGTGGTCTCAGACTGCCATCACATTCGACCAGTCCGATCATCCAACGCACATTGCCACCCCTGGGAGGCAAGCTTTGGTGGTCGACCCAGTCGTTGAAGGCACTCGACTGACCAAAGTCTTGATGGATGGTGGCAGTGGTTTGAACATATTGTATGCTGAGACGTTGAAAGGGATGGGCATTCCGATGTCCAGACTCAGTGCCAGCAACATAAGTTTCCATGGAGTCATTCCTAGAAAGAAGGCTGAGTCACTCGGCCAGATTGCTCTTGATGTGGTTTTCGGTGATTCCAAGAATTACCGCAAAGAAAAGTTGATGTTCGAAGTTGTAGATTTTCAGAGTGCGTATCATGCTCTTTTGGGCAGGACGGCTTATGCACGCTTCATGGCTCGACCATGTTATGTGTATCTCAAATTGAAGATGCCTGGTCCCAAAGGTGTGATCACTGTTACGGGCAATCAGAAGAAAGCAGAAGAATGTTTTCAGAAAGGTTCAAAGATCGCTGATGCTCAGATGGCAGTGGTAGAGCTGCAGGAATACCAGAAGACTGCAGACCCGAGTGATTTGTTGCGAGCCAAGAAGCCCGCTATAGAATCAGCTTTTCAGTCGTCTGGCGAAACGAAACCGGCTCACATCCATCTGACTGATCCCAGTGCTGCTCCGACTCATATCTCAACAACACTCGACTCCAAATAGGAAGAAGCGCTCATCCAGTTCCTCCGTGAGAACTGGGACATTTTCGCATGGAAGCCTTCTGACATGCCGGGTGTTCCCAGGGAGCTGGCTGAGTACCGCCTAAGAGTCGACTCAAAAGTAAAACCTGTCAAAGAACATCTCCGACGGTCCACCATCTAGAAGAGAAAGGCTATTGGCGAGGAGGTGGCTTGGCTCTTAGCAGCGGAGTTCATCCGAGAAATCTACCACTCCGAGTGGCTCGCCAACGTTGTCATGGTCCCCAAGAAGGACAAGTCACTTCGCATGTGCATTGACTTTAAACATATCAATCGGGCCTGCCCGAAAGATCATTTTCCTCTCCCCCGCATCGACCAGATAGTCGACTCGACTACGGGATGTGAGCGACTGTCTTTTTTAGACACCTATTCCGGGTACCATCAGATCCGTCTGTATGGACCTGACAAGATCAAAACAGCTTTCATCACTCTATTCAGGTGCTTCTGTTATGTTACCATGCCGTTCGGCCTCAAGAATGTCGGAGCCACATTCATGAGGATGATTCAGAAGTGTTTGCTCACTCAAATCAGTCGGAATGTGGAAGCATACATGGATGATATTGTGTTCAAGTCACGGAAGGGTTCCGACCTGCTGACTGACCTTGCTGAAACCTTTGCCAACCTCAGGAGGTATGATATCAAGCTTAATCCATCAAAGTGCACATTCGGAGTTCCTGGCGGAAATTACTCGGTTTTCTCGTTTCCGAACGGGGAATCGACGCCAATCCAGAAAAAGTCGGTACTATACTCCGAATGAAAAGTCCTGTGCGAGTGCACGATGTCCAGAAGCTTACTGGTTGCTTGGCCGCTTTAAGCTGATTCATATCTCGTCTTGGTGAAAAGGCATTGCCTCTTTACCTATTGATGAAGAAGTCCGACAAGTTCAAGTGGACTCCCGAAGCTGATGCAGCGTTTGCAGAGCTGAAAGCTCTGCTCTCCACCCAGCCGGTGCTTGCTGCCCCAATCAGCAAGGAGCCTTTGCTGCTTTACATCGCAGCCACGGGACAAGTCGTCAGTACGGTACTTACGGTCGAGCGGGAAGAAGAAGGAAAAGCCTTCAAAGTTCAGCGCCCAGTATATTATATTTCTGAAGTTTTGACCCCGTCGAAGCAAAGATATCCTCATTATCAGAACCTTGTATATGGGATTTATATGATCACAAAGAAAGTTGCTCACTACTTCTCTGATCATTCCATTATAGTCGTCAGCGATGCTCCATTGTCAGAGATCCTGCATAACAGAGATGCAACTGGTCGAGTGGCAAAATGGGCGATTGAACTCCTTCCTCTAGATATCAAGTTTGAGGCAAAGAAAGCTATCAAGTCCCAGGCAATAGCAGATTTCGTCACCGAGTGGATTGAACAGCAACTGCTGACTCAGGTTCACTCGGAGCATTGGACCATGTTCTTCGACGGTTCCAAAATGCTGAATGGTTCCAGTGCCGGGGTGGTGTTGGTCTCCCCCCGAGGAGATAAGCTCAGATATGTTCTTCAAATCCACTTTGATTCCTCCAATAACGAGGCAGAATATGAAGCACTTTTATATGGGTTGCGCATGGCCATTTCACTCGGCGTCCGTCGCCTCATGGTCTATGGCGACTCAGATTTGGTGGTTAATCAGGTGATGAAGGAGTGGGACGTCAGAAGTCCAGCCATGACTGGTTATTGCAATGCAGTGAGAAAGCTGGAGAAGAAATTCGAGGGGTTAGAGCTTCATCACATACCCTGACTGAAAAATCAAGCAGCTGATGATTTGGCAAAAATAGGTTCCAAAAGAGAAGCCATTCCCAGCAATGTGTTTTTGGAACACATCCACACACCATCAGTTTAGGAGGATCCCTTCACTGAAGAGGCCCCGCAGCCAAAAAGTGCCATGGATCTGACTGAAGTTGAAGTTCCAGCTGTGGTCGACCTGATCATGGAAGTCTTGGTCATCACTCCCGATTGGACAATACCATACATCGCGTACATCCTAAGGAAAGAACTCCCAGAGGACGAAGAAGAGGCTCGACAGATCGTCCGTCGATCCAAGGCCTTTACAGTCATAAAGGGACAGTTGTATAGAGAAAGCGTGACTGGAGTCAGTCAGAAGTGTATAACACCAGAAGAAGGTCAGATGATCCTTGATGATATCCACTCAGGGACCTGTGGTCATCATGCGTCCTCTCAGACCATTGTGGCTAAAGCATACCGAGCGGGATTCTACTGGCTAAGAGCGAATGAAATGGCGAAAGAGATAGTCGACAAATGTGAAGGATGTCAGTATTACTCCAATATGTCGCACAAGCCCGCGTCAGCCCTGAAAACCATTCCACTCGTCTGGCCCTTCGCTGTTTGGGGGCTGGACATGGTTGGACCACTGAGAACGGGCAGGAGCGGCTTCACTCATGTGCTAGTAGCAGTTGACAAGTTCACCAAATGGATTGAAGCTAAGCCTATCAAGAATCTTGATGCTTGCACTGCTATCAGCTTCATCAGAGAGTTGATATTCAGATATGGAGTTCCGCACAACATCATCACTGAGAATGGGTCAAACTTTGATTCTATCAAATTCAGGGCCTTTTGTGCCTCTCAGGGCACATGAGTCGACTACGCTTCAGTCGCTCACCCCCAGTCGAATGGGCAAGCGGAAAGAGCAAACAGCTTAATTCTCAAAGGACTGAAACCTCGATTGATGCACGATCTCAAGCATGCAGCAGGAGCGTGGGTCGACGAGCTTCCATCAGTTCTTTGGGGATTGAGGACAACCCCGAACTGATCGACCGGAAGAACCCCATTCTTTCTGGTCTACGGAGCCGAAGCAGTCTTGCCGAGTGACCTGCTTCACAACGCCCCCCGAGTCGAGCTCTACTCTGAAGATGAAGCAGAACAAGCCCGGCAGGACGCAGTCGACCTCCTGGAAGAAGAAAGAGAAATGGCCATGATCCGATCGACCATCTATCAGCAAGACTTGCGTCGATTACATGCCAGAAATGTGAAGAGTCAAGCCTTCCAAGAAGGAGACTTAGTCCTCCGAGTGGATCAGCAGAAACCACACAAACTCGCTCCTACTTGGGAAGGCCCCTTCATAGTCACCAGAGTCCTCCACAATGGAGCGTACCACCTCTATAATGTCGATCGCCAGATTGATGAGCCACGAGCCTGGAATGCGGAGCTACTCCGCCCCTTTTATACTTGAATTATCACTCGGATGAGATGTAATAAGAAAAACTCATGTAGTTCATTTATCAAAGACAAGAGCGTTATAATTTTCCTAGTGATTGTTATTGTTTTTGTTTGCGTGAGAAATCCCCCAGTGGGTGGCTTAGCTGCAAATCCGTTTTGCCTAAGTTTGTAAAAATAATTTCCTACCGAATGGTGAGCCAGCCTCCCACTCGGGGGCTTAGCTGCGAACCCGTTTTGCCTAAGTATTTGAAAATCCTACAGAGTGGTGAGCCAGCCTCCCACTCGGGGGCTTAGCTGCAGTCCAATACTTGCCTAAGTATTTGAAAATCCTACCGAGTGGTGAGCGCCCCTCCCGCTCGGGGGCTTAGCTACAGTCAAGTACTCGCCTAAGTATTTGAAAATCCTACCGAGTGGTGAGCGACCCTCCCACTCGGGGGCTTAGCTGCAGTCCAGTACTCGCCTAAGTATTTGAAAATCCTACCGAGTGGTGAGCCAGCCTCCCACTCGGGGGCTTAGCTGCAGTCCAGTACTCGCCTAAGTCTTTGAAAATCCTACCGAGTGGTGAGCGACCCTCCCACTCGGGGGCTTAGCTGCAGTCCAGTACTCGCCTAAGTATTTGAAAATCCTACCGAGTGGTGAGCGACCCTCCCGCTCGGGGGCTTAGCTGCAGTCCAGTACTTGCCTAAGTATTTGAAAATCCTACCGAGTGGTGAGCAACCCTCCCGCTCGGGGGCTTAGCTACAGTCCAGTACTTGCCTAAGTATTTGAAAATCCTACCGAGTGGTGAGCCAGCCTCGCACTCGGGGGCTTAGCTGCAGTCCAGTACTCGCCTAAGTACGAAACACATCTCAATCCTCAAGGACGACGAGGTGCAGGTCGACTGCCACCTTCTCCTTGGGAGCTTCGCGACAAATACAACGTGCGCTCCATCCCACTCTGAAGTAACGAGGTGCAGGTCGACTGCCACCTTCTCCTTGGGAGCTTCACCACAAATACAACGTGCGCTCCATCCCACTCTGCAGTAACGAGGTGCAGGTCGACTGCCACCTTCTCCTTGGGAGCTTCGCCACAAATACAACATGCGCTCCATCCCGCTCTGCAGTAACGAGGTGCAGGTCGACTGCCACCTTCTCCTTGGGAGCTTCGCCACAAATACAACGTGCGCTCCATACCACTCCACAAGGACGACGAGGTGCAGGTCTACTGCCACCTTCTCCTGGGGAGCTTCGCCACAAATACAATGCGCGCTCCATCGCCGACCCGCAAGGACGACCAGGTATAGGTCAACTGCTTCCTTCTCCTTCGGAGCTGCGCCACAAATACAAAAGTTGTCTCGAATGAAAAACGAGTTCCACTCAACGGGGGATTCATGAAGATATTCAACGATAAACCAAGTTCAGATAAATCCTAAAGGTTTCGGACCACAAATCGAAGTGCTCGGGCATTCAGCCCAAAAGAGTTTAACGGTTACGAAAACCACTCGGCATTCCGAGGCAAATTTAAGGTGGGGCATAAAAGTTTGTTCACTCCGTAGGAGGAGGACTGGAAGGCTCGACGAACTCGTCTAGGTCGACGCCGTTGGCGATCAAAGTGGCCGCAGCGATGAAAGTCTCCATAAAAGTTCGGAAGTCATGCTTCTGGGTGTTGGCGACCTTGATTGCTGCCAGTTTATCTTGTCGCACCTCCTTGCAGTGGACACAAACCAATGACAGAGCCACATCAGCACCACACCGGGCAGAAGATTTCTTCCACTCCTGCACTCGATCAGGGATCTCGTTAAGTCGAGTCATCAGGGACTCAAGATCATTCTGGAGCGTGGCCTTTGGCCAAAGTGCCGTGTCGATCCATGACATGGCGACCTTCAGTCGAGCCAAGTAGTCCACAATGCCGTCGATACGGGATTCCAGTCGGAGCGGATTCATGGCTGTTTCATCTTTCACAGGAGAATTGACTGGGTCCAAACCTGGCTCAATCCGCCCAGTCTCCTCCTCGAAGTTCTAGCAAAACTCTGCATTCACGGTCCAAGGATAAGTCAATTTTCGTATGTTGAGTCGACAAAAAACATCAGTCGGAACAAAATGCGCACCTTCAAGCTTGATGAACAACTTCTTGGCAAGGCTCCTCGGATAGCTCTCCAGATCGTCCCTCCTACGAGCGATGCCTTCCATCTTCTAGTACAGGTTGAGATTGTCCTTCTTCAAGCGCGTGCACTCAATGTTGGCTTCGTTTAGAGCAGATTTCATCTTGGTGTTCTCTTCTTCCAACTAGCCGACCGAAGCCAGTTTCTGTTCAGCCAGAGCGGTTCTGTCGTTAGCTTCCTTTTGAGCAGCAGCCAAATCCTGATCCTTCTTTGCCAGAGCTTCTCTTAGTTTTTCTACGAAGAAATGGCGCTTGATTCAGAAGGAGCAGAAAGGTACTCAAGCCTAAGACAAACCAGTCAACAAGCTCGCCTTACCATTGGCGTCGTCCTTGGCCTTTTGCAGCTCTGTCTTGGCCAATTCCAAGTGAAGGTTCAGTTGGATCTGCTGTTTCTCCAAATCAGCAAAGCGGCCTCCAAGATCACAAGATTTCTGCAATTAGGGAGGAGAAGTTATTTTACAGCGAAAAACGACAAAGACAATAAATACTAAGACTACGGTCGACTGCCCGCAGTCCACCATAGTCTCGGGGACTACACACAGTGGGTACACTTTGCGTGCCCCCACCGGTTATGACCCACTCAACCGGCCCGCCGGAGTCGAGTGCAAAAAAAGAGAGAAGGAGAGAAAGAAGAACTCAGACCATAGAACTCAGACCACAGTCGACTGCCAGCAGTCGACCGCGGTCTCGGGGACTACACCCAGTGGGTGCACTTGGCGTGCCCCCACCGGTTCTGATCTCACTCGCCCAGACCGAGCGGAAGAGACAAACTACCAGTTCGGTTTACACTCGACGCGGCCAGACCACATCGAGCGAAGAATAAAAATACAAAGACTACAGTCGACTGCCAGCAGTCCACCGTAGTCTCGGGGACTACACCCAGTGGGTGCACTCAGCGTGCCCCCACTAGTTCAAAAATTCAATCGAAGGCACCCAGTGGGTGTACAGATGCAAAGATTTTTGGAAAAAGAGTCTTCAGATAGCATATCCTAACAGAACAAGCGGCGACCAACTAACCTAAACGTTGCTCTGGAGAGCCGAGCTGGCATCGTAGGCGGCCTGAGTAGCGTCCCGCACCGTCTTCATCTTCTCCATCATAATGCCCGCCTAGAGTATGGCTTCCTTGGCAGCATTCACTTCGTCCTCTGGGACATGATGGGTCACAAAAACCAAAGGTGGGTCGACAGGGGCCTGAGCAGTCAACGAAGAAGGCAAGGCACTCGACAATGGCACGGCGAAGGTAACAGAACCCCGATTGGCATCACCGGCGTCTTGAACGACTGGTTCCGCCCTCGGCGTCGACTGTGGCACCTTGCTTGCAGGAGCTTGCCTATTTTTCCTCATCAAAGGCCTCTCAGGCTCTTCATCATCATCATCGGGGAGGTCAATAATGTTAGGAGCTGTTCAAAGTTCAATCGACAAAATCACATCACCCAATGGTACACATTGCAGTTGAGTCGACCAAATAAAGACTGAATGGCAGAAATCATACCCAGGTTAGAAGTGACCGCATCCTCCATTACCTCATCATCGTCCCTGTAAGCTGAGGTCCCGGAAGTAGCAGCGCTGCCGGTTCCAAAGTTCGTCCGGTTAAAACAAGAAAAACAAATAGCACGGGGCGTCGGGTGAATATAAAGAGAGACACTCACGCAGAAGCGACGGGGATGTCAATCTTAATCTTCGGCATCGCCTTCCGAAGCTTCGGCTCTGCGACTTTGGGATGCTTTGACGCTTTTTCAGTTGGAGTTGGCGAAGAGGTCCGAGGACGCTTTGAAGACTGACCAGCTTGAGCAATCGCCTTTTCATGGGCGCTCGGTCGTTCTTGGTCAAGCTTGGACCGCCTCTCCCTGCGAGGGGGCGACTCGACTTCTTCGTCACTTGGGTCGTCGCTTTCTTCGTCCCCTTCATCGTCAGAGTCCCATTCGCCACTGTCGCCGCCGCTCGCCTCTCCTTCCGGGTCCTGCTCTTGCTCTTCGTTGGGCATTGAATACATTTCAATAATGGCCTGAAAGAAAGCAGGGAGAACAAAGTCAGTCGATGCAGTATAGGCAGCTACGCGAGTGAATCCAGATTACAATCAAAAGCTCAGAATCGGACCTTCTCTGGTACATGGGACTGGTTGAATGGAGGAACTCTCCTGGCTCCCCTGGGGTTGTCCTTGTTTCCGATCATGACCGACAGCCACTTCTCCAATGTGTCGTCATCGACCTCCTCCGGGTGGATCCAAGTGGAGTCGTCAAGACCCGAATACATCCACATCGGATGGTCTCGGGCTTGAAGAGGCTGGATGCGCCGCTGAAGGAAAACCTCCAAGAGATCCATACCGGTGACCCCGTCACAAATAAGCTGGACCACTCGTTTGACCAGCACCCTAACCTGCACCTTCTCCTCTGGGAGTACCTTCAAAGAGGAGGGTTTCCTCACTCGGTCCATGGTAAAAGGAGGGAGGCCAGTTGACTGGCCTGGCGTCGACTGGTCTTTGCAGTAAAACCAGGTCGACTGCCATCCGCGAACTGAGTCGGGAAGAATCATGGCTGGAAAGGAACTTTTCCCTCTCATCTGAACGCCAAGACCCCCACACATCTGAATCACTTGTGTTCTCTCGTCACTCAGATTGGCCTTTTTCACCGTCTGAGAACGACAGGTGAAAATGTGCTTGAAAAGACCCCAGTGAGGTCGACAACCCAAGAAATTCTCGCACAAAGACATGAAAGCAGCAAGATACACGATTGTGTTGGGAGTGAAGTGATGGAGTTGTGCCCCAAAGAAGTTCAAAAACCCCCGAAAGAAAGGGTGAGGAGGCAAGGAAAATCCGCAGTCGACATGGGTGGCAAGGAGAACGCGCTCACCCTCCCGAGGTTGCGGCTCGGTCTCCTTCCCCGGAAGCCGCGCCGATCCATGGGGGATCAGCCCTCCTTCGGCTAGGTCATCGAGGTCTTCTTGGCGGATCGCCGAGCGGATCCAGTCGCCCTGGATCCAGCCCTTCGGCAGGCCAGCTCGCGAGGAAGATCCACCCCGACTAGTCGCCTTCCCCTTCGCCTTTGTCGTTGCCTTCTTCGCCCGCTCCAGAGCCGTCGTCTTCTCCTTCCCCATCGTCGCCGGCGAGACGCGTATGGAGTGGAGGCGCTGGGGCGAGAGCGAGCGCGACGAAGAAGCTTGAAGAGGAGAAGACGGAATGGGAACGCGCTGTTCAAGAAACCCCCGTCCGACGCCTTATATGAGGTCGCTTCCGAGTGGCTGACTGGTAGGCCCGGGCGGTCCTGTCAAATCCCGTAACAATCGCGCACGCGATACATGGCGAAAAAGGTGGCGTGGAGATCGAGGCGGCTCCACCCTATCCCATCCGATTACTGCAGCCTCCCCCGTCTCGCGCGCTTCCCAAAATCCGAATCCTGCGAAATCTACGGGTAGCAGAACAACTTGTCAGACGGAAGATCTCCTCCATGCCGTCACTCGGAGCCTTTCAAGTAAAGAAACTCACTCGACAAAAAAACTAAGAATGGATCAAGGCGATTGAAAAGGAAGTTGCTGTCATCACTCAGGTTCATTGATCTGAAACCATATATGCTCATGGCATGAAAAATGATCAAGGAAATTCTCAACTCCTTCCCCACTCAAACCTCGATCCATTCAGGGGCTAATGATGAAGCTATGTACCTAGGGTAGGGTCATGGACCTGTCCCAACTGCCCTACCCAAGGACATCTCTACAAGAGATCACCTTTCAATCGACTTGGAGGTGTTCCACTCGACAGACTCGAAGACACTCGACCAAGAAGCAATCACTCGACCAAGACCAAACCACTCGACGGCTAGGAGACCTAAAGGCACTCCGCACGCTAACGGTCGGTTATTAAGTAGCTTTTATGGACATCATAGCACTTTATTAGGGGCGTTACCAGTAACGCCCGACCTTAATGTATTTAAAACCCTGCACAACTGAGGGCCGGAGGGGTCCGGCGAACTCTATATAAGCCACCCCCTCCTCAATGTAAAGGGTTCGCACCCCTGTAATTCATACACGCATAATCCAGTCGACCGCCTCCGGGCTCCGAGACGTAGGGCTATTACTTCCTCCGAGAAGGGCATGAACTCGTAAACCTCGTGTGCTTACAACTTCTCCATAGCTAAGATCTTGCCTCTCCATACTTACCCCCTACATTACTGTCAGACTTAGAACCACGACAGTCACCGAGCTGAACGTGTGCAGATCACGGAGGTGCCGTACTTTCGGTACTAGGATCGGTCGATCGTGAAGATGTACGACTACATCAACCGTGTTGTCATAATGCTTCCGCTTACAGTCTACAAGGGTACGTAGACAACACTCTCCCCTCTCGTTGCTATGCATCACCATGATCTTGCGTGTGCGTAGGAAAATTTTGAAATTACCGCGTTTCCCAACAGGGGGGCATGCACTCATAGCTTAGGATTCCCTTCGTGCCGACACGAGGGAGGGTGGCTGCTAGCTACTTCGCACTTTGCTAGGGTGAACCTCGGTTGGGGGCATGCATTCGTAGCTTAGGATTCCCTTCGTCCCGACACGAGGGAGGGGGCTCCTAGCTACTTCACACTTTGCTTGGTGAACCTCGGTTGGGGGCATGCATTCATAGCTTAGGAATTCCTTCATGCCGACACGAGGGGGGCTGTTGGCTACTTCGCACTTTGCTAGGGCGAACCTCGGTTGGGGGGGCATGCATTCATTGCTTAGGATTCCCTTCGTGCCGACACGAGGGAGGGGGCTGCTAGCTACTTCGCACTTTGCTAGGGTGAACCTCGGTTGGGGGGCAATGCATTCATAGCTTAGGATTCCCTTCGTGCCGACACAAGGGAGGGGGGCCGCTAGCTATTTCACACTTTGCTAGGTGAATGAACCTCGGTTGGGGGATGCATTCATAGCTTAGGATTCCCTTTGTGCCGACACGAGGGAGGAGGGGGGCTGCTAGCTACTTCGCACTTTGCTAGGGTGAAACTCGGTTGGGGGGGAGGGGCGTGCATTCATAGCTTAGGATTCCCTTCGTGCCGACACGAGGGGGGTGGGGCAAGCAATACATTGTGCTTTGCGAGAGAGGTGCCACATCAAAGTTGCATTTGGTATTTGAAAATCAGACCACCCTTTTGATACATAAATTTGGTCCACATGCAAGTGTGTTCATGTTCTGACCCTCTCCCGCGTCATTTTTTGTCAAATTTATGAACATTATTAGATAAGTCGGATGACGCAACAGACACGGTTCACTCAAACTAACCGTGTGCCACGTCGGTGCACCTTTCACGCACACATCCACATAGTACATTGGGCTCCATGAGGCTCCCCCTCTCAAAAGTATCTGCCCGCCTCGAGGGTTTTTCTGTTTCATAACACACGGTTGTTATCTCCGGACCATGTGCGGTGTTTCTTGTTCCCAATCCTGCCTGCATCCCTAGAAAATACCTGCCCGCCTTGAGGGTTTTTCTGTTTCATAACACACGGTTGTTATCTCCGGACCATGTGCGATGCACTATCATCAAAATTTTCAATAGCCCGGCATTTCAATCCCACGTTTGACTCCCGCATACTAAAATTTTCAGTACCCACGCCATTTCCTCAAACACCCCGCGCCCCCTCCACACATACACACACACACACACCAAAACCTCCTTGGGCGTGCGCACACACACACACCCTCCCTCGCTCGAAACCCTAGCAAGGTCCCCGCCATCGTAAGGCCTCCATTGTCAACATCTGTCGGTTTACCCGTGCAGCTTACCCACCGATCTCCATACCCAGGACGCCCTGAGTTTCTTAGATAACGCATGCCAAACGTCCCCTTTCCCATAGATCCCCATCCCTATCCCCCACTCCAGAGCGTCCCAGCCTAAGCCCGGCTACGCTTCCCATGGAGCTCGAGGAGCGACTGGCCCAAAAGAGGTGTATAGCGGTCTCTTCGCCCGGCGTCGCCGAGGAAGGTGACGACCATTACAGGCAGCAGGCACTCAAGCAGCGGGCTAGAGTATGCGGGCATGTCTCATCCGCCGGCTACAACATCGAGGTCATCGACAACGACGGCCTGAGGCAGGCTATGTCACAGGTTAAGTGGCCCATGCCCAACCCCTTAGGTTCAACCACCGTCGATCTCATACATGTCCCCGCCGCTGATCTCCTCTCGCTTGTTGTCAACAATTTTCCATTCTACATCGCCATTGAGCCCCTTTTGTCATTTCTGAAGGACACGTTCTGCGATGCTGGCTTGGGATCCACAGCTTCCAAGTCAGACCTCATCGACGGCGACCACGAGGAGGGCACCCTCTCCTGCTCTTCCAAGGGGAAAGATCCCATCTGCTCTTCCAAGGGGAAAGCGCCCGTCTGTGACATCAGGCAGGGCACCCTACAGCCGTGCTCTTCTAAGGGGAAGGAGCCCATCTGCGACAACATGGAGTGCATCCAGGGCCCGTGCTCTTCCCACGGGAACGAGCCCATCTATGACAAGTGAGGAAACCCATGATTTGTTTTGCCGTGCCTCTTCACAGGGGGGAACCCATGATTGTTTTTGTCGAGTCCCTTTTCTAGTGTAGTGGGAATATGTCCAGTTTTAATTGCTATATCTGGTTGTTTGCAGTATGCCTTATTTATTTCAGTTGTTCACAATGTGATGCTCTATATGTGCAATTATTTACTATGCAGTACATTTCATCAATCCAGTTTTAAACATACTGATAGGAATGCATATATTTGCTTGTTGTTAAGGCTGTTATAGCTAGCATATTCCTCTTTTAAAGTTTTTTGATTGTTTGGTTGTTTGTAGTTAGCATATGTCCAGTTTCAAATGCTATCTTTGGTTGTCCGTAGTATGCTTTGTTTATTCCAGTTATTCACAACGTGATGTTCTATCTGTGCAAGTATGAACTGTTGTGCTTAACATGCTTCTCGATGTACCTACACAAGACAATTTTGGGAACGACTGTTGTTTTCCATCGAGGTTAGTTTCATCCCTTGGCTTATATCTGCTCACTGTTCAGGATATCGGTAGCTGGTACCATATAGGCCGGCAGCTGATAAGGGACTAATCGGTGAATCGGACTTTTAACTAAATATATCTGCAACCCATTTATCATTAGGTTAACTAGGGCCATATGTAATATATCTGAGGCTACATAGTAACATGCACTGTACTTAATGTCTAAATATGCAATCCTAGGCTACATAGCAACAAGGAAGAGTGTTACATTAATGTTCTAATGATGTCTAGATATACGTAGAAGAGCAGCAGCAACAACAACAACAACACAACCCTGTTTGGATACTCAACTTAGCTAGAGGTTAGAGTTAGTTTCTAGCTCATTACTAACCCTGAACTAACTCCATCCAATGAGTTGTTTGGATGGTAGGGTTAGATTAACAATAAATACACTAGGAGAACTAGCTCCAATTAGCACCTCTTGGGTTGGATAGTTTTTTTGGGTGGGTTATAGATGCAACTAGCTCAAAATAGCCCTCATGTTTAGATATACTTTAGGGCTATTTGAGCCCGAACTAGCTCAAACTAACTACAACTCCTAGATACAGCAACAGTTAATCAGCCAATAATTTGTAAGAATGCACTAAACTCCTCCCGGCCCATAATATAAGATGTTAATTCATCTAATATGTGAGTATATTGGATGTTATAAGGTACTCCCTCCGTTCCTAAATATTTGTCTTTTTAGAGATTTCAAATGGACTACCACATACAGATGTATATAGACATATTATAAAAGAGTGGTGTGCTACATCATTGTGCAATTGTTGTTTAGCTTCTAATATTAACTTGGTGCTTTTAGGTACATATGTCATTGGTAAAGATCCATGCTTCGACCCTTTCTGCATATGGGGCAATGAGATATCGATGAACCAGCATCAAGTGAGGAAGCTGATAAAGATTGTTAGTAAAATGGGTCCAAAGATGGAAATTAAACTATGTTTTTACGCTTTATCCCAGACAACAACAAACTGCAGGATGGTAAGTAAGAACTCTGCAGCCTTCTTTTTACTGCCCATAATGAGTTGTGTTAGATGACAATGTCTGAATCATTTTCCTTTACAGTGGTTGCCAAAGCAGTTTACTCAAGATTACCTCTCAAACTACATGATTGGTGGGCATGCAAACTTTAAAGTATTTCTACCAGAACATGATGATTATCTAGGTGTTTTCATAGGATGGGCGGCCGGCCATCACAAGGGGTTGGACTAGAGTCGTGCGTGCCTTTTGCATGAAGGAGGGCACAATATGGGCATTCTGCTTCACCTTGTTCAGCAACCAGAATATATTTCGCCTCTTTCTTTACCGTCTTTAATAGTACAAGTATACAACTATGGTTCATCATTCTTTATTTGGTTCTTATGTAATTCTTGAACATATGTACCTATGAATCGAATAATGCATTGGTTGTTTGAATCTGATGGATATGAATAAAGATGTAGCATACATTCAAATTCAAATCCAAATCCGGTACAATTTGGAAAAGCAGCAATTAAATTAGGGTGAAATCACGCTCTCGAGGTTGTTACGGCACACATGGTTGGTAAAACACAAACGTTTGCGATATGCACCATAATCCAAGACGGTTCACAAAGAGGAAACATGTGCAAGCATGCACACAGTTGCCATTTGCAAACTGTGTGCGATGTCAGACAATATCACAAACGGTGCGGGCAAACTAAATGTTTGTGTTAGTCGCCTTATCATACACGATTCGCAACCATGAACTGTTTCTGATGATGTATGCATCGTAAACGTTGCACCACAGGATAGCGTGTGCGATAGTTGTCGTGTACGACGATGTTACGACGGTCCGATGTTTCGTAATCATGTCCAACACTCATACGACGATTAGCTAATCTTCTTAACGGTGAACCGTTTGTGATGGGCCGCGCATCATACACATTTTATAATAGTGAGCCGTTTGTGATGGGCCACGCATCATAACCGTAGCACCGCAGAATACCGACTACGATGGCAATGCGAGCAGAAACGAGTAGGAGTACTGTAGGGGTCCTATCCCCGACGGTTTCTGGGTCGTGTGGGAAGGACCCCCCTATCGCCCACACTCACTTGGCGGCGGTTCCAAATGCCGTCGCCGAAAGAGGTTAAAAACGTTTGTTTAGGACCGACGTGCACTAGTGACACACAATGCATTAATGGCAATAACACTAAAAACAAAATAGTTGTTACAAGTTTCATATAATTTATTACCGCAACATGAAAAAAACTCGGCTGGAAGTAGATGCCGAAAAGCGTGCTAGTTGCAAGGCTGCTGGCGCACCTTGACTTGCACAGTCGACATGGTGGTGGTGGTGGTGGCGGCGCTATTTTCCTATTATAAGCATTGATCGGAGAGACAAACATCAATATTTGTTCTAACGCATGCAAGCATTCATCAGATAGAAAAATATAAGAAAGATCATTGTCTCACAAACGAGTACTTGAGAAGAAAAGCTATCCATTGATTCATCGGATAGAAAAACAACAATATTTTTAAAACATAGGGCTTATGTCAATGTTAGGGAAACATCATATATATATATATCAATATTACCTAAAATATATAAGTAGTACGAATGACGCTAGCTGTAATACACTACAAATATACAGATTTATAATACACCATAATATACACTACTAGGGAGAGGAGAGAGAGGGCGGAGAGAGAGGGCGAAGGGGGCGAGAGGGAGGGCGACAGAGTGGGGGCAACGGGGGCACGCGAGAGGGGAGGGGCGGTAGAGAGAGGAGGGTTAAAGCATATCTCTCTCGATGTAGTTTTCGTGATTAATGACAACATATTTGCGGACTAACCATGTGCTTTGAGCATTTCAAAGTTTCATCCTTTGGCTCGAGACGATTTCTTTCCCTTCGGAGTGTTTTTCAAGACGGTGTATCTCTTTCATTTCTTGTTGGTGGACTAGCTTTGTAGGAGTCACCGTACTATCAAGAGGGGGTCCGCTTTCGTAAGGGTAGGGTGGAATCATCACGTACACTTTCGTTTCACACCCTCTGGGCCTTCCCGCGTCATTGAAGGTTTGATTCCCTGCTGTTTGGGCAGTCTTTGGCCCCAGCGGTAGTACCACGGTGCCCCGCGGTCGTACCGCTTGAGGGTCCTCAACGGCAGTACCGCTGCGGTACCGGGCCACTACTGCCTCGACTCGAGGGGGGCACTTCTCGTGTCGGGTTGAGCGGCACTTGCAGCGGTAGTAGGTGTGGTAGTACCGCTCGAGAGCAGTAGTACCGCCCTTCCACCATGGCAGTACCATCCTGGGCCTGTCTGGCAGTACCGCGCTGGGCCTGTCCCTCCTCTATCTTCTGGCCCTCTCCAGCTGGGCGGTAGTACCGTAAGGGGGAGCGGTAGTACCGTTGGGTCCAGCGGTTGTACCGCTGCCCCCTGCGGTAGTACCGCCCTCTACGGGGCTGTTTAGTGGGGTAACGGTTGGATTGTTACCCCCACTATAAAAGGGGGTCCCCTTCTTCTTCATTGACTAACCTCTTCCCCCAAAAGCTCCATTATTGCTCCAAGCTCCATTTTCGCCCGATCTCTCTCCCTAGCCAACCAAACTTGTTGATTTGATCGGGAGTAGTTGAGAAGGCCCCGATCTACACTTCCACCAAGAGATATTTGATTCCCCCACTAATCCCTAGCGGATCTTGTTACTCTTGGGTGTTTGAGCACCCTAGACGGTTGAGGTCACCACGGAGCCATAGTCCATTGTGGTGAAGCTTCGTGGTGTTGTTGGGAGCCTCCGATTGAGTTGTGGAGTTTTCCCCAACCTTGTTTGTAAAGGTCCGGTCGCCGCCTCCACGGGCACCAATAGTGGAATCATGGCATCTCGCATTGTGTGAGGGCGTGAGGAGAATACGGTGGCCCTAGTGGATTCTTGGGGAGCATTGTGCCTCCACACCGCTCTAGCGGAGACGTACTTCCCCTCAAAGGTAAGGAACTTCGGTAACACATCCTCGTCTTCACCGGGTCCACTCTTGGTTATCTCTTACCTTTACTTGTGCAAGCTTATTAGTGTTACTTCTCTTGCTTGCTTGTATGTTCGTTGTTGTTGCATCATATAGGTTGCTCACCTAGTTGCACATCTAGAAAACCTACTTTGATGCAAAGTTTTAATTTGGAAAAGAAAAGCTAAAATTGTTAGTTGCCTATTCACCCCCCCTCTAGTCAACCATATCGATCCTTTCAATTGGTATCAGAGCCTTGTCTCTTTACTAAGGACTTTGTCGTCCGAAGAGTATGGTTGATACCGTAGACGGTGTGGAGGAGCACTCCGGTGTGAATCTGATCTCGTCTACGGGTGATGGGGGAACCTCGGTCTCCCGTGAGGAATTCAATGTAGCCTTGGAGACATTGAAAACCTCAATGACGACCGAGGTTGAAAGCATGTTTACTAAATTCATTGAAGGGCTTAAACTATCTACCGCACCTTTGAGAGTGGGTGATCCCACAGACAAGGTGACGGATGCTAACTCCGACAAGGGGGAAGCTAGTAGTGAAAAGGCTCCTTCTTCTAGTGGTAAAAATGGCACCGGCGACTTTGCCCATGTGGAACCACCACTTGTTTATGGTGGACCGATTCCTTCCACTCACTTGAATCATGTCGGTCCTCCCCCTAAGATTGTGAAAAATGAGGACTTTGATTCTTGGGTTTATCTTTTTAAGCATCATTTAAATCATGTGAACACTAATCTTTGGAGAATCATTGAAGAAGGTTTTTGTCCGCATGACCCAAGCAACTTCACTCCTCGAGAAGCCGCGGATAATCAATTCAATGAGAATGTTCTCTTCATCATCCAAGATGCAATCCCACCCGAAGATCCACCTCATCTTCGGCTCTTCACCTTAGCCAAAGATGCATGGCTTTGTGTGGTCTCTCTCTACCGGGGAAGCGCAAGCATTCAACGCTCCAACTATGAAGTAGTGCAAGACGAAGCCGATGAGTTTGCAATGAAAGAAGATGAAGAACCTCGTGAGCTTTATCGGAGAGTAACTAAACTCGCAGTCTCACTCCGAGATCATGGTAGCAAGGACACAAATGACAATTGGATCAAGCGCAAATTACTCAAGGCAATGATGCCATACCACAAGGCGATGTCCTCCGTCATTCGTCAAAGGCCGGACTTCCACACATTGACCTCAAGTGAAGTGTTGGATGAGTTTGTGGCTATGAACATCTTGGACAAGACCGCCGACAATGCGGTGCTTCGTTCTCAAAGAGCAAAGAAGCCCAACCTTGCATTGAAGGCCAAGGTTTGCGTTGAAGAAGAAGAAGAAGAGGGAAGCAACCCCGAAGATACAAAATATGCCTATCATGAACACATGGCACTTGCTTCAAGGCAATTTTGGAGCAAGAAAAGCTCAAGGCCAAACTTCAGCAAGAACAACTCAAGTGGCACGAAAGGCAAGAAACATGTGAGGACTTGCTACAATTGTGGCAATGTGAGCCACTTTGTTGCGGAGTGCCCGTATGAGAAGAGGGAAGACAATGGTGGCAAGCTCATTCGAAAGGACAAAGCGAAGTCTTTCCCCAACAAGAGCAACTTCACCAAGAAGACCCCTCACAAGGCATTGGTGGTTCAAGAAGAGTACCATGATGATGATGATGAAGATGGTGAGTCGGTAGTCATGGCCTCCGTTGCCATTGCAAAAACTCCACGAGTGTCCCTCTTTGACTCACCCAATGAGAACATCACCGCCAAGTGCCTCATGGCTAAAGCCACCAACAAGGTAACCCCCAACATGAAAACTACCATCATTAATAATCCTTCCTTGATGGATTGCATTGATGAATATGAGGGATCTAATGTGGAGGAAAATGAGTTTGAGTCCTTTATGGGTAAACTCAAGGGTAAATCCAAGAAGCATTTTGTTGCTCTCTTGGAACAACTTGGTGAAGCCAATGACATGATTGAGTCTCATGAAGATACTATCTCCAAGATGGAGGGGCATAGTCATGACTATGCCGATGAGATTTCGAATCTTTCCAATGCTCTTGAGGAAGAGTGTGGTCTTCATTTGGCTCTTGAGGAGTCACACAACGTTGATCATACTAAGTTAAAGAAAGAGTTTGATCATGCTCTCGTTGTTTCTCCTGTGCTAAACTCCGAGAAGGCCAAACTTGGGGTTGATCTTGCTAGACTCAAAGAGGAGTTTGATCTACTTGACAAGGCTCACAAGGTCTTGAAGGGTTCTCATGCTAGCCTCAAAGAGTCTCATGATCAACTTCAAGTAAAGCTAACCAAGGAGAAAGCCACTTTTCCTCGTATGATGTTAATTGATAATGCAAATGCTACTAACCCGTGTTGTGAGCATGTGCATCTTGTTGAGGAGAACGCTAAGCTAAAGGTGCAACTTGAGAAAGGTCTTGTGTCTTGCATACAAGGCGAGAAGAACCTCAACGACCTTTTGACCAACCAAAAGGGAGTTGTGGCCAAGGAAGGGATTGGGTACGTGCCCAAGTCTAAGAACAAGAAGAAGAATGACAAGGCCAAACGACCTCCTCCTCTCAAGAAAACCTTTGTGAAGGAGGGTGAGGGTGCTACTAAGGAGAAGGAGAAGAACTCCATGAGGGGTAGTGATGCCAAGAAGGGAAACGCTCCCCTTCCCAACAAAGCTGGCGACTTTAACCCTTCTTATGTGTTGTGCCGCGCTAGAGATGGGCATGTTTATGCCAAATTTGTTGGTTCTCCTTATGAGTACATTGAATGGTCTATTTGGGTTCCTAAGACCCTTGTTACTAACATCAAAGGACCCATTACAAAATGGGTACCTAAAACCAAGCATTGATCTCTTGTAGGTGCTTGCTTCCGGTGGGGGATCATGGTTGCTCGATAGTGGAGCTACTAATCATATGACCGTAAGCAAGGACTTGGTGGTGGACGTGCAAATGATTCCATCCATGCCCACCAATGTCGAGTGGGGTGATGCCTTGTCTTCTTAGGTATTGGGACTCGGCAAAGTTGTCATTTCTCATGATCTTACGATCGAGAAGGTCATGCTTGTTGAGTCCCTCGCATACAATTTACTTTCCGTTCGTCAACTAGCACTCATGGGCTTTGCCACTTTCTTTGATATTGATTTCGTGGCCCTCTTGTGGAGCAAGACTCTTAAAGTAGCCTTTGTTGGGCATGTCGAGGATGCTCTCTATGTGATTAACTTTTCGAAGCGACCCACTAAGATCGCGACATGCCTAATGGCTAAAGTTGACGTGGGATGGCTTTGGCATCGCCGTTTAGCCCACGTCAATATGAGATCTTTGCAAAGTCTTCTCAAGGGGGACCATGTCCGTGGACTAACAAATGTTAGTTTTGCCAAAGATCGTGCTTGTAGTTCTTGCATCGAAGGAAAGGTACATGAGAAGGCTCACCCTCCCACGACTATCATCTACTCGAAGAGGCCTTTGGAGCTCCTTCATTTGGATCCTTTTGGACCTCCATCCTTTTATAGTCTTGGGGGTAGAAAGTATTGCTTGGTGATCGTAGATGACTATTCAAGATACACTTGGGTATATTTCTTCAAGAGGAAGAGTGAAACCCAACAAACCGTCATCGCCTTTGCAAATGAAGCTCAATGACAACACAATGCAAAGATCTTGACAATAAGAAGTGACAATGGCTCCGAGTTCAAGAACTACACCTTGGACGAGTTTTTGAGTGATGAGGGAATCAAGCATCAATATTCCACACCTTACACCCCTCAACAAAATGGTATATCGGAGAGGAAGAACCGGACGTTGATGGATGCGGCAAGGACCATGTGGCGGAGTTCAAGTCTCCCTACAACTTTTGGGCCGAAGCCATCAACACTGCGTGCTATGCATCTAATCGGCTCTAGCTCTACAAAGGCTTGAACAAGACTCCATATGAGATACTCACCGGTAACAAGCCCAGCCTCAAGTACTTCCGGGTGTTCGGGTGTAAGTGTTTCATTCTCAAGAAAGGTGTCCGTTTGTCTACAAACTCTCATGCTTACCGTGTTCTCAATAAGTCCACGGGACTTATTGAGGAAACGTGTAACATGGAGTTTGATGAGAATAACGGCTCCCAAGTGGAGCAAAGTGGTACTTGTGATGTAGGTGATGAAATTCCTCCCCAAGCCATAAGAAGAATGGGTGTTGGTCTTATCCTACCCATTGAGGAACCCCTTGTGGCCGGAGGAGAAGGACAATGTTCTACTCAAGTGGAACCTTCACCAACCCAAGACCCACGCGCTTCAGAAGAACAAAGTGAGGGCCCTCAACCTCAAGAACAAGACCAAGGGCAAGATCAATCTCAAGATGGTGTTGTAACATCAAGTGATGCCCAAGGTCAAGCTCCCTCCTCCGAGCAAGTTCAAGATCAAGAGCTTCCACGAGATCAAGAACAAGCTCAAGACGACGCTCAAGATGATCAAGTGACCACTCCTTGTCTCACCCCCAAGGAGGAATTGGAGCGTCGTGCCGCCAAGGTTGCTTCCAAGCTCTCCACCAAGGATCATCTCATGACAAATGTGCTTGGAAGCTTAAGAAAGGGGTAAGCACTCGTAGACAATTAGCAAACTATTGTGAACATCACGTGTTTGTCTCTTGTGTTGAACCCCAAAAGGTCTATGAGGCGCTCGAAGATCCGGATTGGCTCAATGCCATGCATGAAGAACTCAACAACTTCGAGCGCAACGAAGTGTGGAGATTGGTGCCAAGGCCAACGGGGAACCACAATGTCATTGGAACCAAGTGGATATTCAAGAACAAGCAAGATGCTCATGGGATTATCATTCGCAACAAGGCTCGTTTGGTATCACAAGGATACTCCCAAGTCGAGGGTATCAACTACGGTGAAACCTTTGCTCCCGTTGCTCGTCTTGAATCCATTCGCATGTTGATTGCATATGCTTCTCATCATAACTTTAAGTTACAACAAATGGATGTGAAGAATGCTTTTCTTAGTGGTCCTATTAATGAATTGGTTTATGTCAAGCAACCCCCCGGGTTCGAGGATCCCTACTTTCCCGATCACGTGTATCGACTCGATAAGGCACTCTATGGCCTTAAACAAGCCCCACGTGCGTGGTATGACCACCTTACCGAGTTGTTACAAGACCGTGGTTTTGAAGTTGGGCTAATCGACCCCACTCTTTTTACCAAGAAGGTTAAAGGGGAGTTGTTTGTGTGCCAATTATATGTTGATGATATTATCTTTGGTTCCCCTAACAAAGCTTTCAATGAGGAATTTGCCGCTCTCATGACCTCAAAGTTCGAGATGTCTTACATGGGAGAGTTGAAGTTCTTTCTCGGGATCGAAGTGAAGCAAAGGAGAGAAGGAATCTTCATCAACCAAGCCAAATACACTCAAGACATGCTCAAGAGATTCAAGCTAAGTGATGTCAAGCCGGCTTCCACTCCCATGCCCACCAAGTGCCAACTTGACATTGATCCCAATGGTAAAGCGTTGGATCAAAAGGTATATCGTTCCATGATTTGCTCCTTGCTTTACCTTTGTGCATCTAGACCAGATATCATGTTGAGTGTGGGAATTTGTGCACGTTTTCAAGCCGTACCTAAGGAAAGTCACTTTGTGGCGGTCAAGCGAATCTTTCGATATTTGGCTCATACCCCAAACTTTAGCCTTTGGTACCCAAGAGGAGCAAACTTTAAGCTTGTAGGTTATTCGGACTCGGATTGGGCGGGAGACAAAGTGGATAGGAAGTCCACTTCCGGAGGGTGCCAATTTCTTGGTTGCTCTTTGGTGAGTTGGTCTTCCAAGAAGCAAAGTTGTGTGTCTCTCTCGTCCACGGAAGCGGAATATGTGGTCGCCGGTAGTTGTTGTGCACAACTTTTATGGATGAGGCAAACTTTAAAGGATTACGGTGTCACTTGTGACAAAGTGCCTCTTTGGTGTGACAATGAAAGTGCCATCAAGATTTCTCTCAACCCGGTGCAACACTTCAAGACAAAACATATTGAGATTAGGTATCACTTCATCCGGGATCACATTAGGCGAGGGGAGATCGAGCTCAACTATGTTAACACTCATGATAATCTTGCAGATATTTTCACAAAGCCTTTGGATGAAGCAAGATTTCGGGAGTTAAGGCATGAGATAAATATCATTGATTCGAGAAATGTGACTTGAACCCTTGCACACCCCAACTCACTCAACTTGTTGTCTAGTTTAGGTGTAGGCATGGACATAGGGGGAGTGTTGTTCTCTCAATGAACTTTCCCTCCCCCCATAATGCATAAACTAACCAAACTCTTTCACATTAGCCATTTTTTATGGTACTTGTGCTTCAAAGATGAGTGTTGGTCATGGGCCCAAGGTTAAAATCTTCGCTGCGCCATACCTCTGAACTCAAACATAGGTGGCCTCGACCACCGCCCTCTCTTGAAGAGGTGTGTGTCTTCTTTCTTTTTGTCGGTTTTGTGTGTGTGTGTTCTCGTTTTGTCTCAGTTTCTTCTCTTGTGCTAAGCCCGGTTTGGTCGGCCTTTTTGCGGCAGAGCGGTACTACCGCTGCGTGAGTGGTACTACCGCCCACCCCAGTGGTACTACCGCTACGGGGCGGGCGACGGGGGGTTATGTCGGGGAAGGGGGAGTTGTTTCTCCTCCATACCCATTCGCCCCCACTCGCTCGTCTTCCTCGTCGCTCCAGCGACCTCTCGCCGCAGGAGGGGCCCGGCTGGCCGCCGCTTTCGAGCCGTCTCTCTCCATTTCCTCCGGTGGAGTCGATCCCCACCACGTCCTCTAGCCATGGATGCCGGTATTGCCCCCGTTCCTGCTCTCTCTTTGCCTAGATCTTGCATCTAGTTTTTAGGGGCAATAGGCATTGTTCTTCTCGTCTTTTGGCTAAGGCGAGGCTTGAGTTGGATGGAGATGGCTTCTAGGCACTATGGATTGAAGTTTGGTAGGTTTGTTTTTGAACTTAGCATCTCCGGTAGTGCCGGATCTGACCACGGTAGTAGGGAACCGCCGTTCCCCATCTGGCGCGGTACTACCGCTCTCCTCGAGCGGTACTACCGCTCAAGTAGTACTGGCGCTGTTGTGTCACGGTACTACCGCTCAAGTGGTACTGCCGCTGTTGGGTCGCCGTACTACCACTAGATGCCCAGTTCCATCTTTTCCTACCAAGCTTTGATCCTTGTTGTTTTATTTGGTGGCTTATGCTCTTTCTTTCGTGTGTTTCTTCTGGTCGTGTGTTTTGGTTCCAGGTGATGATCATCCTGAGCAGCAGGTCCGCCGTGTCAACCCCGGTCGTGCAACGTCAAAGCGCTACCGCACTTCTGAGTCAGCAGGTGGTTCCTCTAGTGCTCAACCGCTGCCAGCAGGCGCAACCTCAAGTGCTCCACCGCGACCTCAGCACTCGAAGAGATCTGCAAACAAGCCAAAGGGAAAGACTGTGACTGAGATGATTGCCAAGGAATTTTGGGCAAAGCGTCGCCGCAACCCCTATGAGGAAAACGAAGATCCCACTTTGGTTAACCGCCCGTTCTGGAACCGCTTTTAGTTCTCCATCTTCTTTGATGTGATCAAGGCTAAGAAGAATCACTTTGTTGATGTCCGTTCCATCGACACCGATCCAATGGAAAAGGACCCAGAGTACTTTGGCGAAGCCCTTCAGATGTGCACTCAGTTGAACATTCTCAGAATCATGCAGTTCAACAAGGACTTTGATGCCGACATCATATGCCAATTCTATGCCACTGTCCATCTTGGAACTGATGCAGAAAGGACCTTGACTTGGATGACAAATGGCAAATTGCTCACTGTCACATGGAAGGCCTTCATGGAGTTACTTGGGGTGGAAGATCACGGGCTTGAGCATCCAGTCGGCTTCCGTCCACACCGCAATGTCACCTCCACTCACAAGCAAGCTCTATGGCCCTACTGCTCTCAGAAGGTTAACCCCAAGACAAAGAAGGTAACCTATGAGCTATCTACCTATCTGGACATCCTTCACCGTGTCTTCCGCGAGACTCTTTTCCCGCACATTGGGAATCTAGATATGGTCCACTCATATCTTGTGGACATGCTTCTCTTCTGCCAGCATGAGAAGGAAGAAACCAATGGAGAGACCCTAGACATTTCTCATGTTATGTGGTCTGAGCTTCTGTCTACCATTTCTGAGCGCAAGTGCCCGATCTATGGTCCTTTCATCATGCTGCTCATTGAGAAGGCCTGGGCACATCACTATCCCAGGGCTGTGCTGGAAACTGGAGAGTTGATTTCTCATGATATCAAACGTATGCGGAAGAAGGACAACTGGGGCACCCAAGCCCCTCGTTCTGATGCTCCACCTTCTGAGGCTGACATGGAGTTCGAGGTCGATGCTGAGGCCGACAAGGATGAGGACTATGAGCCCTTTGGTGTGGAGCCCTCATGGGCTAAGAGGATTAAGCGCAAGATGAAGAAGCTCTTCTACATGGAGTCTCATGGCCAGTACATGTCTCATGTCTCTGAGAAGAAGGCCCGCAGATGTCACAAGGAGCTCATGCATTAGTTGGGTGCCACTGTTAATAACAGATCTGAGGAGAGGATCACTGATGAGGAGGAGTGGGTTCAGCAGCATTGCCCATGGACCGATTCAGACGCCGAGCAGTTTCCAACCGACGACGGAGGTGCAGACGATCACGCTGAGATGTGATGTTCGAGATCATCAGCTTGCTATCACCTGGAGCCATAGCAACGCTCTTTGCCCTTTTGGTGTCTCGCTGCCAAAGGGGGAGAGAGTTTAGGGATTTGTGTTGTTGCCGTGTTGCGAGTGTGTCTTTGTGGTTTGTGGTGTCTTGTGTTTTCTCGTCGTTTTGCTTGGTTTGGTTTGGTGCCAGTGAGACCTAAGTTCTAGACATATGGTGTGAGACATATGCTACCTTATCTTTACCTTTATTATCTATGTCTATTCAGTACTGTAGTATCTTATGAGTTGCATGCTTATCCTGTTTTATACCCTGCTCTCATGTATCCTGTGCTTAGAATTTTTGGACTATAAAATATAGGGGGAATTTTGATCCTAATGTGTGTACATCTACCTTTGCTCTCATGCATTCCAAAGGCACTACTAACTAGGTGCACACATTCAGGGGGAGCCCGTCTATATTTTGTAGTTCTAAGTATCCTTACTTTTATGTCTTTTCCTTGTGCAAATCCCTGGTTGTCATCAATCCACCAAAAAGGGGGAGATTGTTAAAGCATATCTCTCTCGATGTAGTTTTGGTGATTGATGACAACATATTTGCAGACTAACCATGTGCTTTGAGCATTTCAGAGTTTCATCCTTTGGCTCGAGACGATTTTTTCCCCTCGGAGTGTTTTTCAAGACGGTGCAGCTCTTTCGTTTCTTGTTGGTGGACTAGCTTCATAGGAGTCACCGTACTATCAAGAGGGGGTCCGCTTTGGTAAGGGTAGGGTGGAATCATCATGTACACTTTCGTTTCACACCCTCTGGGCCTTCCCGCGTCGTTGGAAGTTTGATTCCCTGCTGTTTGGGCAGTCTTTGGCCCCAGCGATAGTACCGCGGTGCCCATCGCTAGTACTGCTTGAGGGTCCTTAGCGGCAGTATCGCTGCGGTACCGGGCCACTACCGCCTCGACTCGAGGGGGGCACTTCTCGTGTCGGGTTGAGCGACACTTGCAGCGGTAGTAGGTGCGGTAGTACCGCTCGAGAGCGGTAGTACCGCACTGGGCCTGTCCGGCAGTACAGCGTTGGGCCAGTCCCTCCTCTATCTTCTAGCCCTCTCTAGCTGGGCGGTAGTACCGCTGCCCCCTGCGGTAGTACCGCCCTCTATGGGGTTGTTTAGTGGGGTAACGATTGGATTGTTACCCCCACTATAAAAGGGGGTCCCCTTCTTCTTCGTTGACTAACCTCTTCCCCCAAAAGCTCCATTATTGCTCCAAGCTCCATTTTCGCCCGATCTCTCTCCCTAGCCAACCAAACTTGTTGATTTGCTCGGGAGTAGTTGAGAAGGCCCTGATCTACACTTCCACCAAGAGATATTTGATTCCCCCACTAATCCCTAGCGGATCTTGTTACTCTTGGGTGTTTGAGCACCCTAGACGGTTGAGGTCACCACGGAGCCATAGTCCATTGTGGTGAAGCTTCGTGGTGTTGTTGGGAGCCTCCGATTGAGTTGTGGAGTTTGCCCCAACCTTGTTTGTAAAGGTCTGGTCTCCGCCTCCAAGGGCACCAATAGTGGAATCACGGCATCTCGCATTGTGTGAGGGCGTGAGGAGAATACGGTGGCCCTAGTGGCTTCTTGTGGAGCATTGTGCCTCCACACCGCTCTAGCGGAGACGTACTTCCCCTCAAAGGTAAGGAACTTTGGTAACACATCCTCGTCTTCACCGGGTCCACTCTTGGTTATCTCTTACCTTTACTTGTGCAAGCTTATTAGTGTTACTTCTCTTGCTTGCTTGTATGTTCGTTGTTGTTGCATCATATAGGTTGCTCACCTAGTTGCACATCTAGACAACCTACTTTGATGCAAAGTTTTAATTTGGAAAAGAAAAGCTAAAATTGTTAGTTGCCTATTCACCCCCCCTCTAGTCAACCATATCGATCCTTTCAGGGGGCGGCTGGGCGAGAGGGTAGGGACGACAGAGAGGGGTGGCGGCAGCGGCGGAGTAGGGAGGCGACCGGAGAGGCGGCGGAGAGGGCCGGCGGTGGAGTGGGGCGGCGAGAGGGGAAGGAGCAGCGGAAGGCGATGAGCATTTACCCGCCGGCGACGAGAAGACCTGCAGCGACGGTGGCGACTAGGAGGAGCAACCCTAACAGAAGATCGCGAGGAAAGGGAGAGTGTGTCGCGTGAGAGGGGGAGGGGTGGTTTTTTCATGCGGTGTACTAGTAGCACTGGGTATGGACCGGCGCTACTGTTAAGTCAACTAGCTGTAGCGCATGTGTAGAGCCCACGCTACAGCTAAGTGGGCTAGTGTGGTGTGCGGTGTGGCCCACTTAATAATAGCGCGGCGCAGGGTAACCAGCGTTGCTGCTAGTTGTCGTAGTAGCGCTCTCTGCACCCGGCGCTACTAGTACTTAGGAGTAGCGAGGTAGCCCAAACAGGCGCTACTAGTAAAGTTCTACCTATAAGCCTTTTCCTAGTAGTGTGTTTGAAAAACTTCAAAAATTCAAAAATATTTTTTTCTTATTTTTGGTTTTCTTTTCATGTTTAGTTAGTTTGTAATACAAAAGAAAACCCAAAAATATTTCTCGTTTTTTCTTGCTTGTTGAGAGCTTTCCTATGTAAATAGTTTTTCTCATTTTTCCTTTGTTACTTTGCTTTCTTCAAAAAAACTAAAAACTCTAAAAATATTTCAGTGTGTTTCTCATAATTTATTTTCTTTTTGTTGAGTCATCGTAGGGAGAAGATCACGATGAAATTGTTGAGTGGCTCTCATATGCTTTCTTGTTGATCTAACGAAGAGCCAATATTACCTTGTCTTCTCCCCCGAATAAAATGTTTGCAAATTCCAGTTTTGTCCACAAACACTCTTGCACTATTATTATTTCCATATCATTTGTTCGTGCAAATGAAAGGCAATAATGACGATGATTTGATGAAGTGACTGTGGCAAGGAAAAGATGGTATGAAATCTTCTTGTTTTTGTTTTTGTTTTTGTAAATATGTTTAACTCGGTATCCATGATTCAGCATATTATGAGTAAACATGTTTGTGATGAAAATTAGAGATTATAGTTGCTCATGAAGGAAAATATACCCTAGAGGCAATAATAAAGTTGTTATTTATATTTCCTTATATCATGATAAATGTTTATTATTTATACTAGAATTGTATTAACCGGAAACTTAGTACATGTGTGAATACATAGACAAACAAAGTGTCACTAGTATGCCTCTACACGACTAGCTCGTTGAATCAATGATGGTTATGTTTCCTAACCATAGACATGAGTTGTCATTTGATTAACGGGATCACATCATTAGAGAATGATGTGATTGACTTGACCCATACCGTTAGCTTAGCACTTGATCGTTTAGTATGTTGCTATTGTTTTCTTCATGACTTATACATGTTCCTATGACTATGAGATTATGCAACTCCCGTTTACCGGAGGAACACTTTGTGTGCTACCAAATGTCACAACGTAACTGGGTGATTATAAAGGTGCTCTACAGGTGTCTCCGAAGGTACTTGTTGAGTTGGCGTATTTCAAGATTAGGATTTGTCACTCCGATTGTCGGAGAGGTATCTCTAGGCCCACTCGGTAATGCACATCACTATAAGCCTTGCAAGAATTGTAACTAATGAGTTAGTTGCGGGATGATGTATTATGGAACGAGTAAAGAGACTTGCCGGTAACGAGATTGAACTAGGTATTGAGATACCGACGATCGAATCTCGGGCAAGTAACATACCGATGACAAACGGAACAACGTATGTTGTTATGCGGTTTGACCGATAAAGATCTTCGTAGAATATGTGGGAGCCAATATGAGCATCTAGGTTCCGCTATTGGTTATTTACCGGAGACGTGTCTCGATCATGTCTACATAGTTCTCGAACCCGTAGGGTCCGCATGCTTAAAGTTTGATGACGGTTATATTATGAGTTTTGATGTACCGAAGGTAGTTCAGAGTCCCGGATGTGATCACGGACATGACGAGGAGTCTCGAAATGGTCGAGACGTAAAGATCGATATATTGGACGACTATATATATTTGGATACCGGGGTGGTTCCGGGTGAGATCGGGATAATACCGGAGCACCGGGAGGTTATCGGAACCCCCCGGGAGGTATATGGGCCTTAATGGGCTTTAGTGGAAAGGATGGGAAAGGAGCAAGGGAGGGGGGCGCCCCCCCCCCCCCAAGCCCAATCCGAATTGGGAGGGGGCCGGGCCCCCCTTTCCTTCCTCCCTCCTTCCTCTTCCTTCCCTCTCCCTCTCCAAATAGGAAAAGGAGGAGTCCTACTCCCGGTGGGAGTAGGACTCCCCCCTTGGGCGTGCCTCCTCCCCTTGGCCGGCCCTCTCCTCCCCCTTTATATACGGAGGAGAGGGGCACCCCATAGACACAACAATTGATCTTTTGGATCTTTTAGCCGTGTGCGGTGCCCCTTTCCACCATAGTCCACCTCGATAATATCGTAGCGGTGCTTAGGCGAAGGCCTGCGATGGTAGAACATCAACATCGTCACCACGACGTCGTGCTGACGGAACTCTCCCTCAAAGCTCGGCTGGATCGGAGTTCGAGGGACGTCATCGAGTTGAATGTGTGCAGAACTCGGAGGTGCAGTGCGTTCGGTACTTGATCGGTCGGATCGTGAAGACGTATGACTACATCAACCGTGTTGTGCTAACACGTCCGCTTTCGGTCTACGAGGGTACATGGACACACTCTCCCCTCTCGTTGCTATGCATCACCATGATCTTGCGTGTGCGTAGGAAAATTTTGAAATTACTACGTTCCCCAACAGCTCATGCCATTCTTAAGTAGCTAGGAGTGGATGATGATTTATGTTGAGCGTCAACATGCATTAAAATGGTTATGATGTAGTATTTTAGAATGATATCCTCCTCTAAATGATTCAAGTGGCTTGACTTGGCACATTTGAACACATGTAGTTGTTTCAAGATCAATGCAGCTTTCATGATATTTACGTTCAGAGTGTTAATATCCTACTCATGCTAGTGTTTAATATTAATTATTCGCAATGCATGATTATGACCTAGCGCTCCCTAGTTGGTCTCTTCTCATTCTATTTGTTAGCCTTCGCCTGTACTAAGCGGCAATATTTCTTGTGCGTCCAAAATCCTTAAACCAAAGTTGTTTTAGATGAGTCCACTATATCGACCTATATGTGGTATTACCCTATTGTTCTAAGTAAATTTGCATGTTCCACCTCTAAACATTCAAATAAGCATTTGTTTTGTGTGTATGTATCGCTCATGGAGCGACACGGGCGGTAAGTATCTTCCATGCTAAGCGGGTTATTCTCACGATGGGTGTTTGTTCATTTGTCATTACATGAGGGAGGCTGGTAATTGGGATGGTCGGTCGTATTATCAAAAATAAAGAAAAATATAATGAAACAACACCCCTAGAAAGTTGATTGTTTGGAGGGGACCAGTGGATTCGGCTAGCCATGGCTTGTGATTGCATGGTTGAGTGGGAGTAAACTTTACCTTTCCGCTTGGAAACCGCCGATAATGTGTTTAGCATGAAGGATATTAAAAAAATCCTCGGTCGTGATGTTGATAGGAAAGACACAGCTCTCAAAATTGTATTCATATCTGATTTAAGCTTTGAGTTTTGGCACCTCTGCAAATCTCTGATTCCCTTTGTCTATGTCTTCACTTTTATGTTATTTACTTTTATTGTTGAGTCATCACCTTCTCATTTTAAGCACCAATCCTGAGAGCGCTATTGTCATTCTTATGCATATAGTACAGTTAATGTTGTGTGCATCATGATTGGATCTCTCCTACCTTGAATTTTAATGTTTAGTGACTGCTTGAACTTTAGGGGTGATCTGCATTTGTATTTTACGGTCTCAGAAAAGGCTAGCGAGAAACCATTTTATTTTGTTATATCATGATTGTTTTGAATTTTATTGGCATTGGAGATATATTATTATTGCTTGCCAATTAATTATGCCATTGATATGGGTAAATATAAATTCTAAGTGCTATCATTTGCATGGTTAGTTTATGATCTTTAATGAAAACTTGGGTGCTATTTAAGCTTATATACGGATAAAAAAAAGTTCGCTTGATATAGTCATGTGATGCATGTCGACGGCGATGCTCTTGATTTTCTTCCAGCTAATAGGGATGGTTTGTACTCCCTTCGGTCATTTTTACTCTGCGTACTAGATTTCTGCCAAATCAAACATTACAAACTTCGACCAATTTTTTATTAAAAAATATCAACATCCACAAGATCAAATATATGTACTATGAAACTACATTTGATAATGAATCTAACAATATTGATTTGGCATTGTGATTTTTGATACTATTTTTGATAAGTTTGGTCAAAGTAGAGATAGTTTGACTTTGGACAAAATTTATATGCAGACTAAAAATGACCGTAGGGAGTATTTCGGTGGCAGTGCTCTTGAAGTCTTGATAATTCCTGGCAATGCCATTCAAAATTATAAATGGGAGAATCTGGTTACAACTATCAGAAACAATCAAATTGAAACAATAGGAAATTGGGAAGGCACTGGAAAAAGAAACAGAAAAAAAAGTAACTCGAATGAATAAGCGTAGTATATGGGACGGTTGTTGGGCCAGGCCCAATGAGGCGAAGAGGGGGGGCGCGAGTTTCCGGAAAAGGCGGGAAAAAAGAATCGCGCGGGAAGCGCATCGACTGCTCTGCTAAAAAACTAAAGATGGAAATCCATGTCCGACTAGAGCTTGGGACGATGAGGCGAATCCGATTTCAGACGGAAGCGCGTCGTCTGCACACCATATAATCCCCACCCCACCGATCAATCCAATCCCTCCTCAAACACAACTTGCTAGGAAACCATGGCCGTCACGAAAGCGAGAAAAGCAGACAAGAGATCAACTTGCGCCACCGCCGACGCTGGAGCCGGAGCCGGAGCCAGCAGCTCCATGTCCATGGCGCCTCCGCCCGGTCCCGGCGGGTTGAACGAGCTCCAGCAGCCGCCGCTGCTGCCTCCCGGCGTCTACTTCAACCCGACCAAAGCGGACAGGATGGGGTTCCTCAACCGGTGGATCGCCGGCGACGACAAGATGCCCGACGCGCGGGGGTTCATCCTCCACGCCGACATGTACGACAACGACCCCTACGCGCTGCAGCGGCTGCACCCGCCGGCCAGCGCCCGCGAGGGCAAGTACACGTGGTGGTTCCTCGGCGAGAGCAAGTTCCAGAGCCCGTGCAGCGCGACAGAGAACAAGCGCGCCGACCGCAGCGTCCGGACCGGCGGGTTCTGGCGGGTGGAGCAGAGCAAGGAGGAGCTTCGCGAAGAGGGCGGGCGCAAGAACTGCTTCGGGTTCTACTGCGTCCCGATGAAGCGCAAGACGCCGTGGCTCATGCAGGAGTTCACCAGCGACAGGGACAGGGGCGACGGCAGGAGGGGCGTGCCCGCGCTCCACAAGCTCTACGTCACACCGCGCGCCACCAAAGAGGGCCGGAGGGAAGTCTACGGGGAGGACGGCCTGACGGCGAGGAACAAGAAGCCTGTCCCGGCAGACTATTTCGCCGCCGCCGCCGCGCTGATGCCGCCGGGGAGTGTCCGTGGTCTCCGGCAAGAACACGTTGAGCCGCCACGGCCACAGGCGTCGGAGCTGCTGCCTTCGCCCCCGCCCCTTCTTGATTACGGCGACGACGACGATGGCCAATACTTCATGGATGACATAATGTCGTCGGTGGGTCCTCTTCACTACGACGATGGCGAGAAGGGGCAGAACTCCATGGGGCCAGCCAACGTTCTTGGTCAGTACCAGCAGCAGCAAGATGAGGACGGGCCTGAGGATAATTTCAGCATCTCAATGGACCAACTCATGAGAATACTTGACAAGCCAGCGGAGACGACGGTCGAGGGGGGAGAACCGGCGTGGGACTCGTTGCCGGATATCGTTGATCATGATGAGTTCGTGAAATTCAACAAGGATGCTTAGATTGCAGCTCCACTTAGACTGAGAGATCCAAGTTCCACTTAGACACACTGATCGCTTGATCTGCTAGCTAGAGACTATTCTTTGGTTGATTAATTTGGTTTGGGGGATTTAATTTGTGTGGGGTTCTAGTCTATGCTAATAGTAGTTCTCCCTGTACCGTGTGTTTGTATTAGACTCAAAAATGTAATGTGATGTTTTTTTGAGGGATATCATGTGATGCGATTGGTTTCAAGACTGTTTATATAGGAGTATTTATTTAATAATTGCAGGGAAAGAATTTAGTTTGCTTTAAAATTCTTGCACTACTAATTTTACTTGATTCGCTCATACGAAAATAGCAGAAGATTTGCATGACAGGCATGAAGTTTGAACATAGTTATAATCGGAAATTCTAAACTGTCTTGATGTTTTCGATCGGCCCACAAAAAATACCAATATGCAAGTGCATGGGAAAAAATTTCCTTGTCACGTTGATTACTTTTAGTCCCAACTGTGAAGTCTTCAAGATTTACCAAATTTGGCTTTCACATATGAAATCTCAAACAATAAAATATGGAATCAGACACTAAATCTTGAAGACCACAATAAAGTTGGGCAAATGCAAAGTTCTTAACTCATGCCAATAATAGACTTGCCATCTGTGAACACCAACTCTTGGCCAATGTAGCAAAAAAAGCTGAATATAACGTGATTGAATGGTTGCAGCGACGCGCTCTTTTAAACAAAACTGAGAGCGTCCCAAATCCTATTTCGGTCCATAAAGCTAATTTCATGACTATCACCTTCAGCATCTCTTATCTGTAATTACGTTGCTTGTATGACACCCAGCGATGTCAAATGGCATGATGACATACCCAACTTTGTACACTCTATTTATGGTTACCGGCGATTTAGTTACACCAGCAAGTAATAAAGCCAAGTTTCTCAAAAAGAGAGGTCAATTTCATGATTGCTACTCCATCAAGCACGCTACTATATTCGCACAAGATCCCATCAGCTGCCTCGCGTCACGCCAGATGATGAGCCAGCTGATGAATCACCCAAGGGCAGCTTGTTCGGAGAGTCGACGGTAATGATGACTTGTTCTTCTCCAGTGGATTCTTCCACGCTGAGCTGCAAGGCTTCAGCAGAGAAGCTACCACCCGGCTGGTTCCTCTGCCCATTGGCCTCCGTGAACAGCCTCCCTACTTCGAAGATGAGAACTCTAGCTTGGGCTTCCACCTGATAGCTGTCTGCTGCGTAGCAACTGTCCATACGGTTCATAGCTGTAGGTAAACAGGAAAGCATCAGTGTCAACATCAATCAGTAGATATAACTAGAAATCGTACGAGTAGGGCTATAGATTTCCATTTTCAATGATTCACTTCTTGATGGATGATGTACAGCACCTGAAGACTCCAGACCAAGTAACTCCAGGTCCATGTTTGATGGCAGCAGCACTCCTGGAGGTAAGATGCTGTTTTGGTTCTCCGCCTTCAAAGTTCCTTCTAGTAAGATGCCGATGTAATTATGCTCGAGCATGATGTCTTCACCCTTGGTGTACAAGTTCATAGTAGATCCTGTGCTGACGAGAAGCCGCGTCTCTTGCATTGTCATTTTCTCGAACACACGTGGGATCAAGAGCTTAGCAATGACTGCAGCACTTTCCTACTAGAAGTTCATAGTAGATCCTGTGCTGACGAGAAGCCGCGTCTCTTGCATTGTCATTTTCTCGAACACACGTGGGATCAAGAGCTTAGCAATGACTGCAGCACTTTCCTGCAATTTCCATGTATGTATGATTAAGGACTAGCGGATTAGATCCCCCCCCCCCCCCCCCCCCCAAAAAAACGATATAGATTGTTAGGCGCAAGGCAGAGGAAACACATTGTCACATCCGAAGTAACCGATTTTGGTGAACAGAGGATGGAAGCCCAAGCAAGCTGTGACACGTGCATAGTTTCACACCAAAATGGGGACGTGCTATAAATGAATTGTCGGCCACAAGAATGTTACAGAAATACATAAATCATTTGAGACAAGGTGACACGACAAGGCGTCTAGGGGCCATTTCCCTTTAGGCCTTGTTCGGTTCCCCCCAAATCCCCTCCATTCCACTCCAATCCACTTGGGGAGTGGCTTAACCGAACAAGGCCTTAATGTAACAATCAAGGGAAAGCAGAAAAATCAAAGTATTATGTTGTAGTATCTCTAGTGTTTTTATTTTTGATTTGAGGGCAGAAACAGAAGAAATGCAATCTCAACATTTCTGTTTTTCTTGTGAACATGTGGAGGGGAAATTAGCTGGGTTCCACTTTTTAGAAATTTTCAAAATTTTGAACTCTTTCAAATTTGAGATTGGGTAGAAACAAGAAACAATTATACTCAAACTTGGTTAAAAAAGAAAGAGCTTCTCATCTGCAAGGTTCTGGTTCTTCAACTGGTAGCCAGCAGTTACGCTACGTGGTGATATTAAGTAAAATCCAGAAAAACATCTGCTTCTATGCCCTCGTAGAGTTCAGAAGAAAAAAAACTAATTGCACAGCTGCAGTACATGTACAAGAATCACTGGATTTAATAGGTACACAAGCAAACAGTAAAGTTAAAGCACACCTGCCACAGAAAAGCCTCAACAGAAGGATCTGACCAACGCAATTGATCTATCTTTTCAGCTTCAATAAAGAAACAGCGCACGAGAGAATCTGTAATCATGTCACAGAGACAAGACTTTCCTGTTAGCACCTCGTATAGACCCAAAGTGCTTCCATGTGGGAAAATTGGGTGCAAAGAATGCCTGCTGCTTAGCCTCTGACTTCTCCACTGTCAAAAAAAGGGGATAACTTAGGGGGCGGCGAAACGGCTGCCAAAAGCACATGCTCCCAGGGTGAACAGTAAATTCGTAAAAAATGTGTTAGGTATATACTCCAACAAAATACAGTACAGTTTAGAGCAGTCTTAAGCAGAAACATACCTTTACTGCTCCGATCGAAACAATCCATATACCAGTTGCTCTTGAGCCTTCCATATATAGGGCTGCACCATGCCCTTTTACTTTTTCTTTTGTATTGCTTAACAAAGGAGCACGCACAGCAGCAGGCAGCATGCCGACTAATGGATGAGTGCCTAAAAGATCGCCAACTCTTGGCATTTTCACTAATTGTGGATTCCTCTTAAGCTTCTTCAGGTCTGTCTGACAAGTGATTAACTTACATGAATAAGCATATTGGTTGCAACTTTTGAACTGAAACCACTTTGGCAATTAATTTTCGAAGCAAAAGACAAGTCAAACACTCCACTACCTGCCAAGCATCATCCAGATGTGCCATTTCTTTTTCTTCCAGTAACCCAGTCTTCCATAGGTTTTGAACATTCTCACTCAAGTGTGTCAATACAGCATATGTTACTTGTCGAGTCTTTAGCACACAAAGAAGCTGAAAATGTGGAAACACCTTCAGAATCTAGGCAATAATGAACTCTCAGATTCAAGAATGGGAGACTGCCTTGTTTATTCATACAATGAGGTTTTTCATCACTACTGCCGAATTGTTGTATGACAATGAAATGAAGTATTCCGAAGTGCTATAAAAGTAGGGCCTGTCTCGAATGTAGAGTTCTGGAACAATTTCACATGAATTTTGCAGGAAACAAAATAATTCTGGAAAATAAAACTAACAAAATCATTTCCAAACTCTAAAGCTAACATTTACATCCACTCACCCCAGCGATGCCATACAAGCACATGGAAATTCTCTACAGATCAAACTAGAATTCCAGTTCAGTTGAGATGGTGCTTTCTTGAGTTTTGCAAAAGATAATGGGTTGTTGAGTGAACTGTTGAACTATTGTGCTGGAGGCTGAAGGCTCCATATTAGTTAAGTCAACAGATAAATGCACATTGTAAGCACAAACCTGAGGGAATGTACAGCGAACTTCTTCCAAGAACTTCCTAGCTTCCTCTCCCCCAGCATTACTTTCATCAATAACAATTTTTGCAATCTCACTATCACCTGATGAATGAAGTATACGGAACATTGGTAAGTAACTAGGATCATATATGCAAGTTGAACTCCACGTACCTTAAAAAATGGGGTCAGAGGAGAAAATAGAAGGATTTAAAACTTTTGAGGACGATGACTTTAGACAGGCTTTACATAGTTCAACCTTAATAAGCTAAATGGTTGGAGCCATGCGTCCATCTGCACCATACTACTTTCCACGTATCTTAAAAAATAGGGTCTGTAGCTGATTGATTCTACAGAAAGATAGACTGGCGACTATAGCGACGAACACCTACGCATAACATCTGGCATATGCACCACGTATTGTGACCAATATTCATGTACTCCCTCCGATCCATGGATTGAGTACTAAGGTCTGGAATTGGTAGCACAAAGAAATGGTAAATAACAAGCACATAAAAGCATTCTAAAAGTTTTCCAAGATTTTACCAAGAAAATTTTGTAGTTGTCTCCTTGCAATTCTATGAGCACGAAGAAATGTAGCACAGATGTAACATCCTGACTCCAATCTTTGTACTGTGAAGTATGTGATAAAACTTTGTGGTAACATGCTTGCAGAAAGGAACCTATAGTAACTTGGGAAATAGACACTGGACTGCAAACTGTTCCAATCGCATAATGGTCGGCTAGAAACAAGATCCATAGCTTCATCAACTGATCGCATCAAAATATTTGCTGTAGCTTGAGTTATCTGTCCCTGGTCAAGCATTGCCCAGTAACTGGCTTGCACACCTGAAAGCAATATTTACAAAAAGGAAAAAAATCTTTGTTAACTGATTGCATTTAGTATGAAACTAAACATCTCCATAAAATACGGAGACAAGATAGAATTATGGACGAAATATAAAGCCAACTATTTAGGGGCAAAAACAGAAAAGCAAACAAACTGGGGGGGGGGGGGGGGGGGGGGGGGTGCCTACCATTCAAAAGACGCACTCGACCATCCTTTAAATTCATGGTATGTACGTGATCATGATTGTCATCATGTGGATGTGCATGTTCATCTTCCAAGTTACTCAAGCCTGTGATATATTTCTTAACTGTAACCCAGTCAGCAGGACCAAGCTCCTCATCATCTTTGAGATCACCAAAAGCTTCTAATGTATTGTTTAGAATTTCATGTCTAGTATAATTCAACATGCGAAGCTGTGCACCAGTAATCAGAATATAATTTTATGCCGAGCCTGAGCAGAACATTACTATACTACATACATATCATCAATCACATGTGAAACGATAAAGTACTAATATTTCTGGAAGCAACAAGGTATCAGTCACACAAAACCTACTCCTCGGAGTTGCTGGATGAAGAGGTCTAACTAAATAGCAAGCAAGGCTCAGAACACCTTTTGGACTTACAAATAGGTTCAACTGAAAGAGAAATTAATCATTTTTATGCCATGGTTATGTAAGATGCTAATCCACCAACCCTGAACTCATAGGCACAGAAATAAAATATGTGTAACAATCACACCATATAATCTTCCTATTTACTAATTAATCTAAGGGAAATGAAAGAGGAGTCAAAAGATTTCTTATTAGCACACAGAAAAGCAAATTCTTTAACTCCAAGGTTAAAAAAAACCACAGATGAAACTTGTAATTTGTAAAGCTAACCTTTGTTACTGACAGGTTGTCCATACCAAGTGCGTGCAACAAAAATTGTGTGGTAGAACCATTCAATATTAGTGTCAGAAACACGATGCCGCCAGTGAAGAACACAAACTACAAAAAGATGGATAAAATAAGCCTTGCTCAAATTAAATTTTCTGATTTTGTATTTTGTCAGGAAAAACTAACCTACCATTGTTCCGACTTCTGGTTTCAGAAAAGGTTGAGCTGTATCACTAGCACGCTGGTAAAAAGTAACCCAGTAACCTCAAATTATTATCATAGATTAATTTTTTGAACAAAAGTAGACTAATATAGTGATAATAAGAGACAAATGAGATGGTCAAGTGGTGCATGAATATAACTTACTTTAACAGACAGCGCTAATTATAGGGAAACAGCACCTCGCAGCCCAGACCAAACAATAATTATGGCTTCTTTTAAGTCCAAACCATACCCAAAGTAGCGCAACAAAAGATACAGAGCACCGACAACTGCAGCCCGTGCCATTTGTACATAGAAATAGAGCAGAAGAAGAAACCCCCATGAAGTGCCTGAAAGAGCAAGCGATAAACGGAATGAGTAGGTTTACTGAATTCCCCGATGATTGTATAACATGCTACATATAGGAGGAGAAAAAGCGAGGAATTGGTGAGGAAGAGACCAACTCACCTCCACGTCACCTCCCGCGAGGCAATCCGGAGGCCAACCCTAACCCTCACCGCCGCCCCCTCCCTCTCCCTTCCTCCCCCTCGCCATCGCCCGGGGGCGCGGCCGGGCAAAGCCCTGCCGTCGCCGGCGGCGGCGGGGCCCTGTCTCTTCCCGCTCGGGCGATGTTGGCGCAGGCCGGCACCCCGGGCCCATACGTGGCGCTGTGGCCGGGCTCCACGGCGGCCCGGCGGGCGGTTAGGTGGGTGGCGTGCCTGCGTTGCCTGAGATGGCGGCGGCTTGGTCCGGCGCGGCCAGATCTTGCTCCAGGCGGCGCAGGCTGCAGGTGGCCGCCGCTGCCGTGGCTGCAGCAGGTGGTGCTGGTGCAGACCAGAGGTTGGGGACGGCGGCGGCGGCGGCTCTTCCAGATCTGACCTCACGGCGGCGCAGGCCGCGGGTGGCTAGGGCTGCGAGCGGCTGCCCTGACCGGGCCCCCCTCGGCTGGTCGGGGTGGCGGCGCAGTGGCGGTGGTTTGACCCCCTCCTTCTGATTCATGGGGCGTTCAGTTCTGCGGTTGGCGACCCGTCCAACGGGTGGAGCATGGCGGCTCAACGCTTCTCGTCTTTGGCTGGCCTCGGTGGCAGGGGTGCCTATGGGTGTTTCTGTTGCCAGGGGTGGCGATGGCGACCTGACCCCGGTAAGAGAAATGGTGCGGCGGCTGTGGCGTGGCCGGCAGCTGCCGGTGGCCTCCCCCTGCCCTGCTCCAGCCGGCGGGGCCCCAGTCTTACCAAAAGGGCCTGCTTTTCCGGCAAGATCGTCGATGGTCCATGTTGATGTGGGTGGGGTGGTCTTGGATGCCGGGGCGACGGCTCTGGTGGTGGGAACGTGGGGCTCGTGGGCGGAGCCCGTGCTCAGGTGCTGCCCGGTGGCGATAGCCGTGTGGGCGGCGTGGCGGCCGGGGTGTGACAATCGGCGGCGGACGTGCGGCGTCCGTATCTATGTCTATGTCGGGGGCGATGAGTGTGGGCCGGGGTGAAAATTTGTTCCGTCTTCGGGCAGGCTGGCGGTGGCGATGTTCGTTCCCTTCTTGAAGGCATCGCCACAGTCCTCATTGCCTGTCGTGTTGCTCCAGGGGAAACCCTCATCCTTGGATCAGGCAATGGTGGTGCTCTGGCGTCGTATCCTTCCTGAAGGCACTGCTTTGGAGCGCACGGGTCGTCATATGCAGCTTCATCTCTTCGTGTTGGCGTGTTAACAGCGGAGAACCCTGGTAGCTCTTGTAGTGGTAGGGGTGGTATCGCTGCGCTCAGCGCTGGTGTATCCGCCTTGGGTGTGTGCGTGTGTTGGGGTGGTGTGAGTTTGTATCGAGCTGTTGGTGGTAGTTGCTTTATATGTAAAGCAGGGCGAAAGCCTTTTTCGGTATAGGAGGAGAAAAGGGGGGGGGGGGGGGTACAGGATAGGCCCCAACCTAGAGACTAGGAGCAGTAGTTAGACATGTATACGTATTTCTGGTTCGACAGCATGAAGACGGATTAGAACAAAAAGTATAGTGCACAGAAGTTGTTTTAAGCACTTGCAAATATGATCAAACTGTAATTCTACTGACAAACATGATTCATATTTTTCAAGGTCAAGAAAAGAAAAATGCAATGACAGCAAATACCAATTGTGCTGCCCCAAAGATGGGTGGTTAAAACAACATATCTCAGCAGAACTATTGACTAACTGAGATGCCAAGTGTTTGTCCACATAATCTGTTGGCTGCAGTTGCAGCATTCATAATTGAGCTGATGATCCCCGGTAAAACCGATAAGCATGACACAGAAGTGTGTTATAAGAGGATTTAGCCCAATAACTATGTCAACAACTTGTTACCATGATGTATAAATAAAGCACTCACTGAACCAACACAGGCATGAAACGGTGCTGCATGATGAAAACTACGAACAACATGCTTTATAATAAACGAAAGAAAGGTTCAGTTGGCAATGAACAAGGAGAAATTAAAATGAAGTAGACATGCTTGTTTTGCAGTTTTGCATGAAAACAAACAGTAGACAAAGATAAGTGAAGATATTACCGTGCCTCTCAAAATGGACATTATGTCTTAGCACGCCATCTGCAATAATAACCCCATTGAGGGTAATACACACATGTAAGAAACATCATAATGGTGTCAATATAAAGTGAACTATCAACTAAATAAATGCAAGCATAGTCTGGTTTGGGTGTTTAGCTAGGAAAAATAGAAGATCTGAAAAAATCAAAAAAATTGGAAGTTGGACAAATATTGATACCTCAGTATGAAAATAAGTGTGTTCGCAATGTAAGCAACTATTTCCCTGAATACAAATAAAACAGCAGTAAGATACAAATAGGCAATCTCAGAAAATATGAGAACATACATAATTTTTGAGTGTGTCATCGCGTCTCCTCAGGGTGTGATGCGGTCACCCTAGGTAATATTGTTGTTTCACCATTGGTGCTAAATAAGATACCTTCGAAACGAGACTCTGATAGTGAGGATAATACATCAAAATATATTGTGCCTGCTTTACGTCAAAGGTGTTGCATTCAACAAATCAAAGAGGTATATTAGGCTCCATGCCTTGCTCACGAAATATCCAAGGAAGTCAAAAACAAGACATTTTATTCAGGGGTCCAAGTATTGGTGAGATGCCTATTGAGCTAATTCCTTCAGATGAAGTGGAGCCTTGTTTTAGAACTCCATGCAACTACTTGTACAACTCTAATCAGGAAAGCAAGCTTACGTGAAGGTCAAAGTCTCCTAGTTTTTAGTTTTGTCCCAGCCATATCCTAGTTGGATGCTTTATATTTTTTTTCCTTGTTGAGTCCGGTTTGTGATTCTGTTAGTTACGGGCTTAGCCTAGGTGCCTGCGTGTGCCTATAAATAAAGGCCATATGGCCATGTAAAAGTTAGGTTTTAGTTGGAAGTAAAAATACTCAGAAATTGCATCTAATGGATGCGCCTTATCTGTGCTCCTGCGTCCCTTATTAGGGTTTGATATTTGCATGGTGTTTCGTCGGCGTTGATCGTCAGGACACAAGCTTCAGTTCGGTTCTTGATCAGCAAGGGTCGAATCATCTCTATTTTTCATCTCATCTAGTACTTTTGTTCTCTGCTCCATCTGTTAATCGCTCCGTCGCCGCCGTCGCCGCTGATCATCATTAGCATAATCCATCCATCTAATCTAGCTGTAGTAGTACTACGCCACGGTGCTACTTCTTTCCACTATATTTTCTTCATCTAGCTACTACACGTTTACAAGCATAGTCTATCATCTACTGCTGTTCGTTCTTGCTGGTGAACTCATTGCTACTGTGTGTGCGTGCGGTGAAAGATCAGGCCACTCCAAAAATCGTCTCAACGCTACTTGAGGCGTATCAGGGTGTCACGAGCGCACGAGAGAAAGCGTACTTACATAAGATGACCTGCTCATACACAAGGCCTAAGGGGTCTTCTACAAGACCATACCCAATACTCATTGTACTAGGGAAGGACTTACCCTGAAGGATCCAGCGTTTAAGCCGACTAAGGATGGTGCCATCTATGAGACAAACCCGGAGAGGATCAAACCCTGACGAAAAGACGCATATGTAGGAGGACAATTCAATTCAAACCTCAAGCAACACGACCCTGTTCTTTTGAGGAGCCAAGCATGGAGATCGCCATCCGGCGAGGATATGACCTATACAGGAGCCTGAACCTTGGGTAAATCTGTGTCAACTGAGTCATCTATGGGGTACCGACGCGCGTTGCTCGACACCCAAAGTGTATGCATATTACGACCCCAGGATTGAGAGCTCAGGGATGGAATATGACAAAACATTCCTACCACGTGCACAGATTACTACTCCCTCCGTTCCTAAATACTCCCTCCGTTCCAAAATAGATGACTCAACTTACAAAGTTGGGTCATCTATTTTGGAACGGAGGGAGTATTTGTCTTTCTAGAGATTTCAACAAGTGACCACATACAGAGCAAAATGAGTGAATCTACACTCTAAAATATGTCTATATACATCCGTATGTGGTAGTCCATTTGAAATCTCTAAAAAGACAAATATTTAGGAACAGAGGGAGTAGTTTGGTAGTACAGTAAAATTTGGTGTAATCTTTACTCTCACTTTGTTGCCAGTTACAAACTCTAAAATTCTACTAAGGCTACTTCAGGAATCAGGACGATGACGATGATGACGACGATGATGGTCATTTAGAAGACAAAATATTAAATCGGGTGTGTTTGTGTCTTTGCGAGGGAAAAAATAGAAGTGGACAAGTAACTATATACTGGGCATGAACAAACTTGGCAACTGGTATCCTAATGCAAGGACATAAATTTACCAAAATCTACTGAAAGTATAGGTTATGCTGACAGAAAAAAAAAGCATGACCAGCATTATGGAACTGACAGAACACATGAGGAACAGTGAACAAGTTAGCCTATGGGACCAGGAATACCATGATCACTGTTCAGAATCTTGATCTTGCTGATAATATAAAAATAATATGAAAGGATATATGTTGCTAGAACAATACCAGAAATCATGCAAACTTCGGCAATTGTCGCCCTTAAAAGTAGTTTTTGCAAAAGCTGAATAGAACCTGCCAGACATGGCAAAGTTAACACTGGAGGAACGAGATTAAAGGATATGCCAATCGGATGTGAAGACAAGTTTTACTAACATTCCCAAAGCTGTGACGGTCAAAATACCAGAGTACTTCAGTGCATCTTGCACCTGATAGTGAACAATATTAGCTAAAGAAAACAACCACCAAAAGACTAAATAACTGGTGGCTTCTATATCAGAACTCATAGGTGAAAAAAAATCTGGAGAAAACATGACAAAGAACAACCAGTACAACCAAAAATCCGAACTGATGGAGAAGGTTGGGCAATCTTAAACATGGACAGAAAGAGGGCAAGCAAATTTTAAATTTAAATTGAAAAGGCAGAGGCTTGAACCCAAGACCTCTTGGTTCTGAATTCATATTAAGTTTAATGCACCCAACCAATAGAACCAAAAGTCCGAACTGATGAAGAAGGTTGGGCAATCCACATATACTTCAACATTGTACATGCATATCTGGAACTTGCCTTAGATTACCACTAAAAAAGCATCACGACTCATGAGCAATTTGCTAAATGAGCTAGCACAAAAGATAATTCTAGGGCTGGTACTAAGACTCACAACTCATTCAGTTTGTTGTGGACTATTTCAAGAAACTGAACAAATCATAGCCTTATAAAATGAGTATGAGAGCTTGAATATCTTCTTTATCATTGGGATGAAAACAGTCACTCTCTTCAGATTCTAGATATCTAAATCAGGTAGGTACTTTGCCATATGCATATCAAGAAGTTACCTCAGATTACAAGTAAAATAGCATCAAAAGCAATATTGCAAAAGGAGAAACATGATTCTAGGACTGATGCTAAGACTCCTTCCATTTGTTGTGAACTATTTCAATAAACTGAACCAATCGTGCCCTTCAAAAGAAAAAGCAGGAGTACGAGAGCTTGAATATGTTCATTATCTTACAGTATAGAAAGCAATATAGCTGACAGCAAGAGTTAGCGTCATCTCCAAGATTGTATCATTGAAAGTAAAGCCAAGCCATAGTAAAGATATGATTGCAAATGCAAGGCCCAGAGCAACACTGGTCAAAGAAGATACCAGTTAGTATTAGAAGCATGGTAGGCATATTTGGCATTGATTGAAAAATCATTCTACATACGCTCCAAGTGAAACTTCCGATAAGAACATCAATATAGACCCTGTATTGAAGCTTCTTCCGAGCACCATTTGTAAGAATAACTGATAGACAACAACAGAAACCCTGTAGAAAGTGTGTGTCCATTTAGCGGGAATTGCGGTTCAAACACAAAAATATTATAATGGTGCACAATGCAATTTTACAACATCCAAAAGTTATTTTCATTTATTTAAGCTTTCCCTACCCCACACATTAGTTGATGGATACCTTAACAGAAGTATGTGCAGATACAAAGATCAGATATTCAGGCCATAGTTAAGTTAAGTAAATCTTGTTTTAATCTTCATAATCCCTTAGATTGGAAAAGGAAAACAGCCTTGGATTTAGTATTGTCATGCGTGAAGTCTTCCCTCATTGAAGGAGGCACGGATTAACTTGTACACTGTAATCTCCAGAACCTTTGCCATAAACATGTGTGTCAAGTCTCAGGAACAACTGTACTGCTACAACTAATACTTTGAATTTTAGTTTTAAGTACAACTACTAATGAGCATTTTTCCAACCAGAGAGTGGACCAGTCGAATATTCGGAGAGAAAAAAAAACTTGTAACCTATATATTTGAGTCACAGGTTGTATCTTTCTTCTCATAATCGGAGTTGCTCCAACAAAATTGACATGAAAACAGAAAAACATGTTTAGATTGAAAAAAGGCATACCCATCGTTCATCAAGGATTCTCCCTCAATAATCGTACTGAGCTTTTTACTTGTTCCAAGCTCTTTTAGAACTGCAACCACGGCCACAGGATCAGTGGCACTAAGCAGACCACCAAGCAACAATGATGTTTCCCAGTTCCAATCATATGGAGAAGTAAGCTAGAGAAAATGGACTAGCTAGTATCAAAGTATTAAAGCCAGTGGTATATGTCGTTTTAAACATAGGTACACACCTTGAGAGCAGTGCCAAGCAAAAATGTTGACATTAGTACACCAGGACCAGCAAGTAAGAGCATCTGCGCCATGCATTTCTACAAAATAAGCATTTTAATATATTAGTAGACACAGAACAAAGACATATGCACCCCAGTGCTAATATCACAACAGAAAATTGGCAGGGGAGTAAATCAACATAAGCACCAATACTGAAGAAACCAAATATGTGTGCTAACAGAGAACAATAGGAACTGAAGCTGGTTTGCATTGAGGCCATGGTTGTATCACACATGAGCATATGTGACTAACTGGATGGAAAATATTATGGATGATCAATGATATTAGCTGAGCAGAGAATTAGTTTGGCCTGTGAAGTTTTCTTGATGTTGGTTTGGTCGTTTCCTCTGTTCTAAAGAGCTGCCTTTTGTACCCGATGCAGCTCTCGCTCTGGGAGGGATCGAAAGAAATAAACTGCCATGTGTTCAACCACAGAGGAACTCGTGTTATCTGTGCTCACATCATCCAGAATAAAACTTCAGTTTGGACCAAGGTATGAGCAGCAGGCCTGGGGTGCCTGTCCTCCGGCCCTGATGTTGTATGGTGTTCCTTAGTTTTATTCTCTGATCGCCGTCTAGTTTCCTTTCTTTTTTACTATACTATTTACTGCTTGGCAAGAAATAGTAATCATAACTGAATAAAGATCACTCAGCTTTTAATTAAGCAACTCAGATTTCAGCGTAGATAGGCAGACTTGGAAAGATACCTTTATCTGGTGTGCTTCCATTGAGAAGGCACTCTCAAACAAAAGGGCCGGAAGGAAAGCAGCCAGGAGAAGATCAGGATTTATGTTAGCCCCTGCAATTTTTGAAGCACAATCAGCAAGCGGTTAATTCAGAAGATGAATAAACTAATTCTCAAGTACTGTGTTGTTCCAGTCTTCAAAATAATACATCCATGGCGAACTCACTCACAGATACGCATGCCAGCTCCAAGTTTGCCTAGACCGTCTTTTGTCCCGTACTCTGGATGTTGAACAGTATTTACAAACCAAACTGTCAGACTGAGTCCGTCGTGCAGCAAAGGAATGGAACCACGAATTACTCTCTTTCTAAGGAGAATCAGCTTTTCCCCGGGGGGGGGGGGGGGTAAAACAGACCTAATGACCCTGGGGCGACACCGAGGACAAGGAGGGCGATGGTGTAGGGGACGCGCGTGCCGTCGAGGAGGTGGCGGCAGGCGGCGCCCAGCACGAGGGACACGCCGGCAAAGAGCACGGCGTCGTCGGGCTCGGCAGCGGTCGCCATCGGAAGGGAGGAAGCAGACTCGATATACTGTTGGTACTGCTTCCAGAAGAAGTGCCGTATTCCTGGGAGCACAATTGCTCTTTGTCACTGCAAATTGGACATAAGATAAAATGAACTTTTTAAATGTGTAGGGGTGAGGTTAATTTAGAAATACTGGGTTGACAACAATTCAAGTACAAATTTGCCTCCAAAAAACACATGTGACAATGCTGCCAATTTTCTGAGCAATCGCCATCGCATAATATTACAAACACACAAAGGCAATTCAATATTTATAGGAGTTCATGGAAAAATCATCCTTACACAACCCAACCCCTGCATAATTCAATGTGTAGACGGCTGAAGAAAGCTAGGACTGTTATAGTTTCTCGGGATTTGAGCATCTATTTTCATGTAGTAGTCCAAGAAATAGAAAGAGCGACGCAATTCCGCATAACAAATTGGACAACTAGGTCACATCGGTATACATGAAATTACAAAAGTATCCCAAGTCAACAATGATATGCACTGAAGGGTTACTCAAATATGTCCGAGTTAAGACTTCTTCAGAGATTCCAAACTTTGAAGCATGTCATGAATTTCAAATTATATCATTTCGTAATTACCTAACAAGATGGCATTCCAAAACATTGGTGTATAGATAATCTGATATGCTTGTTTCCTGTACATGGATGGATCTAATCTGATATGCCACTACTTCAAGTATGATGGTGGGCTCTCCGTGGAATTGCTGGGGTTACTGTAGTTGGCGTGATCACTCTGAGTGGCAGAGAGCATGAAACATAAAGGCGAGTCGAGCGGATCGGTTAAGGATCCGGCCGAAGAACTGCTTGGTTGGCTACATCTGCATGAAGAAGGTGTCGAAAAGTTCGTATGCGAAGATGAGATCACAGACCCGTCGAGAAAGCCAAGTGGATAGCAATTGCTAAGGTACATACTACGCGAGGGTTTAGCACTAGCACGCTGTTCGTGGATATGAGCTCGGCGTGGAACCCGACAAAGTAAGTAATCTGGAGACATGTCGAGGAGAATTTATTCAGTCCAGTTTGATTGCCTAGGCAACTGGAACAAGGCGATGATCATGGGACCATGGTTCTTCACAAATCAGGCGTTGCTTATGGAAGAATATGATGGCCTCATTAACCCTAGAACGGTGGTTCTGGATAAGACGGCGGTCTAGGCACAGCTTTCCGAGTGAGCCAATCATCAGAGGTGTGTGTAACCCATGGGGGAAATTTTGTAAGTCCATATCAAATTACCGGCAGGATTTGTTGGTGAGCTTGTGCGCATCAAATTACACACAAGTGGGACCATGCAGAAACACTAGGCTATGGGCTATGTTTCACTGTGGTGTGTACCCACGTCGGGATTTCAAGCCAAATAACACCCACATCGGCTAATATATCGTCGATATCTGTGAGGACTATATTTCTGCGAGGATATGCTAACCAATGCTGATATGACAGGCATATCGGCCTATATTTAGAAGCTTTGTGGCATGTCGAGTGTTATGGTTATGGCAGAACTGTGACCGAGGTCCTCGTCTCGAAGAACAGATTCATATCCTTTGGAATGCACCACACATGGCTTCCGCTCAGGTGTTGACAGGAGTGGCAAGTTCATTGCGTTCATCCAAAAGAACCCACCAAGGGAGAATAAGGGATACAGAGTGCAGAGACAGAAAAGCTATGCCAACAGCTGAGAAGGAGCGGTCCAGAGAAGGCAAGGATGCTGATGAGACGAATACGGATGCACGGAATAAAGGCGTTTCTTCTGAAGAGAGTTGCTACAAAGAAAAAGGCTGTTGGTGGAGGAAAAACATGCAGCCTCACAAACTCACGGCCTCTGAATCTCACAGACAATGGGAGTGTTGCAAGTGACCTTGGATGAGTATTTTGCCTTTCCTATTCTATTGATCCTGTACAGAGTTGATTCAGAGGCTTCTCGTAATTTGATTGATTTATTTCTTCCTTTTCTACACGCGGAGGAAGAGCGCACTAGTTTTGAAGAAAATAAAAACAGGTTTACTCGACCACTTTTTACTTTTCAAAAAGAACACTATGCTATGCTCCGTTGCGCCATCCATCCATCCCAGCTAGCTATGGCATACAGTCGTCTGAACAATTTTCAAGTAAACCCGGAAGAACAACATTCGACTGCAAACAAACAGGACTCCGTCCATGAAATCAGGAATCGTGGGATTGGGTACTAAACAATTCGAAGATGGACACAGCAAATTATGTATATGTGGCATATCCGCATATGTGCTCATGTACGTGGCAGGCTGGTTAGCACTATCATAATCCATCAATATAAAATTATAGAAACAGAGGATGAATAAGTGATTAGCCAACCAGAAATCGGGGAATGGGCAGTGGAAAACTTACCTCAAATCCGGCTGGCCGCAGCAGCTACACGCCTGCACGCTGCACACCGCCGGCCGCCGGGCAGGGTTGCTGCCGAGTGCGGATTGGGAGGCGGGCACCGGCTGGCAGGGGCGGGGCGGGCGAGGTGGCGCCCGGCGAGTGGGGCCGGCAGGGCGGCTCCTTGGCGTCTGGCGGCGCGGCAGGCGGCGAGCAGGCGAGATTGGGAGCGGTGGAGTCGTGATTCAGGAGGCAGTGGCACGCAGGCTGTCCGTGCGTTACTGCGTTGTTTGTTGGGCTAGTTTTTTTTTTAGGCAATTTGTTGGGCTAGTGGATGGGTCAGGACGAGTAGGGCACCTAAGGCATTGTTTTGTTGGGCTTTTCTTTTTTCCTCCGGCCCTTCTCTAATTTCCCATGGTATACACTATACAGGCAATAATTCTCCTCCAAAAGAAAAGGAAACCCTATAATTTCTCGAAAAAAAACTTAGAAACAATATAACATCTTTTGCACATAGAAAAATGAGGCTCAACATCAGGCCACCATCGTGGGAGGGAATCGCCAACATCCCGCCGGAGTTCATCCCGCCGGGGACCGTTTGGCCCCCACGCCGCCAGTAGATCGGCTGCCCCGACTGGTTTAGACGCAGCGACGACCCATCGATCCCCCGCCTTGGCCTGGTGAGTTAGGTTTGCACCTTCGTGCTAATTCGATTCTTAAGGCTTGTTTGCGGGATTTTCGTTTGCGCCATCGTGGGATTCAGGCTTGTCATGATCAAACTTCTCAATCGCATCTTCAGGATTTTGGGTTAGATTTGAGGGTTCTCCCTCCTGTTGTTAGTAATAGTAAGGATTCCTTTGCTGCTTCTGCAGCTGGTGAGACCTCGTCGGAGTTGGTCTCCGGCGAGGGGCTTGGCCTTAGTTTAAAAGCTATCCAAAAAGTTGGGGAGGAGCCGCTCTGTCGTGCCCCTTCTCTGAATCCAGGTGTCCATGGCCCCACACTCAATTTACGTGTTGTGGGCGAGAAAGCGGGAAGGGCGAGGGGAATACGTAAAACTGATTCCCTAGATAATGTGGAGGAGCACTTTGGCCAGCTCTGGCTCATTCCCTCCCCCACTCGCCGCCGCCACCCTAGAAACCCTATCCTGCAACCACAAGTTCCACCGAAAACCGGATTCCTTTGCTGGATCCGGAGAGATTTGGTTGAGAAAAACTCCTTATCGGCTGCGGATTGTTTCCCTGCGTCTCGTCGACCATTTGATCCACCTCCAAAACAAATCAAAGTGGTTCGTGAAGGGATTGGCCCTGGTTCAATCTCTTTTGCGGAAGCTGTCAAGCGAGGGGTGAAGATGGCCGAACGCCGTGCAGGAGGGAGCGACAATCTTGCTGCTGGTCAGTCCAAAGGAGTGGGGCAGAAACCCACTTCTTTTGCTGGGCGAAAAACAACTATGCCTGTCGCAAAGGAATCTGTCCCTGCCCCCAAGCCTACCAGATCTACAACCTCCACGGCTGGTTCCACTCAGGTACAATCATCCCAGTCCATCGAGGTCGAAGTGGAACAAGTCCTTGATCCTAGGTATAAAGACATGATATGTTTTAATTGTGGTGGACCTGGGCATTATGTGGGGAATTGCGTGAAGCCAAAAGCCTGCTTTATTTGTCAACAGAATCACAATGTGAATAATTGTGCAGCGTGGTCTAAGATTCAACCTACTGCTGCCTTTTTTGGTAGTGGAGCTCAAGGCCTTGGTTTCTACCATGTAGATGTTCCTGTTGCAAATGAGTCAAAGTGGCTAAACTTCCAGAACTGTGCGGTGGTTAACATTCTGAAAGGAGAAGTGGACTGTGCTAAGCTGATGGAACTGTTATCTGCTACTTTTTGCAAAACTAAACACTGGCCTTGGCAAATCAGATGGCTCTCCAGTAAGACGTTTTTAGTTAGATTTCCCCCTTGGAAGAAAGTGGAGGACCTCATCGAATTACATGGGTTCTCCCTGCCGCAAGATGTGAATGTGACACTGACTGAATGGAAAGGGGGGGTGTGAGCCTTTTGGAGAGTTGATTGAAGCATGGGTGCTGATTGAGGGGATTCCTCCCAAGTGGTGTACCTGGAAGGTGTTTGCCCAAATTGCTTCACTATTTGGAGTGCTTACAGATGTGGACTGGAATGGTATGTTTAGAACTTTCTTTGAGAATGTCAGAATCAAAATAGCATGTAGAGACCCAACCAAGATTCCTTTTGAGAGATTGATTGAGATGAAGAAAAAACTGTTCCTACTTGGTTTTACTGTGGAAGGGTTTGAGCAAGCGGGAGGTGTTGACTCTGTCATTGACTTGGATGAGGATGAGGATGGTAATGAGGAGGATGAGGGCGCTGAGGAAGAACAAACTAAAAAAGAGAATGGAGCTCAAGGGGAGCATGCTTCTGAAGGATCAGGTGAAGATGATCAGGCAATTGATGAACTAGACAAAGCTAATTTTACAACTAAACAGGTAACTTCAAACAAGTCTGGTAGTCAAAAAAGGGTGGTTACACCTATGGGATATGGAAATGATACTGATCAGGAGGAGTTCATCATGAAGTGTGCTTTGGCTGCTGTTGATTTTGAGGATTCATCATTTGTTGGGCACACTGGCTTTGCTGGTAACCTCAAAGAACAAAACCACATTTCTTATGGGAAGGAAAAGAAAGAGGGAAAAATGATGATTCTAGAAACTCCACTTGGGGAAAATGCCGCTTACATAACCCCTGAGAAGAAAACTGGTAGCATGGAATACTGTGAGGATCTGTTAAGATCGATTGATGTTTCTGACTCTGAAAATGAGGATTCAAAGGAAGAAGAGTTGGGGGTTCTCCCTCTTGAGGCTGTCCAAATCTTACAAAGTGAGTCTTGGAAGAGATCACTGCTGGAATCACTTAACCAAACCCAAAATGATGAGAGTATCCATGAGAAGAAGCTTAAATGGGGTCCTGTGCTAGCTAAAAGGCCTGCTACTAGAGGGCATGGCAATGTGAACATTATGGAGAAAGCGGCTGCATATAAAAGGAAGAAGAACTTGGAGATCCCACAAACATTCAAAGGTAAATCCTTTTCTACTATGGATAAATCTGTTCTTGTTAGTCAAATGAGTCAAATGAATTTGATAATTGGGGGGATGATAATCAAAAGTCGTTTACCATTGATGATATGATTGCTATGGAGAAAGAGAGGTGTTTGGTGTTTGCCAATAATAATCCTGAAATTGTACTTCCTGATAATCTTGATTTTGACTGTAATGATTTAGCTAGTACACCTAAGGATGTCCTTCCCTTGGAGCCAGTTGGCACTTCTGATGCTACTAGGGGGACACCTGCTGTGTTAACTAAAGCTAGGCCTTGTGGCTTATCCCACCCTTTCAAAATTAATTAGTATGATAGGTCTCATTTGGAACATTAGAGGGCTAGGGCAACATGGGAAGATACTGTGCCTTTGTGATACTATTGCTAAGTCTGATCCTGATTTTATTGGTTTTCAAGAAACAAAGAAGGAGCATATTTTTGAGGGTTTCCTCAAAGCTATTGATAGATTTGATAATTTCATATGGCATTTTTTGCCAGCTGATAATACTGCTGGGGGGATCCTTGTGGGTTTTAAGAAAATGATTTTTGAGGTGGTGGGTTTTATTAACCAAATTTTTTCCATCATTGCTACTGTTAGAAATAAAATTGATGGTTTTGTCTGGCAAATGGTACTAGTCTATGGGTCTGTTTATGCTGAACTCAAGATTGATTTTATAGCTGAGTTACATGGTACTTTATCTAATGCTTCTTACCCTATCATGATTTGTGGTGACTTCAACTTGATCAGGAATGATACAGAAAAAGTAGTGGTTTAGTTAATCAACAGACTGCTTTTTTATTTAATGACTGGATCAACAGATGGGCCTTGATGGAGATTTCTATCTCTAATAGGATATTCACTTGGTCTAATAACCAGACTTCCCCTGTGTTTGCTATATTAGATAGAGTGTTCATTTCTGTGAACTGGGATGCCCATTTTCCTTTTTCCACCCTGACAGCCCTTCTCAGGGTGGGGTGATCATACTCCCTTAGTCATTGATACTGGTGCTAGAACCCCATCCAACCCCAAACCTTTTAGGTTTGAAAAATGGTGGCTCTCCCAGCCAGGCTTTCATCAAATGGTCGAAGATGCCTGGAATTCGGTGTCTTCATCCATATCCTCAGCTGATAACTGGATGCTTAAGACTAGAGTTCTCAGGAAGAAAACTAAAGGATGGAGTATTAATAGAGAGGTTGCATTGAAGAAAAAAAAGAGGGCACTCCTTTTGGAGTTTGACAAACTTGATGTGATATCAGAAACCCAACAACTGTCTGTATCTGACTATGACAAGATGAAGGAGATTAAAAAAGAACTGGATGAAGTGTGGAAAAAAGAGGAGACTGCTCTTTGGCAGAGATCTAGGGACAGAAAAATCTTAGAGGGAGATAGGAATAATGCCTATTTCCAAGCCCTTGCTAACCACAGACATAGGAAGAACCATCTTTCTGAATTAAACAGTCCAGATGGTGTGGTCAATTCGACCCAGGAGATGCTTGAGGTTGCCACGTCTTTTTACAAAGACTTGTTTGCCTTTGAACCCAAACATGACATCCATTTGGATGCTGACTTTTGGGCAGAGGATGAGTTAGTCCATGATGATGAGAGAGAACATTTAGAGAGACCTTTTACTGAAGAGGAAATCAAGCAAGCTGTAATGAGTTCCTATGCTTGTGGTGCCCCTGGCCCGGATGGCCTTTCCTTTTTATTTTATCAAACCTTTTGGGATCTGATTAAAAATGACTTTATGTGGATGGTTAGAGACTTTGAGAACGGTAGACTTGATATCTATAAATTAAATCATGCCATCATTACTCTTATTCCAAAAATAACTATGGCCAGAGATATGAAGAACTTTAGGCCTATCAGCCTTAGTAACTGTGCTATTAAAATTTTCTCTAAAGCTATGACTACTAGGGTTTCTCCCTTATGTGACAAGCTTATATCCTCTAACCAAACTGCGTTTATCAAAGGCAGATTCATTCTGGAGAGTGTGGTTATGGCCCATGAGGTCATTCATGAAATTCATAGATCTGGGTCTTCTGGACTGATTCTTAAACTTGACTATGAGAAAGCGTATGATAGAGTCAATTGGGACTTCCTGAAAGAAATGCTTCTTTCTAGAGGCTTTGGTAGTAAGTGGGTGAATTGGGTGATGTCTACTATCCACCAAGGGACTTTTCAGGTTCGGATCAATGACACTAATGGTCCCCAGTTCTCTAGGGGAAAAGGATTGAAGTAGGGTGATCCTCACTCACCCCTCCTATTCAATCTAGTAGCTGATGTTTTTTTATAAAATGCTTCATAAAGCTACTAGTAGTGGTTTAATTGGTGGGTTGCTACCCCATGTCTTTCCAAGTGGGGTAGTCAGCCTGCAATATGCTGATGATACCATCTTGTTCCTGGATAACTCTTTTGAGCATGCCAAGAACTTGAAGTGGATTTTATCCTGCTTTGAAAATTTATCTGGTTTGAAAATTAATTTCCATAAAAGTGATCTTCATGCTATTAATATCTCTGATCAATTATCTAAGGATTTTACCTAGGTTTTCTGTTGCCAGCTTGGGGATTTCCCCTTTAAGTATCTTGGGGTCCCCCTTCACATTAAAAAACTTAGAAGGGAGGACCTCCAACCCATTATTGATAGAATTATCAAAAATATCTCTGGATGGTTGGGAAGATTGCTCTCTTATAGAGGGAAACTGATTTTACTTACCACTTGCATTGCCAGCATTCCTGCTTACCTAATGTCTATTATGAAATTCCCCAAATGGGCTATTGACATGATTACATCTCAAATGTCACACTTCTTTTGGGGGAATATGGGTGATAATCATAAATACCACCTTGCTAATTGGGGGTTGATTTCCAGAAGGAAAGAGTTTGGGGGTATGGGGGTTCCAAATCTTAGAGAATTCAACATGGCCCTTCTGGCCTCTTGGGGAAAAAGATTCTATGATGACAGGGATAGTGACTGGAAGAAGATGTTAAACTACAAGTATAACACTTCCAGCCCTAATCTCTTTAATACTAGGGTGACCCTGGGGTCCCCTTTTATGAAAAGTTTGTCCTGGGCTCTTGCAGCCTCTAAAAAATTTTATAGATGGATTCCTGGAGATGGTAAGAGTATTGCCTTCTGGCACGACACCTGGGTTGGGAACTGTTCTCTTAAAACTTCATTTTGGGACTTGTTTACTATCTGTCAACAACAAAACTCTACTCTTGCACAGGTTTTGGTGAATGGGGAACTGCACTTAACTTTTAGAAGGTGTGTGATGGAAAACACTTTAAAAAGATGGGAGGAGCTCGTCAAAGTGATTGAGCCAATATGTCTGTCTGATTCCCCAGACCAGCCAGTTTGGTTGCTAGAACCATCTAACAAATATTCTATCAAATCATTCTATAAAATGATTAACTTTGGTGGGATAGTTTCTACTATCAAGGATGATATTTGGAAAATTAGAGTTCCACCCAATATTCATGTTTTTCTTTGGTTGATCTACTATAATAAGAGCTTAACTAGGGATAATCTGGCCAAGCGTAGGCATGTGAATGACATGTCGTGTGTCTTCTGTAGTGAACCTGAAACCATCCAGCATTTATTTTTTGATTGCATTGTTGCCAGACATGTTTGGGAGGTGGTTGCTGATAGCTTTAATATTTCTGCACCTGAATCTTTTGAACTACTGTCTTCTTTCTGGAAGAGGAGAAAGTACTGTGAAGCTTTAAATATTTTTACTGCTGCTACCTTGTGGAGCTTATGGCGATTTCGGAATGATTTTGTTTTCCAGGGGAGAAGATGGCGAAGTATACACTGTGTCCTAGACCTGTTGGGGGCAACGATCAGACGGTGGAAAATCTTATGCTCAGAGGCTCAAGGTGCACTTCTTCTCCGGTGTTTAAGACTTTTGGATCATCGAAGGAAGGAATTGCTTAGGATCGTGTGGCGGTGATGCTGCTATCAGGGTACCGCTGGGTGATGTACTCTAACCTATCTTAGCTTTGTATAAGCTGGCATGTTCTGTCACCTGGTTATGTACCCTCCTAGTTGGACCCTCTTGAAACTTGTAATAGGGCAGTTTCAGATCTTTGCTTTTCTCTGTCTGTGGCAGCTACTCTCTGGTTGCCGCTGAGCGCTGTTAACAGTATTATGTTGGTTGCCGTTTGCCTTGGCTTAATAAAGTTGGGGCAGGGGGAAACCCCTTTCTTTTAAAAAAAATGAGGCAGTTAATCAATGTGTTCAGTTGTTGAAAAATTACAGATGCAGATGGTATTACTTATGAATTCACATAAATCAACTACCGTACAAGCGCATGCCATGGTGTAAAGTTCATCTGACATGTGGCTATTCATTCTGAAAAATATCCTACAGCTATCCTTCACACCTTGAACTTGCCAATCAAATTCCATAAAAGTTTATAAGTGCAACCACAAAAACACAGCAGCAAAAGGATAAAAAGAATGACATATTTGAGAGAGAAGAAGAGTTTTCCATACTGCCGAGAGATCTCCTTTCAAATTCCTTCCCTAACCCTAGACGGCTAGGGCAAACTCTCTTCTCCTTACTTTATTGGCGAGCCAGTGGATTCGCCTACCCTCTGCCTGCCGCTCTGGCGGTCGGTGGCGGGGAGGGCAATCCTGGTGCCTCCTCTTCGATTAGTAGTTTATGTCGGGTTTTTTAGTCCTCGCAGGTGCGGCTCTTAGGTGGATCGCGACGCTTCTTCTTCGAGTTTATCTTTCGGGCTTCGATCGTCATTGAGTTCGTCTGTCTGGACATAATCGACGAAGCTCCGACATAGATTTTTTGCGGTCCCCTTGGAGCGGTGAGGTTAGGATTTCTCGTCATGTGGTAGGTGCTTCTGATATATGCAATTGTTCAATGTAACGACTATGGCTCCAGGGTGCATGAAGACTTTTTTGCTGTCAAAGACAAGGTCAAACCAGCTCTGATAGCTAGCGGCAGTAGTGGTCGTTTAATTGTCTCGGAATCTCGATGTATTTTTTTTTTATGTTTGATATGCTTTTGTAGTTCCAATCAACTTTTATAATAAATACTAGCAAAAGAGCCCGTGCGTTGCAACGGGAGAGAAAACATAACACACGCTCTTAACTCAACAACCATCACTCAAGACCATAATAGGTCCATCTCTTTTATTTTTCCTAGGCATCATATATGTGTTGCCGCTTATCCTCCTTCTCACCCTCGCCGACGATGGCCTTGGTGTTCACACAAAACAACAAAAAACGTGTTTTGAATATGGTTAATCCTAATGCGTATCTCTCTCCCTCTCTCCTCCCTCTCCCTCTCTCTCCCTCCCCCCCTCTCTCTCTCCCTCTCTCTCTCGCTCGCTTTCTCTCACTCTCGCGATGAGAAATCTGTTGTTTTCCCCTGCGACATTTTTTAGAGGTATGCATGTGTAGTTATCGATGTTTTTTTTTCGTATATGATTATAGTGGGGTGTTTATTTGCAATGCGGATCGCCGTCGGTATGAAAAAAAAAGAATCTTGCGCTATAAATTATAAGTTTGCTTCCATAACAATCTATCCCTAATAATAAAGCACGGATTGACTTTGTCGGGTTCACCGTCACAATACGCTTCTTCCCGTGAATTTACACTTTCTGGTTAAATTTAAAACATATACACGAGATGGTACTAAAAAACAATTATGATTGTACGTGCACACTGAAAGTTTCAACTGAGCTAGCATCCCCCTTTTGTATTTATATATAAGAGATTATTTGTTCAAAGATAGTACCACCTCGGTACTTCATATCCAAACCCATCAATTTAAATACGGTTATGACTTGAAATATGCAAGCCACCTGAAAGATCAATAGAAAGAGGGAACAAAAGGATGTTGCCACGAAGGAATTAATTGTAAATCCCCAGGATTGTGAGGCTGCAATGAAGGAATAAATTCCCGGGGCCATGCATGCACACTCACGTGGAGGAGGGATTGTAGGCTGAAGGAAAATAAATTCCCAGAATTGTGAAGGAAAAGCTGCCATGCACATATATCACGGGAAGGAAGGTTGTATAGGGTGAAGGAAAATAAATCCTGGGAATTGTCCATGAAACTATAAGTTAGTATAGCGAGGTGCTCGCATGCTGCAGTGTGATGACCTAGGAACTTCCGGTAGACCGCAACTTGATACGGCTAGCTTTGCTAGCTGGCTACGTAGTCAAACTGTACAATGTCCAACTGTTGTTATCATTCTTATCTCCTCCCAATTGCACAATCAATTTTTGTAAGGAAATTCACCACAACAGTATTATTGTACATAGTATGTTGAAATCAGCAAAATGTGGTCATAGGCTCATAGCCATTGAAGATTATGTTTTTTTTCCTTCCGTTGCAACACACGGGCCCTTTTGCTCTACGCCAACCAAGGGCGGTAGTCCTGCGTATTTATGATGTAAAAAAAGCTACAAAACAATATTGATATAAATTTATGGAACTACCAAATGTTGAAATGATTCACCATATTTTTTTCCTCGGCGTAGGACCCATCTACTATATCTAAATAGCTAGCCCTCACTACAAGGAATTCTCTAACTTCTCCTTAAGCCACATCATCAAAATTAACTTAGCTGTTGGATATATTAGATCAATCTACAATAGCCATCTGATCTACGTGCTGAGAGCAGCCCCACCAGGCACATATAGTAACTGATGCATGCATGCAGTAACTCACGCCTAGAGTGTGTTTTAGTCGGACGAGACTTGCCTGCTCCCCTCCCGTGTGCCCATCCGTGCTCCCGCATACGTGGCTTGATTTGATTGGAATAAAATAAAGCCCGGCCCCACCCCCTTAAAATCAGGGGGGAGATGATTAGATTAGAAAGAAAAAAGGAAAAAATACAGATGAGGTGGGAGCACGGATGGGAGTATGGAAAGGGAGCAGGCAAGCCGGATCTGTTTTAGTCCGGAGAGAAACGGCCGCATGCATGTAGCTTACACTTCTACATGCGGATTTTGCTTAGAGAGGAAACCAAGTTATCTTGCTACAAGATGAACTGTAAAGAGACTAACTAGATTCATTAGTTCATGCATTTTTTGTTTCATACAAATTTTCGCAGCAACGCCCGGGGCATTCTGCTAGTATTTTAAAAATATTTAACAGGTAAAATTAACATCATATTTAGATTCCACACATTTTTCTAATAAAATTTCATATATAATATGTTAAAATCGAAGTTACGGTTTAAAAGATACAGATAATTTAGAAAATCATTTGGTTTGACTCAAATATATTATAAAATAATATTTAAAAATACTTAACTGGTAAAAATAATCTTATATTCATATTCTACATATTTTTCTAATCAAATTTCATATATAACATGTTCAAATCGAAGTTACGGTTTAAAAGATATGGATGATTTTAAAAAGCATTTGTTTGACTTAAATATGATCTGCCGATGAATTACCTAAAACATCAGGGGGGTTTCGAAAAATGTTAAATAACGGTTCGGGTGTGACTTAAATCCGGATGACGGGTTGATTTCAAGAAAAGACAGGGACCTTTGTGTAAAATACGAAAATAACGATTCGTTTTAACATAAAGCAGGACTGCGGGTTGAATTCTCTGAAATAGAGGAACTTTTTAAAAAAATGCCATAACGGACGAAAGAAATTCAATTTACTTTATTATTAGGTAAAGATAAGGAAAATGATTCAAAACAACTGGCTGATCCCACGATTGCGTCCGTCGCCTTCAGCGTTTGTCATGTGTCCCAGGTTGGCTTTATCTATATCTCCTTTCCCGAATTTAGTTGTCCATTTGTTTATTCTGCCCGCTGCTTGGGATTCGGATTGCCTGCTCCTTTCCTATACTCCCATCCGTGCTCCCATCTCATCCTAGGCTGTCCTTTTTTCTTTTTCCTTTCTAATCTAATCATCTTTCCCTCTGATTTTAAGGGGGTGGGGCCGGGTCTTATTTTGTTCCAATCAAATTAAGCCACGTAGGCGGGAGCACGGATGGGCGCACACTTAAGGAGCAGGCAAGTCTCGTCCGCTGCTTGGGATCCGGCTTGCCTGCTCCCATCCCATGCTCCCATCCGTGCTCCCATCTCATCCTACGGCTGTCTTTTTTTCTTTTTCCTTTCTAATCTAATCATCTTCCCCTCTGATTTTAAGGGGGTGGGGCCGGGTTTTATTTTGTTCCAATCAAATCAAGCCACGTAGGCGGGAGCACGGATGGGCGCACGCTTAAGGAGCAGGCAAGTCTCGTCCGCTGCTTGGGATCTGGCTTGCCTGCTCCCTTCCCATGCTCCCATTCGTGCTCCCATCTCATCCTACGGCTGTCTTTTTTTCTTTTTCCTTTCTAATCTAATCATCTTCCCCTCTGATTTTAAGGGGGTGAGGCCGGGTCTTATTTTGTTCCAATCAAATCAAGCCACGTAGGCGGGAGCACAGATGGGCGCACGCTTAAGGAGCAGGCAAGTCTCGTCCGCTGCTTGGGATCCGGCTTGCCTGCTCCCTTCCCATGCTCCCATCCATGCTCCCATCTCATCCTACGGCTGTCTTTTTTCTTTTTCCTTTCTAATATAATCATCTTCCCCTCTGATTTTAAGGGGGTGGGGCCGAGTCTTATTTTGTTCCAATCAAATCAAGCCACGTAGGCGGGAGCACGGATGGGCGCACGCTTAAGGAGCAGGCAAGTCTCGTCCGCTGCTTGGGATCCGGCTTGCCTGCTCCCTTCCCATGCTCCCATCCGTGCTCCCATCTCATCCTACGGCTGTCTTTTTTTCTTTTTCCTTTCTAATCTAATCATCTTCCCCTCTGATTTTAAGGGGGTGGGGCCGGGTCTTATTTTGTTCCAATCAAATCAAGCCACGTAGGCGGGAGCACGGATGGGCGCACGCTTAAGGAGCAGGCAAGTCTCGTCCGCTGCTTGGGATCCGGCTTGCCTGCTCCCTTCCCATGCTCCCATTCGTGCTCCCATCTTATCCTACGGCTGTCTTTTTTTCTTTTTCCTTTCTAATCTAATCATCTTCCCCTTTGATTTTAAGGGGGTGGGGCCGGGTCTTATTTTGTTCCAATCAAATCAAGCCACGTAGGCGGGAGCACAGATGGGCGCACGCTTAAGGAGCAGGCAAGTCTCGTCCGCTGCTTGGGATCCGGCTTGCCTGCTCCCTTCCCATGCTCCCATCTCATCCTACGGCTGTCTTTTTTTCTTTTTCCTTTCTAATCTAATCATCTTCCCCTCTGATTTTAAGGGGATGGGGGCGGGTCTTATTTTGTTTCAATCAAATCAAGCCACGTAGGCGGGAGCACGGATGGGCGCACGCTTAAGGAGCAGGCAAGTCTCGTCCGCTGCTTGGGATCCGGCTTGCCTGCTCCCTTCCCATGCTCCCATCCGTGCTCCCATATCATCCTACGGCTGTCTTTTTTTCTTTTTCCTTTCTAATCTAATCATCTTCCCCTCTGATTTTAAGGGGGTGGGGCCGGGTTTTATTTTGTTCCAATCAAATCAAGCCACGTAGGCGGGAGCACGGATGGGCGCACGCTTAAGGAGCAAGCAAGTCTCGTCCGCTGCTTGGGATCCGGCTTGCCTGCTCCCTTCCCATGCTCCCATTCGTGCTCCCATCTCATCCTACGGCTGTATTTTTTTCTTTTTCCTTTCTAATCTAATCATCTTCCCCTCTGATTTTAAGGGGGTGAGGCCGGGTCTTATTTTGTTCCAATCAAATCAAGCCACGTAGGCGGGAGCACAGATGGGCGCACGCTTAAGGAGCAGGCAAGTCTCGTCCGCTGCTTGGGATCCGGCTTGCCTGCTCCCTTCCCATGCTCCCATCCATGCTCCCATCTCATCATACGGCTGTCTTTTTTCTTTTTCCTTTCTAATATAATCATCTTCCCCTCTGATTTTAAGGGGGTGGGGCCGCGTCTTATTTTGTTCCAATCAAATCAAGCCACGTAGGCGGGAGCACGGATGGGCGCACGCTTAAGGAGCAGGCAAGTCTCGTCCGCTGCTTGGGATCCGGCTTGCCTGCTCCCTTCCCATGCTCCCATCCGTGCTCCCATCTCATCCTACGGCTGTCTTTTTTTCTTTTTCCTTTCTAATCTAATCATCTTCCCCTCTGATTTTAAGGGGGTGGGGCCGGGTCTTATTTTGTTCCAATCAAATCAAGCCACGTAGGCGGGAGCACGGATGGGCGCACGCTTAAGGAGCAGGCAAGTCTCGTCCGCTGCTCGGGATCCGGCTTGCCTGCTCCCTTCCCATGCTCCCATTCGTGCTCCCATCTCATCCTACGGCTGTCTTTTTTTCTTTTTCCTTTCTAATCTAATCATCTTCCCCTTTGATTTTAAGGGGGTGGGGCCGGGTCTTATTTTGTTCCAATCAAATCAAGCCACGTAGGCGGGAGCACGGATGGGCGCATGCTTAAGGAGCAGGCAAGTCTCGTCCGCTGCTTGGGATCCGGCTTGCCTGCTCCCTTCCCATGCTCCCATCCGTGCTCCCATCTCATCCTACGGCTGTCTTTTTTTCTTTTTCCTTTCTAATCTAATCATCTTCCCCTCTGATTTTAAGGGGGTGGGGCGGGTCTTATTTTGTTCCAATCAAATCAAGCCACGTAGGCAGGAGCACAGATGGGCGCACGCTTAAGGAGCAGGCAAGTCTCGTCCGCTGCTTGGGATCCGGCTTGCCTGCTCCCTTCCCATGCTCCCATCTCATCCTACGGCTGTCTTTTTTTCTTTTTCCTTTCTAATCTAATCATCTTCCCCTCTGATTTTAAGGGGATGGGGGCGGGTCTTATTTTGTTTCAATCAAATCAAGCCACGTAGGCGGGAGCACGGATGGGCGCACGCTTAAGGAGCAGGCAAGTCTCATCCGCTGCTTGGGATCCGGCTTGCCTGCTCCCTTCCCATGCTCCCATCCGTGCTCCCATATCATCCTACGGCTGTCTTTTTTCTTTTTCCTTGCTAATCTAATCATCTTCCCCTCTGATTTTAAGGGGGTGGGGCCGGGTCTTATTTTGTTCCAATCAAATCAAGCCACGTAGGCGGGAGCACGGATGGGCGCACGCTTAAGGAGCAGGCAAGTCTCGTCCGCTGCTTGGGATCCGGCTTGCCTGCTCCCTTCCCATGCTCCCATCCGTGCTCCCATCTCATCCTACAGCTGTCTTTTTTTTCCTTTCTAATCTAATCATCTTCCCCTCTGATTTTAAGGGGGTGGGGTCGGGTCTTATTTTGTTCCAATCAAATCAAGCCACGTAGGCGGGAGCACGGATGGGTGCACGCTTAAGGAGCAGGCAAGTCTCGTCCCGCTGCTTGAGTCGCTGCCTCTTCTTCTTTTTTTTGAACATCAGACACAAGCGCTCATATACACACGCATGCAGTCACCCCTATGAAAACACACACGCACACCCTGCTCCTATAAGCACCTCTGAAAGACTGAGCCGACATATCATTTTGAAATTTACGAAGTCACCGTAAGCACTTCGTCGTCGATGGTAACGTCTCCTACCACTGAATGCGCATCGCAGGAAATACTAAAATAAATTCAGGAATAAATGTGAGCACCAGGATTTGAACCCTGATGGGTTGGGGATACCACAGTCCCTCTAACCATCCAACCACATGATGGTTCGCTGCCTCTTCTTCTGCTTTGTGTCTCTCACGTGTATCTCTCTCTTTATTGACAGTTGCAACCGACCCATTTGCTGTTTGTAAGCGCGCCCGCTGCTACAAACCAGCTGCCATCAAGCGACCAACTCAACATCCTTCATGTTACGGGCGCTGCTTCGGCAACATGCTCGTTCTGCTGGCGTCGGCGCTCCGGGCCGTGCTGCTGGGTGCTAGCACTCCTAGCTCGCCGAGTTGCAACATCTCCCATCTTGCGGATGCTGCTTCGGCAACATGACTGGTGCTGCGAGCTCGCTGGTTTCACCAATGTCGCGGCCACTGCTTCGGCAATATGCCCGGTTCTCCGGTGTTGCGGCAACATAGTCGGTGCTTCCGGGGCATGCTCGTTGCGGCGGCCACTACTTCGACAACATGGTCAGTGCTGCGGCAGCATAGTTGGTGCTTCGCCGGTGCTGCTGTTACATGGTCGGTGCTTTTCTGGTATTGCGGCAACATAGCCGGTGCTTTCCGCGGCATGCTCTTTGGTGCGGCCGCCGCTTCGACAACATAGCCGGTGTTGCGGCAACGTAGTCGGTACTTTGCTGGTGTTGCGCCAACATGGCCGGTGCTTCGCCGTGCTTCCGCAACATGCTCGTTGTTGCGGCTGTTGCTTCGACAACATGGCCGGTGCTTCGTGGGTGCTGCGGTAACATAGTCGGTGCTTCGCCGGTGCTGCGCCAAAATGGCCAGTGCTTCGCCGTGCTTTCGCAGCATGCTCATTGCCGAGACTGTTGCTTCGACAACATGGCCGGTGCTTCGCCAGCGCTGTGCAAAACATGGCTGGTGCTTCCACAACATGCTGATTGGTGCGGAAGTGGGCTGTTGGTTGTGATTGCGCTGGGGCGGGGATATTGCTTGGTTGTGACAGCCTTGGGGCTAGTGGCGTGCGTGTTTCGGCCGAAAGGGCGACCCCATCGCCAGACGAAGTTGTCACTGGACGCTTGATTGCGCTCGATCCAAGGGCTCACGGCCCGACGGATTTCTTCGAGAAATCTTCTCGGATCATAGGAAGGAAACATGGATTGTAAGGACCGTGAGCCCTTACAATGGATCTCGGATCATAGGAAGGTAACACCAACCGGGACTAAAGGAAATTTTATGATTTTATTTGAAAAAAAATTTGAATTTTTTTTTTATTTTCAAATTTCTGAATTATTTTAACCTCTATTCTGTAATCACCACCCCTCATCACTTCTCAATTTATCCTCTAATCACCCCTCATCATTCCAAATCATCTAACTTCCCGAACGGTCACCCATCCTCCCACTCCCCCAGCCTGAGCACGCTTAACTTCCGGGTTCTATTCTCCCTCGCTCCAAGTCTGCACTTGTTGTTTTCCTGATAATACTAAGATGTCAATCCTATTAACCTTCAGGAATTTTGCTTGAGCATGAAGTGACACATTTCATAGTTTTATTTTGAAACTATTATTTTTAAAAACAATAATTATTTAGTAACACTAATATTTCTTGAATAATTAGTTTGACCATTGTTTGACCATAGTTTGACCACAGTTTGACCAGATTTGACCAAAATTGAAATAACAGAAATAATTATTTAGTAACACTAACATTCTAGAATAATTAGTTTGACCATTGTTTGACCACAGTTTGCCCACTGTTTGAATTTTTTTGATTTTTTTCACTCTAGATCTTAAAAGCCCCGTAACTTTTTTTCTATTAGGTTTTTGAAGATTTTAAAAATGTTCCCCCGTTAAATTCGGATGTAACTTTTCGAGTAGATGATTTTTCATATAAAAAACTTTTTCATCCGAGTTAGTATGCAAAAGTTATGCCCATTTTTACAAATTTCAGAGAGATTTTGCAAATAAAGTCAAAATTCACATTTGCAAATTTTCCCAACAACTAGACCACATATCACATGGGAAACTTATTTTCTTTTATTTTTTTGACATTTCCATCATTTTCTTTTATTTTTTTCAAATCTGAAAAGGCGATCCACCGGGGGGGTGGTGGTGGGTGGGTGGGTGGTAGAGTTTGAAAATGGGACCTTTAGTACCGGTTCGTGGCACGAACCGGGACTAAAGGTCTCAACCCCATTAGTCCCGGTTCGTGCCTCAAACCGGGACTAAAGGTCTAATCTTTAGTCCCGGTTTGAGGCACGAACCGGAACCAATGGTTGTGAGCCAGGAGCGAGGCCCATTGGTCCCGGTTCATCCCACCAAAGGGGACCAAAAGGTCCACATGAATCGGGACCAATGGCCCACGTGGCCCGGCCGGCCCCCTGGGCTCACGAACCGGGACCAATGCCACCATTAGTCCCGGTTCTGGACTGAACCGGGACTAATGGGCTGACCCGGCCTGGACCAAAACCCTGTTTTCTACTAGTGAAACATGAACAACTATGACCCTGTGCAGCTTAAGGTGCAGCAATCAGGCAATTGGAAATCAACAACATGCATTGGCTTTTGTTACCAAAAGGTGGCGTAATCAATTTTGTATAGCACGGAATAAATATTTCAATTCCATCCTAGCTCAACCAACGTAGGTGACGGTTCTCGGGCGAAAAACTGTGAAACAAACACGTCCTTGGTGTTACAGACTTCACATTGAGCTTCATATAATCCAGATTGTGGCGATGCTCTCCTGATAGATGTTCTGTTCTGCAGTAGAAGTACAAGTGTAGAACACATCTCAGACCTCCAAAAAGATTACTGGAACAAATTATATATAACTTTGCTCACAATGAGCCATACCCAGATACCCTGCCAAGATTCGTGACCAATGCAATCCCCGAATTGAAGAGCAACGTAACTAAGAGATTCAGTAACATGAGTGGCATACAAATAGCAATGGGAAAACACTATAGCTTGCCGGGTTACAAAAACATAAACTTAAGACGCAATAGAATGCCCAGGAGGACTACGAATTGATGGATATAGTCATATAGAGAGAGATAGATGTTGCTCAGTAGATCAAGTTTCTTCGTCGCTGTAGATGATGTCGTAGTGGTGGTCGGGGAGGTTGGCCCTTGGGTCGTCGTCGTTGAAGACATCGTATGCGTAGCCGTCGCGCTTGAAATCGGCAAGGACCCTCTCGTCGTGGTCGCGCTGAGCCTTGATGGCGTCCATGGACTCGCGGCACTCCTCAGGGAGGTTGGGCAGGGGAGGGCGAGGATTCTTGTCCCACTAGAGCAGCCACTTGATGTAGCCGTTCCGATGGTCCATCTTCACCATCCTCTGCTCCTTGAACCCATACTCGTCAACCAGATACAGGTCGAGCCTCAACCAATCGGGGTCTGCAGCACCGCCAGCAGGCGCCGCCTCGTTCTCCATCTGGATCGAAGCCTCCTCCGTCGAGATCGATCGATTCCGAGGGTGTGGATAGTGTAGGCCGGGTGCTCCGGGGTGCCGTGTCGTACATATACTCGTCCCAAGGCTAGCCCTGTTCGAAACGGACTCCTTAGCAGACGGCCGATGGTTTTTTTTTATCAGGAACACCTTGCATTTCAAAAAGTTACGAGAGACCGACCAAATCGGCGGTCACAGCACAGAATACATCGACCGGGAGGTCACTATGCCAGATATGTTGGCCTACAAACTCATCATTCGACCCAACTCCTGCCAACACATGTGCTGGGGTATTACAAGTTCTAGGACAGTACATGATTTTGTACTCGATGAAGCCTAGCTGAAGCTGAAATTTTGCTTCCCGGAACAGCACACCAAGAGGTCCACGATCTTGGGTAGTAGAGTTGACCGCTTGCTGCAAGTTGATGCAATCCGTCTCAAAAAGAACACGGCCCATGCCAAAAGATACAGCTATATTGATAGCTCTAAGCAGTGGTGTGCTTCAGACTCCGCGTGTAACGCACAGGAAATATTCTTGAGCTATCGCGTGCCATGACTACCTCTCCTGAACTATCGCGTGCAATGATCCCCCAGCCTCCAGCGTTCTCGTCAGGCCTGTACGACGCATCAATATTTATCTTTATGAACTCCGGTGGAGGAGCGGCCCACTTTGGTGTTTGGACAACAGGGTTCTTTTCCTCCTTACGACCAAGATAAGTCCATTCAGTAGTTTGGAAACCAACTCGAGCTTGGAACTCCTCGGCTGAGAGCCTTTTGTTTTGGTGATTTGCAGCATTTCTCTCCGACCACCAGGACCATAATAGGCAGACTGTCCGTAGTTTGGTAGCTTGGGGAAGCTTAAAAACCGCACCGAGTAGTTCTTTCTTTTTGAGAGAACGTCGGCCTTTATTGATTAAGCAACAAACTTACACAAAGTCTCCCGGATGCAATCCGGAGCAGAACGGAAAAAACAAAAACTAAAAGAGTTCAAACTAGATCTAGCTAGGATATGAGCTAAAACATTACAATGCTGACGAACATGCTGAAAGCGAGCAGAAGAAAGACCGTTAGCCAAGATCTTCACCTCCGAGAGAACAGACCCCACCGCCGAGCGATCAGTGAGGGAAGACGAGAGACGCTGCACCACCGAGAGACAATCAGTGTTGAAGGAGACATTGGAGAAGCCCTCCTCCCGAGCCACGATGACAGCACGTCGAAGCGCCATGGCCTCCACCATCTCAGGAGACAGTGCGCCCGATAGGGGCTCCGAGCACGCGGCCACGCAACGGCCCTCATGGTCAAGCATCACCACGCCCACTGCAGATTTTCCCAGCTCTTCCGACACGGCAGCGTCAGAGAAGGCAACAACCGAACCCTGCGGCGGCGGAGACCAAAGACGACCGGAGCCGGAGATCTCACGCCTAGTAGCAGGAACATGGTCATATAGATGTTGGAAGAACCGAGTAGTTCTTTCGGCGACGCACAAGTAAGAAGTTGCTTCCTAGTGTATTCAAGCGAGTATTTGACAAAAAACTACCACATTAGGGGTATCCGTCCCACAGAACTACCACTTTCAAAAAAGTGACTAATAACTACCGAAAATTTCAAATTTTGTGGCAAAAAAATACCAAGTCGCGTTGATCGTCCAGTTAGCCGTTTTAACCGCTTAACTGACAGGGATGGCCCACATGGCAGGCCGACGGCGGCCCTAACGGCTAACGGACGCCGCTTGCGGCCGTTAGTGGCCCGGCTCGGTCGGAACCAGCCAGGGGCTAGGTCAAAACGACCGACCGACCGGCCGAACCACATCTCTCTCCCCGAGCTCTCTCCTCTGTATTCCTAGGCGGCGGTGGTAATGGCGGCGGTGGATCCAAACCCCGACGGCGATTTGTTCGGCGGCCAACCTCCTGACGTAGTTGGGGGCCGCGTCGACCTTTCGGAGGTCGATACGTGGCTAGGAAGCTCTAGCTTTGCGACCCAACAGCCTGAATCTGGAGTTGGCGGCGGCGGCGGCTCGACCACCGACGAGCCATCCCAGGAGTTGGCGGCGGCTCCACCACCGACGAAGACAAGAAGTGCACCTCGTGGTCGGCGCAAGCTTCCTCGTGCGGGAGGCGGCAGGTACAACATATCTTCTTCCTTTTCAGTTTTATTGACAGGATGTATTTTAGGTCAATTTCCCCTAATGTATAATAATAGAGTAATTGCAAATTGTTAGAAACTTTAGTAGTGTGCATTCTTTATAATAATTCATTCTATTTTTGTCCAGTATTGATGACCTAAAATGGGGAATTTTGTTCCATTTAGAAAGCAGAGATTCTGTTGTTAGAAACATGTACCAGTCAGACATATCATTTGGGACTCTGATATATCTTATTAGGAGTGAGGGTTGCTGCTCTGATGATTATATGTACTATGTTAGTGATGCTCATAAAGGGATAGAAGGCTTAGAGAAAATATCTTCTGAAGATGATGTGCAGCAGATGTTGCTCCACTCTCTAAATGAAAAGAGTGTGAACATAAGAGTTGTGAGAGAAAATGAGCTGTGTAATGCACATGAAAACAGAGATTATTATTTTGTTGATCATTGCATTAACACCCACAAAGTTGCACTAAGTTGGTGGATACAAGCATGCACAAAAAGGAAGAGCTTAAGAAAAGTATTCTTCAAAGAGAAGCTGACCTCAATCATTTTGAAGGTGACACTGATGTATCAGAATTTCTGTCTGATTCAGATGGCAACAGTGTGGAACTGCAAGCAGTTTCTTCATCTGATGATGAAGATAGACCAATGACACAAAAACTAAAGCCAGTGAGAAATCCTGGTCCAACAATTAGATCACACAATGAGGCTGAGAAAATGGAAAAACCAAATTGGTTGCCTGAAGCTGATGAAAAATGTTTTCCTGATGATTATGGCATTAGTGATGAAGAAGATGAGCCTGAAGGATCCTATAAACTACCAAGTGGTAGGAAGAGAAGGAATATGAAGTTGAAGGAAAGGGTATGGTTCAATCCCAAACTACCAAATCCAGAAGATCAGTTTTGTAAGGGATTGTGCTTCACCAGTGTTTATGAGTACAGAGATGCACTTAGGGATTTTCACATTAGGACATTGAGGAACTTTCAATACCATAGAAATGCCCCAGATAGGATTATTGTTTGGTGCTCAGAGAGAGCACAAGGATGTGATTTTTATATCACTGCCTCTAAAATAGCTCATGAGAAAACTTTCTGCATTAAGAAGTGTGATATTGTGCACACTTGTGGAGCATGTGCAGAGTCCACAAAGGTTACTACAAAGTGGTTGTCCAGATCAGTACAGGAAGCATTGAGAGAAGACATTAGATCTCCTGTGAATGCATTAATTAAAAAGACAAAGACCAAGTTTTCAGTGGATGTGTCAAGGAGTGTGGCATATAGGGCAAGGAGGAAGGCTGTTGATGTGATGCAAGGTGATCACAAGCAGCAGTATTTGAGGTTAAGAGATTATCTTCAAGCTGTTCTTGATACAAACCCTGGGAGCAGGTGTATAGTGACAACATTTGAAGATCCAGAAAACCCAGCACCTACTCCTAGATTCAAGTATCTTTTCTACTGTTTAGCAGCTTCAAAGGAAGGTTTCCTTAATGGTTGCAGACCATTTATAGGTAACTTTTGAAGATTTAACTGTTATTAATTAGTGGTTTCCTAGTAGTTCTATGTTGTAGCTAATTTGTCACTTAATCCAGGTCTTGATGGATGCTTCATCAAGTTAACCACTGGATAACAAATACTTGCAGCCACAGGAAGGGATGGCAACAACAACATCTACCTCATAGCTTTTGGTGTGGTTGACAAGGAAGACGGAGAGAGTTGGACTTGGTTTTTAACTTAGTTGAGATGTTGCATTGGTAGTGGCAACAAGTTTGGAACATACACCATCATATCTGACAGGCAAAAGGTTAGTGTCTTATGCACAAATATGTTAGATAAATGTTGTTTTAGTAAATATTGGAATTATTTAAGTTTGATCATGTGCATTACTAATTTGTTAATGCACAGGGCTTGCTTAAGGCAATAAATGAGGTATTCCCTGATTCACCTCAAAGGTACTGTCTTAGGCACATATATGCAAATTTCCAAGCCGCTGGATTTAGGGGGCAGGAACTAAAGAAATGTGTGGACCAGGCTAGCTACTCTTACACAAAACATGGTCATGAATTAGGGATGGCAGATTTGAAAGCACAGTGTGAGGATGCTTGGAAATGGCTAAAAAAGATTGATGCTTCTGCTTGGGCTAGGTTTGCTATGGATCATACATGCAAAACAGATCTAGTGGTGAACAACCTGAGTGAAGTGTTCAACAAGATGATACTGGATGTTAGGGCTAAGCCTATAAGGACAATGTTTGAAGGGATTAGGACCAAGCAGATGATCAAGAGGCAGCAGACCAGAGAGAAGTTACAGATTAGTAGGTGGACAATCACACCCAATTATGCAGAGATTTTAGAAGAGAACAAGAAATATGCCAAGTATTGCCAGGCTGATAGAGCAAGTGAAACAATATGGCAAGTTACCAGCAAAGAAAAACAATATTCTATTAACATGGAAAAATGTACCTGTGATTGCAAGAGATGGAACATGTCAGGAGTACCTTGCAGTCATGCCATATCTGCAATGACAAAGCAAAAACTGCATCCTGAGGACTATGTTAGTGAATTTTTCAAGAAGACATTATATTTTGAGACATACAAAGAAATTATATACCCTGTCCCTGGTCCAGATTGCTGGCCTCAAACAAACACACCAGACATTGAGCCTCCTGTTTTTAAAGAAAAGGCAGGGAAAAAATAAACTGCAAGGAGGAAAGGGCAGTTTGAAGTTCCAGGTCCAAGAGATAGTAGTAGGATGGGGACTATAACATGTAGCAACTGTGGGCTAGAAGGACACAAGTATACAAGTTGCCAGAAGGCTCTGAGGCCTAAGCTTCAGATGAGGAAAAACAAACATCAGGTAATTACATGACTTAAAAGTTTCCTTTTCCATGGTATTTACCTCACTAAATGTGTCCTGGTTCTTGAATGCAGGAAAACAGGGCAGTTTATGCAGATACACCAGCTGCACCAGCTCAAGGCCATGCTACAACTGGAAGAAGAGCCAATCCTACCATATCAGTCCCTGCTGCAACATCAAATAGAGCATCACATTCTGTTCCAGGACCTTCTGCATCAGCACCAGCCCCTGTTGGTACATCCAGAAGGGGCAGGCCTGCAGGTAGAAGGAGAAATTCTGGTTTCAGTGCACCAAGATCTGCCACAATTTCTGCACAAGGTTTGGCAGGGACCAAAAAGGAAGAGGTATCCAAGCTCCAAATTGAAGGGCTACTTCTATGCAAGTGGTAACTAATGGTAAGTCTGAACTTAGTTTCTGAACTTAGTTTCTGCTCTTAGTTTCTGCTCTTACTTTCTGCACTTGTCTGAACTTGTCTGAAACTGAACTTGTGTGAAATTGAACTTGTCTAAGATGGGCCTGCTGCCCTGTTATGCTTTATTAATTTGGGCCTGGTACTAGGCTCGGTTATTGGATCTCTCTGCCCACCCCCCCCTCCCAAGCCTGCCATTTTGTCTACAAAAGGCGTAGCGATCGTACAACATCTTTCCCCTAGCCCAAAACCTAGTCGCCGCGGAAGCACACGGACCCTAGTTCAGCCAGAGATGGATCCAACATTAGGAGAGGTAGTGGATGACCATGAGGAGGTTGATAGGGCTGCTGCGAGGGCCAATCGCAGAGCGCGTGCGCTGGAGCGACGACGGAGGCTGGCTGCCAGGATTATGGCAGAACGCAACGCCAACGATGTCAAGTAGTTCAATGAGGCGTTCCCAAAAGGAACACACATCACAGATGACCTTGTCATCTGGTGGGCAAGAGACAGGGCAAGCTTCCATCGATTCCAAGTAACAAGGACTCGGTGGACTAGGATGTTGGCTGCGTTCGAAGGAAGAGAGGATTAGTTCTCCGCATGTTCTCTGCTTGCTCTGTGTTTTCTGTTTATGTATGTCTCTGAACTTATTTCTTCCTTCATACTACATTTGCCTGCACTTATTATTGTTACTTCTGAATGTTTAGAGCGGCGTCATCTTCGTCGTCTGCAGAGTGAGAGAGCATGCAACAATGGAGATGCGGCAGCAAATTATCGTCATCTTCGTCGTCTGTATTAGTACTAAGTTTGCTTAAATCAGCTCGAACTATCTATGTTTTATGCGTTTTAATGCGTGGTACTGAAAGTCTCTGTCTATGTCTGAATCTGGTTAAGGATCATGCTATCTAAGCATTGCTGAATGTTTCTAAATTTGGTTTAAGTTTATGAATCAGCTTTACGTTCATGAATGTCTTGTAAATACTTGAGAATCTGGTTTGAGAGCATGCTACCTAACTTTCACTTTCCCGATGAGAAATGGCAGAAAATTATCACAAGTTTCAACACACTGAAACTGTGAACATTAAATACAGCACATCTACCACCTGTACAGACTAGTAAAATCTCCTCACTATTACTACTCCACTGCCACACAACACCTCCCCCCACTTAACTCCTCCATATAACTACTACTCCAGCACCTATCCACCTCACTTCTGCCGCACCCACAACTACTCCTCCTCTCCCTAGCTCCAACCATGGCTGGTTCTTCCTCTTCCCCTTCCCTAGACCCATGGCTAAACCCATTCTCAACTGGCAAGGGATGGGTTGCCATGCTTCTTGGTTCAGCACGCGACGACCAAGAACTCTTCCTCGACTACATGAAGGTCACCATGAGGTACACCAGCGCTATTGGGCTGGTAGATGCAGCAGAGGCAGTGAGGAAGAAGGCGACTAGCGAGGAGAAGCAGCGCATGGAGCAGCGCTATGGAAACCCAGGTAAGGTGGTCATGCCCATCGACATTCTCCTATGGGCAATGAAGGAGGCCGACTCCGGCGATGCTGGGCAGAGGCAGCGGTGGGCAGACCACCGCTATGTCGCTCCAGCACAAGCTACATCAAATGCAAACACAGCAAAGGTGCACGAAGACGACGACGACCTACAGATCGTCGCACAGCTAGCTATGCAGGCTCGCCGCCGTCCTCCTCCCATCATCGTCATCGATGAAGACAATGAGGAAGAGGAGGTGGAGGTGCAGCCAAATCCCACCCAACTGAAGCAAGAGGTACGACGATCCGGACGCTTAGCAGGACAGACAACTAAGTGAATCTGAAACTATAAGTTTCAGATTCAGTTTCGTCAGTAGTTGAACTGTATAAGTTTCAGATTCAGTTTCGTCAGTAGTTGAACTACCTATGTCAGTTTCGTCAATTGAACTACCTATGTCAGTTTCGTCAGTGTCAGTAATCTTCAGTTTTAGCAAGTATTGTGCTATCTATGTAATGCTACCTATGGTGCCTCCTATGTGAACTACCTACCTTTGTTTAGTGTTACCAAGTTTGTGCAATGTGTGAAATGTTACAACAAACTTCTCAAGACCATATTGCAGGTAGGATAAAAAAGACAGATAGAAACTGCAGCAGGCTTAGATAATAAGGTTCTTAACTTAGCATCAGGGCATTAAAGATAACATCATCTTAGAGCATTATAGATCAAGGCCATAACAACACCCCACACCACAACCAAAATGATCTGAAACCATAGATAGTTCTTAGGCTTAGGCAGTTCATTAGCTAATATTATTACTGAGATGCATATTTGCATCAGACTCCTTCATTGCTAGGCCAGTTATATATAAAGGCCTCATATTTACTTAGCAACCATGCCTAAAAAATCACTCCTCCATGACAACTTCTTTGATCTTGTCCAGCTTTTCCTTGCACCCATGACCAGCCTTCAGTAGCTCAGAAATGACATGCTCTAGCTTCTTCTTCTCTTCTTTAAGGAGGTCTCTCTCCACTTGTATCTCCTTCATGGCCTTCCTGGTGTTTTGAATGATATCAGCTTGACTCTGCAGGATGCACCTCTGTTCTTTCTTCAGCTTAAGCTTCTCCATTTGAACCTCAATCTTTGCCTTCTCATCAAGCTAATGCTTCTTCTCCTTAAGTTCATTGATTGCCTGGCTTGTGTAATCCATGTCATGGGATTTCTTCCCATCCTGGTAATCAAATAGCTTGGATACATCATCCACAAGCTGACTGTACTGATTGGCAAGAGAATCCAGCTCCTTCTTCAGTTTCTCAGCCTCTATCTCATGAGCTTCTTTGTCTTGGACTCTACCAAGGTTCTCCTCATGATACATATCCCACAGCTTGGTTAAACACCTCTGCAGAATTACTGGCCAAGGGGCATCTACCCACTCCAGAACACCACAGTTCACACCATCCTGAAAATGCAGTGAAATATTAATGATACCTAAATCCAGTAAAATTCAGTTACATAATTCATACATACATATCAATGTTTGTCTGAATGCAGTAACAAAGAAATTCAGTTAGACCAATTTTAGATGTTCCCTAAATTCAGTTCCTATCAGAGATTTAACTAACACATGAACACCACACCAGCTTTGTACTTCAATTTTCAGTAAACAGATACTGAAACAACAAGAATATCAATGTTGTTTGCACTATGTACCACCAAATAAATCTATACATGAAAACCACTAACAATTAGTTGCTCTTACCATAGTAGCACATCCAATGAATCTCCTTCCAGTGTCAGTCCCTTCAAATGCCACAAACCTGCCTGGTCTCTGCCTGTGCAGGATGCACCTACGGTCAGATTCAACCACAAGCCCACTGAAACTTGGATCTATCACCGTGTCAGGAGTTTGCTGCAGTATCAACCCCATATATATCAGCCACACACCTCACACATAAGAACTACATGGAAGAGCAGAGTGAGCTCAAACCCTAACCCTAACCCTAGCATAGGATAGAACAGAGTGAGCTCACTTACAAAATACTCCATTTGCATGCTGCTGTACTCATCCATGTACTCGTCATCGTCGGTGTCGGATGTCTCGTTGCTGTTGGGCCAGGAAGGCATCCTCGCGCCGCCGCGTCGCAGTCGCCGGAGGAAACAGAGGAAGAAGAGAGAGCTCGGGGAGAGGAGTGAGTGAGTGAGAGTGAGTGAGGGTCGGCCGGTCGGTCGGTCATTTTGACCTAGCCCCTGGCTGGTTCCGACCGAGCCGGGCCACTAACGGCCATGAGCGGCGTCCGTTAGCCGTTAGGGCCGCCGTCGGCCTGCCATGTGGGCCATCCTTGTCAGTTAAGCGGTTAAAACGGCTAACTGGACAATCAACACGACTTGGTAGTTTTTTGCCACAAAATTTGAAATTTTCGGTAGTTATTAGTCACTTTTTTGAAAGTGGTAGTTCTGTGGGACGGATACCCCCAATGTGGTAGTTTTTTGTCAAATACTCATATTCAAGCCCAGAGCTCCTCCATATTTTCTTCACCTCCTTGCAGCGCAGAAAAAGATGGCCCCCATCCTCAAATTGCCGATGACACAGCAAGCATCTAGCATCCAACTCGACCCCAATTCTTACAATATTCCTGAACATAGGATGGCTGTTATGTGCGAATCTCCACATAAAATGGTGAACCCTTGGAGGGCACTGAATTTTCCACAGGGCTCTCCAGAAGATTGATCTATCCTCTTGTCTCGATGAAATTTCGCCTGCCTGTCGTGTTTTTTCTGTTGCAACAACTGCACGTACACCCTATAAGCTGATCTGACCGAAAAACAATCCTTACTGTCGAAATGCCAAGCTACAAAGTCATCATATTGATCATAGATTAGTATGGTCAGGATTGTACTTGCATCCTTTGGACAGGAAGTTTGCCTCACCAGACCATCATCCCAGTAGTTCGTGGTAGGATCAATCAGATCAAACACTCACCCTCAAAAAAAAATCAGATCAAACACTCGCGTGAGAAGGTGTCCTCCCTAGAGGGTACGTGGGCGCCGTGTGTCATTTAAGGGCAGCCATGGATCCGTCCACATGTTAATTTGTTCCCCTGATCCCACCCTCCAGATAATCCCTGCCTTAATCACCTGAACACCTTGTAACAGGCTCCTCCATACATAGCTCATCCCCGGCTGTGTTGTAGCCTTCAGGACGTCCCCATGGGGAAAGTACTTGGCTTGCAGAATTTGTGCGCATAGACTTTCGGAACTTGGATCAAACGCCACACCTGACGTGCCAACATGGCAACATTAAACGCATGTAGATCGCGAAAGCCCAGACCACCCTGCTCCTTCGGCAACGTCATCTTTTCCCAACTTACCCAATCATGTTTCTCCTCATCTTCTTGGTTAGCCCACCAAAAATTATACACCATATGGCTGATGCTCTCACATAGAGCTTTTGTGAGGTCAAAACACGACATGGCATATGTCGGTATAGCTTGGATCATTGCTTTGATTAGGACCTCTTTTGCTGCTTTAGAGGGAAGTTTTATTTTCCAACCCTTCATGATCTCCCATATATTCTCTTGTAAATACTCGAAACAGTTCTGCCTAGACTGACCAATATAGCTAGGTAAACCGAGGTACTTCCCTTGCAAGAGTATATAGCAAAAAATCACCACATTACAGGCTATGGCTACAAAAAACTACCACATTACAGGCTATGGCTACAAAAAACTACTACTTTTCTTAATCTTTCAAAAAACTACCACACAATTGGTTCGATGTTCCAAAAAACCCAAATTCATGTGTGATTAAACTTTAAAGCGTTTTATGACAGCTGGGGTCCACTCGTCAGGTTGACCATTGCCAGGTTATGACAAGTGAGGGCCCAAATATTTTTTTGAAATGCAATCGGGTCCCTAAAGAATTTTTTAAAAGCGATCGGGTCCCTGTAAAATAAAATAAAAAGCAATCAGATCCCTGCCGGCGAGCTCGTCGGCGGCTCTGTGGGTGTTGGCCGGTTTCTCTCTCGTAGCCCCGACGCCACATCAGCCAGTAGTAAGCGGAGCGTAGGCATGCAGCAGCGGTGACAATGGCAAGCGGCAGCAGAGGCATGCAGCTGCGGTGGCGGCGGCAAGCGGGAGCAACAACAAGCAGCAGTGGTGGCGGTAGTAAGCAGCAGCAATGGACAACAAGCGGGAGAGACAGCAAGCAGCAGCAGCAAGTGGCGGTCGCGCGTGGCTAGCTAGCTCCGGCTGGCCGCGGTATGAGCGTGAGCTAGCTATCTAGCTCCGGCTATGTCCGTCGTGAACTAGCTAGCTCCGGCTGGCCGCGGTACACGCGTGAGCTAGCTAGTGTTGGAAATATGCCCTAGAGGCAATAATAAATTAGTTATTATTATATTTCCTTGTTCATGATAATCGTTTATTATCCATGCTAGAATTGTATTGATAGGAAACTCAGATACATGTGTGGATACATAGACAACACCATGTCCCAAGTAAGCCTCTAGTTGACTAGCTCGTTGATCAATAGATAGTTACGGTTTCCTGACCATGGACATTGGATGTCGTTGATGACGGGATCACATCATTAGGAGAATGATGTGATGGACAAGACCCAATCCTAAGCCTAGCACAAGATCGTGTAGTTCGTATGCTAAAGCTTTTCTAATGTCAAGTATCATTTCCTTATACCATGAGATTGTGCAACTCCCGGATACCGTAGGAATGCTTTGGGTGTACCAAACGTCACAATGTAACTGGGTGGCTATTAAGGTGCACTGCGGGCATCTCCGAAAGTGTCTGTTGGGTTGGCATGAATCGAGACTGGGATTTGTCATCTTTGGGCCCACTCGGTAGGACATCATCATAATGTGCACAATGTGACCAAGGAGTTGATCACGGGATGATGTGTTATGGAATGAGTAAAGAGACTTGCCGGTAACGAGATTGAACGAGGTATCGGGATACCGACGATCGAATCTCGGGCAAGTATCGTACCGATAGACAAAGGGAATTGTATACAGGATTGATTAAATCCTCTACATCATGGTTCATCCGATGAGATCATTGTGGAACATGTGGGAGCCAACATGGGTATCTAGATCCCGCTGTTGGTTATTGACCGGAGAGTCGTCTCGTCATGTCTGCGTGTCTCCCGAACCCGTTGGGTCTACACACTTAAGGTTCGGTGACGCTAGGGTTGTAGAGATATTAGTATGCGGTAACCCGAAAGTTGTTCGGAGTCCTGGATGAGATCCTGGACGTCACGAGGAGTTCCGGAATGGTCCGGAGGTGAAGATTTATATATAGGAAGTCCAGTTTCGGCCATCGGGAAAGTTTTGGGGGTAATCGGTATTGTACCTGGACCACCGGAAGGGTCCCGGGGGTCCACCGGGTGGGGCCACCTATCCCGGAGGGCCCCATGGGCTGAAGTGGGAGGGGAACCAGCCCCTGGTGGGCTGGCGCGCCCCCCATGGGCCTCCCCCTGCGCCTAGGGTTGGAAACCCTAGGGGTGGGGGGCGCCCCACCTGACTTGGGGGGCAAGTCCCCCTTGGCCACCGCCCCCCTTGGAGATGGGATCTCCTAGGGCCGGAGTCCTCCCTAGGGGCCCTATATATAGTGGGGGGGAGGGAGGGCAGCCGGACCCAAGTCCCTGGCGCCTCCCTCTCCCTCCGTGACACCTCTCCCTCTCGTTGGTGCTTGGTGAAGCCCTGCCGAGATCCCGCTGATTCCACCACCACTCCGTCGTGCTGCTGGATCTCCATCAACCTCTTCTCTCCCCTTGCTGGATCAAGAAGGAGGAGACATCTCTACGTTCCGTACGTGTGTTGAACACGGAGGTGCCGTCCGTTCGGTGCTAGGATCATTGGTGATTTGGATCAGGATGAGTACGACTCCATCAACCCCGTTCTCTTGAACGCTTCCGCTTAGCGATCTTCAAGGGTATGAAGATGCACTCCATCTCTCTCATTACTAGTATCTCCTAGATTGATCTTGGTGACACGTAGGAAATTTTTGAATTATTGCTACGTTCCCCAACAGTGGCATCATGAGCTAGGTCTATGCGTAGATTCTATGCACGAGTAGAACACAAAGCAGTTGTGGGCGATGATTTGTTCAATTTGCTTACCGTTACTAGTCTTATCTTGATCTGGTGGCATTGTGGGATGAAGCGTCCCGGACCGACCTTACACATACGCTTATGTGAGACTGGTTCCACCGACTGACATGCACTTGATGCATAAGGTGGCTGGCGGGTGTCTGTCTCTCCCACTTTAGTTGGATCGGATTCGATGAAAAGGGTCCTTATGAAGGGTAAATAGCAATTGGCATATCACCGTTGTGGTTTTGCGTAGGTAAGAAACATTCTTGCTAGAAACCCATAGCAGCCACGTAAAACATGCAACAACAATTAGAGGACGTCTAACTTGTTTTTGCAGGGTATGCTATGTGATGTGATATGGCCAAAAGGATGTGATGAATGATATATGTGATGTATGAGATTGATCATGTTCTTGTAATAGGAATCACGACTTGCATGTAGATGAGTATGACAATCGGCAGGAGCCATAGGAGTTGTCTTAATTTATTTATGACCTGCGTGTCAATGAAAATGCCATGTAATTACTTTACTTTATTGCTAACCGTTAGCCATAGTAGTAGAAGTAATAGTTGGCGAGGCAACTTCACGAAAACACGATGATGGAGATCATGGTGTCATGCCGGTGACGAAGGTGATCATGCCGCACCTCGAAGATGGAGATCAAAAGGTGCAAGATGATATTGGCCATATCATGTCACTTTATGATTTGCATGTGATGTTTGTCATGTTTACATCTTATTTGCTTAGAACGACGGTAGCATAAATAAGATGATCCCTCGCTGAAATTTCAAGAAAAGTGTTCCCCCTAACTATGCACCGTTGCGAATGTTCGTTGTTTCGAAGCACCACGTGATGATCGGGTGTGATAGATTCTAACGTTCGCATACAACAGGTGTAAGCCAGATTTACACATGCGAAACACTTAGGTTGACTTGACGAGCCTAGCATGTACAGACATGGCCTCGGAACACGGAAGACCGAAAGGTCGAACATGAGTCGTATAGTGGATACGATCAACATGAAGATGTTCAACGATGATGACTAGTCCGTCTCACGTGATGATCGGACACGGCCTAGTTGACTCGGATCATGTATCACTTAGATGACTAGAGGGATGTCTATCTAAGTGGGAGTTCATTGAATAATTTGATTAGATGAACTTAATTATCATGAACATAGTCAAAAGGTCTTTGCAAATTATGTCGTAGCTCATGCTTTGGTTCTACTGTTTTAGATACGTTCCTAGTGAAAATTTAGTTGAGAGTTGACAGTAGCAATTATGCGGACTGGGTTCGTGAACTGAGGATTGTCCTCGTTGCTGCACAGAAGGGCTATGTCCTTAATGCACCGCTCAGTGCGTTGAACCTCGAGCGTCGTTTGTAGATGTTGGGAAACATCTGACATACACATTTTGATGACTACGTGATAGTTCAGTGCGTAATACTAACGGTTTAGAATTGTGGCACCAAAGACGTTTTTGAAACGTCGCAGAACATATGAGATGTTCCAAAGATTGAAATTGGGATTTCAGACTAGTGCCCACGTCAAGAGGTATGAGACCTCTGACAAGTTTCTTAAGCCTGCAAACTAGGGAGAAAAGCTCAATCGTTGAGCATGTGCTCAGATTGTCTGAGTACTACAATCGCTTGAATCGAGTGGGAGTTAATCTTCCAGATGAAATAGTGATGATTCTCCATAGTCACTGCCACCAAGCTATTGGAGCTTCGTGATGAACTATAACATATCAGGGATAGACATGATGATCCTTGAGCAACTCGCGATGTTTGACACCGCGAAAGTAGAAATCAAGTAGGAGTATCAATTGTTGATGGTTAAACCACTAGTTTCAAGAAGGGCAAGGGAAAGAATGGATACTTCATGAGATGGCAAATGAGTTGCTGCTCTAGTGAAGAAACCCAAGGTTGAACCAAACCCGAGACTAAGTGCTTCTGTAATGAGGGAACGGTCACTGAAGCAGAACTACCCTAGATACTTGGTAGATGAGAAGGCTGGCAAGGTCGACAGAAGTATTTTGGAAATACGTTATATTAATGTGTACTTTACTAGTACTCCTAGTAGCACCAGAGTATTAAAATACCGGTTCAGTTGCTAAGTGTTAGTAACTCGAAATAAAAGGCTACGGAATAAACGGAGACTAGATGAAGGTGAGATGACGATATCTGTTGGAAGTGTTTCCAAGGTAGATATGATCAAGCATTGCATGCTCCCTCTACCATCGAGTTTGGTGTTAAACCTAAATAATTGTTATTTGGTGTTTGCGTTGAGCATAGACATGATTGGATTATTTTTATCGCAATACGGTTATTCATTTAAAGAGAATAATGGTTACTCTGTTTATTTGAATAATACCTTCAATGGTCTTGCACCTAAAATGAATGGTTTATTGAATCTCGATCGTAGTGATACACATGTTCATGCCAAAAGATATAAGATAGTAATGATAGTACCACATACTTGTGGCACTGCCATTTGAGTCATGTTGGTATAAAACGCATGAAGAAGCTCCATGTTGATGGATCTTTGGACTCACTCGTTTTTGAAAAGATTGAGACATGCGAACCATGTCTATTGGTAGATATGCATAAAGAAACTCCATACAGATGGATCATTTGGACTCACTTGATTGTGAATCACTTGAGACATGCAAATTATACCACATGGGCAAGATGACCGAAAGGCCTCGTTTTCAGTAAGATGGAACAAGAAAGCAACTTGTTGGAAGTAATACATTTTAATGTGTGCAGTCCAATGAGTGCTGAGGCACGCAGTGGATATCGTTATGTTCTTACTTCACAAATGATTTGAGTAGATGCTGAGTATATTTACTTGATGAAACACAAGTCTGAATTATTGAAAAGTTTAAGTAATTTCAGAGTGAAGTTGAAGATCGTTGTGACAAGATGATAAAATGTCTATGATATGATCATAGAGATGAATATCTGAGTTACGAGTTTAGCACACAATTAAGACATTGTGGAAATTGTTTCACAACTAATACCGCCTGGACCACCATAGAGTGATGGTGTGTCCGAACATCACAACTGCACCCTATTGGATATGGTGCATACCATGATGTCTCTTATCGAATTTCCACTATCGTTTATGGGTTAGGCATTAGGGACAACCGCACTCACTTTAAATAGGGCACCACACAATTCCGTTGAGACGACACCGTGTGAACTATGGTTTAGAGAAACCTAAGCTGTCGTTTCTTAAAAGTTTGGGGCTGTGATGCTTATGTGAAAAGGTTTCAGGCTGATAAGCTCGAATCCAAAGCGGATGAATGCATCTTCATAGAATACCCAAAACAGTTGGGTATACCTCCTATTTCAGTTCCAGAAGCAAAAGTGATTGTTTCTAGAAACGGGTCCTTTCTCGAGGAAAAGTTTCTCTCGAAAAAATTGAGTGGGAGGATGGTGGAGACTTGATGAGGTTATTGAACCGTCACTTCAACTAGTGTGTAGCAGGGCACAGAAAGTTGTTCCTATGGCACCTACACCAATTGAAGTGGAAGCTTATGATAGTGATCATGAAACTTCGGATCAAGTCACTACCAAACCTCATAGGTCGACAAGGATGTGTACTACATCAGAGTGGTACGTAATCCTGTCTTGGAAGTCATGTTGCTAGACAACAATGAACCTACGAGCTATGGAGAAGCGATGGTGGGTCCGGATTCCGACGAATGGCTCGAGGCCATAAAATCCGAGAGAGGATCCATGTATAAAACAAAGTATAAACTTTGAAAAGAACTACTTGATGGTCGTAAGGCTGTTGGGTGCAGATGGATTTTAAAAGGAAGACGGACAATGATGGTAAGTGTCACCATTAAGAAAGCTCGACTTGTCATTAACACTACAACAAAAATGCCATGTAGAGACGCTCAGTGTAGGTGCTAAAGGCGCATTAAATCATCTCTAGCAGATTTTAGAGTCGCTCACTAAAGCGTCCCATGAGCATCTCCTCACGGACCGTCTCAAAGACAGTTGAGGCGCATATAAAGCGCGTCCACATGGAAATGAGGCGTTTTAAGAGCGTCCTTACAAAGCGTGTCTACATGGATATGAGACGTTTAGAGAGCATCCTTATGCCCCTAGGGACGCATTGAAAAATTCATACTAGATGCAACTGCATATATGATATATCCTATTTATATTGTATAAAAAAATTATTGTTCAATTGTGCATAATGAAATTACTTGCTAATACCAAATAATTTGACTCTCATTTACATATCAGAATATATTAAAAATTTGTATGTCATCACACAAAATAATAATGTTGTATTACACCATAACTGAGAGAAGGAGCCAGTAGTAGTTTACAAATTCAATTGTACACATCGTCTATAAAAGAATTACATGTCTCACAAACTAGCTGAAACATATATGACTTGTAGTATCTACATGCTGGTAATGGAACAATAGCTCCCTCTTTTCTCTGCCTCTCTAGTTTATCCTTGTGGTTGCTGCCTTTAAAATCCATACATAGAAGTTTTTTCTGCAAAGAAAGGCAAATGACATATAAATAAATTCATTGGAGCTTCTACTAGTAAGTTTTACTTTGCTGAACAGACTACCATAAGAATAGAGAAGAGCGATATTTACGCACCACATCGAGGTAAACATGCACTGCAGAAGTTCAATCTAGTCTGGTAGATGTCATGTAACCATATGAAGTGTAGAGACATACTGTAAAAAGAGAGATAAATCTTGATGTCATTGATGGATTCACTAAGGTGAGAATGCATGAAGTATATTTGTAAGAAAAAATAACAACAATTTACTAAGAAGTATATGCACAGAAATAACAGCAGTTTAACATACAGGGACTGAATTCTCATGGTTGTTGACACTAATAATATCTAAGCCTTAACACTAGCTCTACATAAGACGACAGTTTACCATTAAAAGACTGAATTCTCAAGGTAGTTCACATTAATAATCTTCCTTCTAATACAACATCTACATAAGTGAGCATCACACCATTTTGCTGCTCCTGACATAGTGCGAGGCATGTGACCCAGATGTTTCACATAAGCACATATGATTAAATCTTACCAAACATGATAATATATCCATCCAAGGACCGCTCTTTATCAGATAACATGAGAAAAGTTTCTGCAGATGAGAAACTACATGTATGCTAGTACTTATTCCAGAAAATATTAGAACATGGGCGCAAAATTCTAATTTTTATTTATGGTGGGAATGAGGTGCTTTGATAGTTGATACACGAGCTGGTAGTATTAATATATGTTTAGAACACTGACCATCTTGTATTATCAGGGTATTCTCAGAGGTTGTTTATCAAACACCTGCATACGTGAGTGTCCGTAATCTGGGAGAAAACAATGAAGAAAGCTATGTGTAAGATCGACATTAAATTGAACCAGTGGTATAATTAGTAAAAAAAGAGTTCGGAAAAAGACAAAGTAGTGTTGTCCTATCTTAATATAAATAATCTGAAGTACGTGCAGTGTCAGATTCTTCTCCACAATTAATTACGCATAAGGGAGAGGCTCCAATTTTTTACTTTGAATGAATTGATAGAACATCTGAAAAGAAAAGGTAGATCGACTCACCTACAGATGAACTGGCCAAGCTGTTGCTAAAGATCCAGTGACCATGCCTTGTGCGCTCGATCGCAGGATCCCTCATGGCCTCCAAATCACCGTGTTCCTGAGGCTGGGCCGCCGCCTGGAGGACGGGCGTACTGGGGCTGGGCCGCCGCTTGGAGGACGGCGTCCCCGGGGCTGCTGCTGGCGGCCGGCGAGCGCAGGGCGGTGGAGCTACGATGGCGAGTCCGGGGTAGGAAGTAGGGGAGCTTGGCAGAGGAGGCGGCGTGGCATGGCGGCGCTAGGTTTAGAGGTGAGAGATCGATCTCTTTTTTCACGGTAGTTATCTTCTTAGCCCACATCGCACGATGTATGGCCGATGGTGGGTTAATTTTAGTGGGCGATGGTGGTTGAACAAAATATACGGAACCACTCATATTTTTTTAATCGGAAAATCAAGGGACGATGTGCTCTGCGTCTCAAAAAACGTCCGTATGCACCAAGTGGATTTTAGTAATGAGACGTACACAAAAGCGTCGAATCGAAAACGTCTCTACATGGCTATTTTGTTATAGTGTAAGATGTTTTTCGACAAGTTCAAGGAGTTGACTATGATGAGACTTTCTCACTCGTAGCGATGCTAAGAGTCTGTCAAAATTATGTTAGCAGTTAATGCATTATTTATGAAATCTTGTAGATAGGATGTCAAAATATTGTTTCCTCAACATTTTTCTTGAGGAAAGGTTGTATGTGATACAACCAGAAGGTTTTGTCAATCATGAAAGATGCTAACAAGTATGCAAAGCTCCAGCAATCCTTCTAAGGACTGCAGTAAGCATCTCGGAATTGGAATATACGCTTTGATGAGATGATCAAAGATTTTAGGTTTATACAAAGTTTATGAGAAACTTGTATTTCCAAAGAAGTGAGTGGGAGCACTATAGAATTTTTGATGAGTATATGTTGTTAACATATTGTTGATCGGAAATGATGTAGAATTTTTGGAAAGCATACAGGCTTATTTGAAAAGTGTTTTTAATGGAAAAGCTGGATTAAGCTACTTGAACATTGAGCATAAAGATCTATAAGGATAGATCAAGATCGCTTAATAGTACTTTCAAACGAACACATAACATGACAAAATTTTGAAGGAGTTTAAAAATAGATCGGCAAAGAAGGAGTTCTTGGCTGTGTTATAAGGTATGAGTATTGAGTAAAACTCAAGACTTGACCACGGCAGAATAGAGAGAAAGGACGAAGGTCGTCCCCTATGCTTTAGACGTAGGCTCTAAAGTATGCAATGTTGTGTACCGCACCTGAAGCGTGCTAAGCCTTGAGTCAGTCAAGGGGTACAAGTGTGATCTAGGAATGGATCACAGGACAACGGTCAAGGTTATCCTTAGTAACTAGTGGACTAAGGAATTTTCTCGATTATGGAGGTGGTAAAAGAGTTCGTCGTAAAGGGTTACGCTGATGCAATCTTTGACACTAATCTGGATGATTCTGAGTAGTAAACCGGATCCGTATAGTAGAACAGTTATTTGGAATAGCTCCAAAAGGGCGTGGTAGCTGCATCTACAAGATGACATAGAGATTTGTAAAACACACACGGATCTGAAAGGTTCAGACCCGTTGACTATAACATCTCTCACAAGCATAACATGATCAAACCCAGAACTCATTGAGTGTTATAATCACATGGTAATGTGAACTAGATTGTTGACTCTAGTAAACTCTTTGGGTATTAGTCACATGGGGATGTGACCTTGAGTGTTAATCACATAGCGATGTGAACTGGATTATTGACTCTAGTGCAAGTGGGAGACTGTTGGAAATATGCCCTAGAGGTAATAATAAATTAGTTATTATTATATTTCCTTGTTCATGATAATCGTTTATTATCCATGCTAGAATTGTATTGATAGGAAACTCAGATACATGTGTGGATACATAGACAACACCATGTCCCTAGTAAGCCTCTAGTTGACTAGCTCGTTGATCAATAGATGGTTACGGTTTTCTGACCATGGACATTGGATGTCGTTGATGACGGGATCACATCATTAGGAGAATGATGTGATGGACAAGACCCAATCCTAAGCCTAGCACAAAATCGTGTAGTTCGTATGCTAAAGCTTTTCTAATGTCAAGTATCATTTCCTTAGATCATGAGATTGTGCAACTCCCGGATACCGTAGGAATGCTTTGGGTGTACCAAACGTCACAACGTAACTGGGTGGCTATAAAGGTGCACCGCGGGTATCTCCGAAAGTGTCTGTTGGGTTGGCACGAATCGAGACTGGGATTTGTCACTCCGTGTAACGAAGAGGTATCTCTGGGCCCACTCGGTAGGACATCATCATAATGTGCACAATGTGACCAAGGAGTTGATCACGGGACGATGTGTTATGGAACGAGTAAAGAGACTTGCCGGTAACGAGATTGAACGAGGTATCGGGATACCGACGATCGAATCTCAGGCAAGTATCGTACCGATAGACAAAGGGAATTGTATACGGGATTGATTAAATCCTCGACATCGTGGTTCATCCGATGAGATCATCGTGGAACATGTGGGAGCCAACATGGGTATCTAGATCCCGCTGTTGGTTATTGACCGGAGAGTCGTCTCGGTCATGTCTGCGTGTCTCCCGAACCCGTAGGGTCTACACACTTAAGGTTCGGTGACGCTAGGGCTGTAGAGATATTAGTATGCGGTAACCCGAAAGTTGTTCAGAGTCCCGGATGAGATCCCGGACGTCACGAGGAGTTCCGGAATGGTCCGGAGGTGAAGATTTATATATAGGAAGTCCAGTTTCGGTCATCGGGAAAGTTTCGGGGGTAATCGGTATTGTACCCGGACCACCGGAAGGGTCCCGGGGGTCCACCGGGTGGGGCCACCTATCCCGGAGGGCCCCATGGGCTGAAGTGGGAGGGGAACCAGCCCCTGGTGGGCTGGTGCGCCCCCCATGGGCCTCCCCTACGCCTAGGGTTGGAAACCCTAGGGGTGGGGGGCGCCCCACCTGACTTGGGGGGCAAGTCCCCCTTGGCCACCGCCCCCCTTGGAGATGGGATCTCCTAGGGCCGGCGCCCTCCCTAGGGGCCCTATATATAGTGGGAGGGAGGGAGGGCAGCCGGACCCAAGTCCCTGGCGCCTCCCTCTCCCTCCGTGACACCTCTCCCTCTCGTTGGTGCTTGGTGAAGCCCTGCCGAGACCCCGCTGATTCCACCACCACGCCGTCGTGCTGCTGGATCTCCATCAACCTCTCCTCTCCCCTTGCTGGATCAAGAAGGAGGAGACGTCTCTCCGTTCCGTACGTGTGTTGAACGCAAAGGTGCCGTCCGTTCGGCGCTAGGATCATCGGTGATTTGGATCACGACGAGTACGACTCCCATTCTCTTGAACGCTTCCGCTTAGCGATCTTCAAGGGTATGAAGATGCACTCCCTCTCTCTCGTTGCTAGTATCTCCTAGATTGATCTTGGTGACACGTAGGAAATTTTTGAATTATTGCTACGTTCCCCAACAGCTAGCTAGCTCTGGCTGCATCCGTCGTGAGCTAGCTCGCTCTGGCTAGCCATGTGGACCTGATGCCGGAGAAAAGGGACTCGCCGGTGCCGCGGCGTGGCGGTCAACTATTTTTTTAGATTTTTTTATTTTTCTTAGGAAATGTGACTGACAGGTGGGTCTGGCCCAACTTAACGGTCAATGATTACAGTGTTAATGATTAATGTTTATGAGTGAACCCCAGCTATCATAAAACGGTTTAAAGTTTAAGCACATAACAATTTGGGGTTTTTGGAACAACGAACCAATCTTGTGGTAGTTTTTTGAAAGATTAAGAAAAGTGGTAGTTTTTTGTACCCATAGCCTGAAATGTGGTAGTTTTTTGCTATATACTCTCCCTTACAAGCTCTCTGTCTGAAGTCCTAGGAGAGAAAGCAACTAAGTTTTAACACGGTTCGAAGTGTTCTTGCTGAACATGACTGCAGATTTATCCCTGTTGATCATCTGTCCCGAACCCAACTCATAGACATGCAAAACCTGATTTATTATCTGTATACTCTCAGGTGTAGCCTCAAACAACAAGAAGGAATCATCGGCAAACAACAGATGGCTCACCGATGGGGTGCCCGGAGCCACCTCAATACCCTTGATTTGTCTCGTGGTCTCAGCATGCTGGAGCAAAGCAGAGAGTCCCTCGGCACAAAATAGGAACATGTACGGCGATATTGGATCCCCCTGCCGAAGGCCACGACCCGAAATCACTTGGTCGGTACATGTGCCATTCACTTTAAACCTGTACCACACTGTGCAAATGCATTTGCTGATCAGCTCCACAAACCCTTGAGCAAACCCGAGTTGTAGCATGACCTTTTCCAGAAAACCCCACTCCACGCGGCCATAGGCTTTACTCATGTCCAGCTCCAGCGCGGCATATGATTTCCTTCTTGTCCTCTTCCTCTTCAAAAAATGAGTCATCTCGTAGACCATGATTGTGTTTTCTGAGATAAGTCTACCCAACACAAAGGCACTCTGATTTGGCGATATAATCCCCCATAGTATGCACTTGAGTCTATTGGCAATGACCTTGGACATAGGTTTGTACACAATTTTGCAAAGGCTAATAGGGCAAAGATCTTTCAAAGTTTCAGGGTTCTGAACCTTTGGGATAAGCACCACGAGTGTATCGTTCCATCCCTTCGGAATACTGCCACTGCGCAACACATGCAACACCTCACTTACCACATCATCACCAATTAACTGCCAATAATGCTTATAGAAGATTGCCGGTAAACCATCCATACCCGATGCCTTCAGGTCGCCGATCCCATCAAGATCTCTCCTCACTTGTTCCTTAGTGAATACAGCAGAAAGGAACTCATTCATCTGTGCGGTCACTTTTGGTGCAATATGTGACAGAATATCATTAGCGCCCGCACCTGCAACGGGAGTAAAAAGGAGGAGAAGTAATTAGTTATAAGCGACTTCATCCCTTCTACATCTTCCACAACCACCCCATCCTCCCTTCTCAATTTTTTAGTGGTATTCTTCTTCTTTCTTTCTGATGCAAAAGCCTGAAAATACGTGTATTACGATCACCATTGACCTGTTGGGGGAACGTAGCATGCAATTTTAAAAAAATTCTTACGATCACGCAAGATCTATCTAGGAGATGCATAGCAACGAGACGGGGAGAGTGTGTCCACGTACCCTCGTAGACCGTAAGCGGAAGAGTTAGGTTAACGCGGTTGATGTAGTCGAACGTCTTCACGATCCAACCGATCCAAGTACCGAACGTATGGCACCTCCGTGTTCAGCAAACATTCAGCTCGATGCCCTCGAACTCTTGATCCACCAGCAAAGGGTCGAGGGAGAGTTTCGTCAGCACGATGGCGTGGTGACGGTGATGGTGATGTGATCCGCGCAGGGCTTTGCCTAAGCACTACGACACTATGAGTGAAGGAGTAAATTGTGGAGGGGGGCACCGCACACGGATAAAGAGATCAACTGTTGTGCCTTTGGGGTGCCCCCCGCCCCCGTATATAAAGGAGGGGAGGAGGAGGCCGGCGGCCAGGAGGGGCGCGCCAAGGGGGGAGACCTACTAGGACTCCTAGTCCTAGTAGGATTCGCCTCCCCCCTTTTCCTTTCTCCACCAGCGGGAAAAGGAAGGAGAGGGAAAGGGAAAGGGAAAGGGGGCCGCGCCCCCTACTCCTTGTCCTATTCGGACTCCATATGAGGGGGGCGTGCGCCACCCCCCCGCGGGCTTCCCTGTCTCTCCCTTAGGCCCATGTAGGCCCAACACTTTCCCGGGGGGTTCCGGTAACCCCTTGGTACTCTGGAAAAATACCCGAATCACTTGGAACCATTTCGATGTCCGAATACTACCTTCTAATATATGAATCTTTACCTCTCGACCATTCCGAGACTCCTCATCATGTCCGTGATATCATCCGGGACTCCGACAAACTTCGGTCACCAAAACACATATCTCATAATACAAATCGTTATTGAACGTTAAGCGTGCGTGCCCTACGGGTTCGAGAAGTATGTAGACTTGACCGAGATACATCTCTGGTCAATAACCAACAGTGGAACCTGAATGTTCATATTGGTTCCTACATATTCTACGAAGATCTTTATCGGTCAAACCGCATGAACAACATACGTTATTTCCTTTGTCATCGGTATGTTACCTGCCCGAGATTCGATCGTCGTTATCATCATACCTAGTTCAATCTCGTTATCGGCAAGTCTCTTTACTCGTTCCGTAATGCATCATCCCACAACTAACTCATTAGTCACATTGCTTGCAAGGCTTATAGTGATGTGCATTACCGAGAGGGCCCAAAGACACCTCTCCGATACTCGGAGTGACAAATCCTAATCTCGATCTATGCCAACCCAAGAAACACCTTCGGAGACACACCTGTAGAGCATCTTTATAATCACCCAGTTATGTTGTGACTTTGATAGCACACAAGGTGCTCCTCCGGTATTCGGGAGTTGCATAATCTCATAGTCAGAGGAATATGTATAAGTCATGAAGAAAGCAATAGCAATAAAACTAAACGATCATAATGCTAAGCTAACGGATGGGTCTTGTCCATCACATCATTCTCTAATGATGTGACCCCGTTCATCAAATGACAACTCATGTCTATGGTTAGGAAACTTAATCATTTTTGATTAACGAGCTAGTCAAGTAGAGGCATACTAGGGACACTTTGTTTGTCTATGTATTCACACATGTAGTAAGTTTCCGGTTAATACAATTCTAGCATGAATAATAAACATTTATCATGATATAAAGAAATATAAATAATAACTTTATTATTGCCTCTAACGCATATGTTCTTGATGACCAACCAGATTATGTGAGCCCGTTGCTTCCACACCAAATCCTCTTGTTCTTCAAGTTTGTCCAGCCGAAAGTATAGAGTTTGTTCCTTCCTCACCTGACCATCTGACAAGGGAAACCTTCGGACCTCCTCTAGCTCTCTTTTTTTTTCCCTCTTCTACAAGTCAGCCAAAACCTCCCGACTCCATATATCCAACGCTTGCACCACCGATTCCAGTTTGTCTCTGACCGCCGGTCCTTGGGCCCCTCCCAAGCATTTTTTACTACATTGTCACACCCTTCCTCTAGAAGCCACCTAGCCTCAAAACGTATTAGACGTTGGCCGCATGTAGCCCTCTGAACTCTCGGGCTCCCATCCATCAACAACATGATAGGGCGATGATCAGATTTATGCAGGTCGCTATTGACAATTTTATATGCTGGAAAACGATGGCACCACTCAGGTGTAGCAATCACACGGGCGAGGCGCTCACACGGATGTACCCATCAACACGGTAATTTTTATTTCTCCAAATGAAAACATCCCCCTCTAAACCGAGGTTATGCAAATTACAATAGTCTAGGGCATCACGGAAGTTTTGCATATATCTATGAGCACGAGGTACACCACCCTGCTATTCATGATTAAAAAGAACTTCGTTGAGTCACCAAGACAAACCCACAGAAGTTGGATCTGGTGATGTAGCTTTTACCACAACCCTAATTTCAGTGATTCGAAGCCTAGACTATGTGCTTCATGAGTCATGACTCAGCGCTACTATCGAACAAAACCGACCACCTAAAAATATTTGCAATGCTCGTCGATTTTAACAACGTTTTTTTCTTTCTAAAAGCCCTAAAGCCATATAGGAGTATTATATTTAACGGGTCCTTACCAATACACCCTTCAAAGAAAAACATTCAAAATTTTAGGGGTGTCGAAGTCTTCTTCTTCCCGTATATACCGACAGCGCGTCGTAAGCATAGTTTGATGCCTGCTTGGGCCTTCGCCTCGAAGACGCCGACGGTCACGATCTGTGAAGCAAACCACCACCCCGGAGAAAGAAAATGCTGACAAGGGCATGTTGAAACTCCAAAGGCCATGAAAACCACAAAAGCCGACCGAATCCACACAGATCCACCAATACTACTAGGGAAAAGCTTATAGGTAGTCGCTGACTAGTAGCGTGCTATATGAACTCACGCTACTGCTAATTATTAGTAGCGCGCTATATTGACCCACACTACTAGTAATATTTACTAGTAGCGCGTGGCCCAATAACACAGTACTACTAAATATCTCCAACCATATCTCACAGACATGCCATACTAATTGCGTGGGTTGTAAACCTGCGCTACTATTAAGTGAATAGCTATAGCGCTGATGAAACACCCCACGCTAGTAATACTAATCTTGTCACTCCACCCGCACCACCCACCCCACCAACAACCGTCCCACTCCACTCCCACACCACCCACACCCCAATGTAGATTGAGATCCCCTCCACCGCCGGCCACCCCTTGCCCCTTCTCTCCTCTGCCGTCCACCCCCTGGTTCGCCCGTGTGCCCATCAGCGCCCTTCTCAGATCTGTCTCCTCCCTCCCCGCCACCAAGCTCGGCTCCGTTGCCATCCTTCGGTTCGCCTACCAACCCAGACCCGATCCGCACGGAGAGGGGAAGAAATGGCGGTGGTCCTCGCATGGCTTAACGCCAGGGTCGTCGATCCCTTGCTGCAGGTGATCCATAGGTCGATCCCAGTTCTATTTCGTATTTGGTCACCGGTCTGATGGATTGATGCTGCTGCTAGTTAGTGGTTATGGCAGGGACAGAGACGGCCACCGAGCGAGCGAGGGAGGGCCCATGGCGCTCTCCTGCATGAGCTGCCCGTTCGTTGCCGGCGGCCCCTCCGTGCGCCGGCCCGCGGCGAGTCCGCCCTCGTCGTCGTCGCCTTTTCCTTTGCCAGATGCGTTGGGAGATCGGCGGCCGCCGCCTCAGGGTGGCGCATTGACGCCGTCGCCGGGAATGGAGGTGGGCGCTCTCTTCTCGACTTACTCTGTTCCGCCAGGGTGTCGATTCTCTCCGCGCTCTTGGCTTCTCCTCCTTGTCCGGTTGGAAATCCGGCAGATACCTTAGGCGAGGCGGCGGGCTGGGAGTTGTGCGCGTACATGTCGTCTTGGATGATGAAGTTTCCTGAACTGAACGTAGTCACCCCTAGAGCCCAGATTCCTCGACTGAATTGGCCTATTGACTTTTGTGCCTCTAAGCTTCCTCCTAGAGATGTGCCGCCTTTTGTTCCTGCATTACCACCACCATTCTTTCTGCAATAGTATCTGAATCCTGCCACTCTGCTGCACCGTTACCTTACTTACTGTCTAAAACAAATTCAGTCGCCATTCATAAGTCGGAACAAGATAAATGAAGTGGGTTTATGAATTTGAGATGATTCTCACTAGCTTTGGTAACTTAGAGATATTTAGCATTCTTAACGAACCCCTAGCATCTTCTTTGAGTAGTAATGTTATTACATATGTCTGTACTGTTGATGGTTACTACTGTTAGTTATGCACTTGAGTGCCGGGTCTGTAGGATAATAGGATCATCAACTCTGCTACACTGTTTTAACTGGTTGAGTAGGCATCCATTCTATGTCCTATCAACGAAGATTCCAATTCCTATCTACCATTGTATGTCCATTAACCTGTTCAACATTTGTTTGAGTTATTTATTTGTCACAACTGCAAGAATGAAAGTTACATTTCTCTGATGTATTCCTACTTCTGTTCCTCTACTCAGCAAAGGTTGAAGCTGTACAATCGAGTTCCCCCCAATGGATTGGTGCTTTATACTGGAGTTTTACAATCCATAGAACGCATGGAGTTGGCCGGCGGCAGCAGAGTATGGGAGCAGTGGTGGCGGCGTGGCATATCAGCTCTCCTAGAGTGAGCTAGTTGCAGTAGAGGCTAAGGAAATGCAGTAGTGAACGCCAAAGAAATAGATACGAAACGTCCGCCCGCCCGCGCCACCGCCGAATCCGGCAGCAAGCGCACCCGTGCGGCCGAGTTGCACAACCTCTCCGAGAAGGCGGTGTCCCGCTTCCCCATCGTTAACCACTTTTCCCTGAGTTTCGCCCCGCTTTTCTACTGTTCTCTTCTCGCCCTATTTTCTCGGCTGCTCATTGCTTGCTTGCTTGATTGGGGTGCAGCGGCGGAGGAGCAGGATCAACGAGAAGATGAAGGCATTGCAGAGCCTGATACCCAATTCCAACAAGGTCGGCACCACAAAACCAGCAAGGCATCCATGCTTGACGAGGCCATTGAGTATCTGAAGCCACTGCAGCTCCAAGTACATGTCAGTAAATGCACGTCTGGGTGGCTGGTTGATGTAGAGGCTAACTTGCTAGTGCATTTATTTTAACTGATGGTCCAAACTGCAAACATTGACGCAAGAGTTTTACCGTGGTTGTTGTCCTTATTGATTCTTTATCCAATCCATAGTGAAGTAATGCCGGGGAATTTTCCACACAGCAAAGCAATGGCTACTTTCTGTTCTGTCTAGTATTTTCTAGCCATATCTTATAGAACTGTTTATTTCCTTGGATTCACAAAGGGATTTATAATGCTGATCAAAATGTTGATATGTTAGGACTAGTTTCCTAGTGCAAATGCACTAAGGAAAATCCTGCGCCAATTGACATTTATGCTAGCTAGCTGTATTCAGTTGGTAGGTGCTCGTACTTAAACTGCACATTTAAAATTTAAGCTTTGGTAGTGTTATCTATTTAGTCTGATTTATACACTGCATTCCTAAGCTGAAATATTTTTTGTAACTGAAATATATAGTCTGAGTTTCATTCAGTTATTTGTCACTTTTTAACTGAATATCTTTTTGTAACTGAAATATATGTGTACTTACAGTGCATATTCGCATTGTATCAGAATCTTAGTCCCTGTCTCCTGTATCATCTGAGATTATGCTTCCTCTCCATTTATTCATTATACTATATGCCTTGCTGATGCTCATTTCCATCGCTGTAGGATAATGAGATGTTGAAGTGGCAGAGTGAATCCATGAGACTGTAGTGCAATTGCACCGTTCCATTGAACTGTTCAAGAAATCTTCTGATTCAACGATTTATCGCCCGATTTATCGCTACTCATAGGGTGACCGATAAGATTATGCCTTATCTTCACCGTTTATCTTTTTGGCCGATTTATCACTCTAACAAGTGATTTATCATGAATCTACCGATAAATCAGGCTTATTCCTAACATTATGTTTGCAAAAACTATGTTTGTTTGTGTTTTGTGGATCTTGTTTTGCAATATCTACTACTCCCTCCATTCCTTTATATAAGGTGAAATTCCAGAATCTAAGGTGCATTTTTTATAATTTCTCATAATTCCTTTGTTATCCCTTAAAAAAGGGAAAGTATCTCTCTCATGGTTGTGTGTATCTCTCCTTGTAGCAAAAGAAGGAAAGTATCTTTTTGTCCATTGCATGTGTGTCTTACTTTCCTGATCTAACTGATTTACTTGCACTTAAGGAACAAATTTGCCAAGGGTAATTTCGTCGTAACATGTCTATAATTATGTGCCTTGGTTACCGTGCCAAAAATAATACACCTTACATAAAGGAACAGAGAAAGTATTGTCCTATTTTGTTTGTCATTATAAGCGGATTCAAAGGCTAGTAAGTAAGCGAACACTTATGTCCAATATTGTTTTGGTGTTGAATATACATATTTTAGTGTTGGTAACCTGAGATTTGCAAAAACTGGCCGATTAATAGTCGACCGATAAAATCATTATAAGCGGATTCAAAGGCTAGTAAGTAAGCGAACACTTATGTCCAATATTGTTTTGGTGTTGAATATACATATTTTAGTGTTGGTAACCTGAGATTTGCAAAAACTGGCCGATTAATAGTCGACCGATAAAATCGATTAATCGTCTGATTTCCGATTAATCTCTAATCCCCAGCTGACCGAGACGCTAACGATAAGCGATATCCTCAACATTACATTGAATATTACTCAGGAATAAGGACATTTCAATGGCAGATTAGCTATATTTTTCCTTTTCATTTTTCTTACTATTGGAGTGAGGACATGTAGAATGAGAAACTGTGTGATAGATATGGCAACTGTGTGATAGTAGAATCAGGAATAAGGAATATGGCAACTGTGTGATAGTGACATTTTTCCAGGACGAGGATTTAGAGCACTCGGGCGCTTTGCACCCCTATACGTACAATACCAAGAAAAAGTACTAAAAAATTTAAAAAAAATCTTTGATTTTAGGATATCAAACGTGGGTTTCTGATGTACTCCCGTCTGAAATTTGGTGACAAAATACCAGGAAACGTATTCACGACAAAAAAGACAAAAATTTCCTATATATAGCAAAACACTGTTTGGCTATGTTTTTTTCCGGGCAGTAATTCCTTCGCCACGGATACGTTTTTTTGGTATTTTTTTCACAAAATTTCACAAGGAAGTAGATTGGGAAACCAGGTTTGACATCCCGAAATTTTGGATTTTTTTGATTTTCTGGAAATTTTTTATGAATATTTTTCGTATAGGGGTGCGGAGCACATGAGAGCTCTTGTGTATTTTCCCATTTTTCCATCACTATTGAGTTTTTTTTGGAATTGTATGCATAAAATGGAATTGGTCGATTTTATTTTTTAAAAATTCTAAATAGTTAGTAGTAGCGTGGGAACAAATTGAGACGTTGCTAGTAGCATTGGTATTATAGAGGCGCTACTACTATTTCGTTAGTAGTAGCACGGGTACGAAATAGCAGTAGCGTGGGTGGCACACGCTACTACTAACAAGCGCGGGTTTAACCCACGCTACTACTAACTATTAGCTGTAGCGCGATACTAGTAGCGCGGGTACCCGCACTGCTAGTAGTCATTTTACACGCGCTGCTAGTAGCCTTTTTCCTAGTAGTGCAAAAACATAAACCGTCCGGATCCCCCCAAACCCGCCAGAGATACAACCCCACATCCTATCCGCGGGCGAAACCACACCACTGATAGCTTGAATCTGCATCAGTATTTCCACAAAGAGGAAGGGATGATGCTGCACAGCTACAATAAGTATTTCTCTTAGTGACGAGACCAAGGTTATCGAACCAGTAGGAAAACCAAGCAACATTATGTAAATGGTACCTGCACGCAAAGAACAAATACTTGCAACCCGATGCTTATAAGGGGTTGTCAATCTCTTTTTCGGGTAACAGCGTCAGATATTGTCAAGTTGACGGGATAAAATTATGATAAATTGGATAAAAAGATATGAATAAAACATGAAATAAAAAATCAAATAAAAAGTGCACACCGGTATTTTTGGGTTTTTGAAATAATTTATCTAAAAACAAAAGCGAATAAAAATAGATCTCAAAGCAAATATGATAAAGAATAGACCCGAGGGCCATAGATTTCACTAGTGGCTTCTCTCAAGAAAATAGCATACGGTGGGTAAACAAATTACTGATGAACAATTGATAGGACCTTAAATAATTATGACGATATCCAGGCAATGACCGTTATATAGGCATCACGTCCAAAATTAGTAGACGGACTCCCCTGCCTGCATCTACTACTATTACTCCACACATCGTCCGCTATCCAGCATGCATCTAGTGTATTAAGTTTATGAAAAAATGGGGTAATGCAATAAGAGCGATGACATGATGTAGACGAGATCTATTCATGTAGGAATAGCCCATCTTATTATCCTTAATAGCAACGATACGTACGTGTATTTGCCCTTCTGTCACTGGGATCAAGCACCGTAAGGTCGAACCCATCACAAAGCACCTCTTTCCATGGCAAGAAAATTCGATCTAGTTAGCCTAACTAAACCCAATTATCGGAGAAGAAATACGAGGCTATAAGCAATCATGCATATAAGAGATCAAAGAAATTCAAATAACTTTCATGGATATATAGATCTGATCATAAACTCAAAGTTCATTGGATCCCAACAAACACATGTCAAAAAAGAATTATATCAAATAGATCTTCAAGAGACCATTGTATTGAGAATCAAAAGAGAGAAGAAGCCATCTAGCTACTGCCTACGGACCCGTATGCCCATGATGAACTACTCACGCATCATCGGAGAGGCACCAATGAGGATAGTGAACCCCTCCTTGATGGTGTCTAGATTGGATCTCGTGGTTCTGAAACTTGCGGTGGCTGAAATTGTGTTTCGTAGACTCCCTAGGGTTTCTAGAATATTTGGGGATTTATAGGGCGAAGAGGCGGTGCGGGAGGCCATCAAGGTGGGCACAACCCACCAGGATGCGCTTGGGCCCCAGACGCGCCCAGGAGGGTTGTGCCCCCCTCGGGGCACCCCTCTGGTACTTCTTTGGCCCAACATGTGTCTTCTGGTCCAGAAAAATTCTTTAAAAAGTTTCGCTGCGTTTGGACTCCGTTCGGTACTGATATTCTACGAAGTAAAAAACAAGCAAAAAAATAGTAGCTAACACTAGGCACTATGTCAATAGGTTAGTCCCAAAAAATGGTATAAAGTTGCTATAAAATTATTGTAAAACATCCAAGAATAATAATATAACAGCATGGAACAATAAAAAATTATAGATACGTTGGAGACATATCAACCACCAGAAGGAGGATAGGGCGAGGACAACATTATTCTCATAACAGGGCAATGCCGCCACTTCACCGCCCCAAACCTAACATGAAGACTCCTTAAAGAAAACCTGAAGAACATCACCCTTGTTGTTGTAGATCTCCTCTCTGATGATCCAACCAGGCCAGACCTCCAATGAGGATCTCCGCGCTAGTTTGCTTCGGCCACCACCAGCTTCACCAACACCACTATCTTGTAATGCCTGAGTCCCGACGAAGGCCTTCGCTCGATCACACATCTCCTGTCACCGTTCCACAACAACATTCCAGCAACTCCACAACAGGCCCCCTATCAGGACCTCCCCACTGCGGCCAATGAGGCAGTTAATCATTGTGTTCAGTTGTTCAAAAATTACAGATGCAGATAGTATTACCTATGAATTCACATAAATCAACTACCGTACAAGTGCATGACATGGTGTAAAGTTTCATCCGACATGTGGCTATTCATCATTCTGAAATATATCATACAACTATCCTTCACACCTCGAACTTGCCAACCAAATTCCATAAAATTTTATAAGTGCAACCACGAAAACAGAGCGACAATTATTAAGATTGACGGCAAATAAAGACAATTCTGTAACGATGCGTTTGCCTAAGCAATCACAACCCCAAAAAGGCTAGTGTTTCTCTGCCTCCCGTAGGTCCGCCTTGTCTTCGGTGACCTTAGGGTCATGGCGGCGCGGTGGATCCCAACCCTTGCCCTGGGGGGGGGGGGATTTGTTTTTAGTTGTTCCTTCGAGTTTTCTTAGGGTTTGTCTCCTACTTAAGAAGACGAGGCGGTGGCGGCTCCCTGTATATGGAATAAGATTCTCCCTGTCTAACCCCCGTCCCGGTGGTGCATCTAGCATTGTTGGTGGGCGTGTGAAGATGTGGCTCCGACGGATGTGTCCTTGTGGATTTGCTCGGATCTGGTCGTAGTTCGTCTACGTTCATGTGTCTTCAAGTTGGATACTTTCGATCTATGTTACTCTTCAATGGCGGCTATTGCTATTCTGATGCGCTAGTCCTATGGGGCCTTAGCACGACGACTTCCCAACTATCTACTACAACTAGTTTTGCCCAGCTCCGACCGGGGGGGGGGGGGGGGGGGCGCCTTCGGCTCGCTTCAGTGCTTGTAATCTTCGCTAGATGGTCTACGGATCTGGATGTAATTTTTATTATTTATGATGTTCATCGTACTATCATGATTAAAGATGAATAGATCAGTCGTTTTCTCGCAAAAAAATATTAAGATTGACACCAAACAAGCATGCAAAAAGGATAAAGAATGACATATTTGAGAGAGAAGAAGAGTTTTCTATACTGTCGAGAGATCTTCTCTCGAATTCCTTCCCTAACCCTAGATGGCTAGGGCAAACTCTTCTCCAGACTTGTATTTTGTATTTTGTAAGCTAGTGCGGAGAAGATCAATACAATTATCTAAGTTTCTTTATATTTGCAATATCTAACTTGTTGTATTCGTATGATTCTGTATTTGTTTTTTTACAGCTTCGCCCCTCCAGAGATTTCATTCAACCTCCACCACTTCTTGGGCGGAAGCCACGTGCACTGCATTCCAAAGGATATCGTTAGCTTCGCCCCTCCAAAGATTTCATTCAACCTCTGCCACTAATTCTTGGGCGCCACGTGCAGTGCATTTCAAAGGATATCACTCACGATGTTGCCACAACCATGATGTAAAATCCAACGTATTGTAGAAACGCTATATAAAGTGTGAATCACGTAGATTCCATCCTCCCGTGTCGGCGTGTCCCAAAGATCCACACCTATGAGAAATCTTGTTTGTTAAAATGGAAAGCATAGCACACGACACATGAAATTGTTAGACACGAGACATGGTTAGCCCAACCTCCTCTCCATCAAGGGGAAGAAAGTCGTTGCCTCCATGCCCGCCCTTGGAGCCGGCGTCAGCCCACTGCCTCTCCTGCACTGAACGAGTTCTTCGAGTCATGTCACCCTGGATAGACATGCGTGTAGAGTTAATTGAATCATGTGTCACATATACGGCCTCTCATGGCTCACGCTTGCGCCACAGATTATACATGTAGGAACGCAACAACCACAATCAGCCACCACTGCTGCAGGTAAATCCAATGTCGAAGAGATGAGGGCGAAGCTAGTCACACCAATGGCTTATGAAAACAAACAACACAACTTATGTAGTTCAACAAACATTAGCAATTAAGAAACAACAATGACCTGCGAAAACAGACAAAACACATGTTGTTCAACAAACATCAGCAATTAAACGACATCAACACCAGACATCAGCAATTAAACGACACCAGCAGGCTGTGAAAACAAACAACGCAACACACGTCGTTCAACAAACATCTTGAACTGAAAAAGGTACAAAGACAGCAAACATCGGCTGTGCTGCGCATCAGCTTCTACTTATATAAGTAGCAATAGAGATCATATAACACAACTAACTAATTAAGATAGATCTAATAGCACAACAAAGTAATAACACTAGCAATGAGCCAAGACCACGTGTATCGTCGTCTATGTCGGAACTTCAATATTTAGGACGCATCGAAGGATCTTCTAATAAGATTGGAGACGGCCTAGGATGCGTTCCGCTTCTTTGCCTACTTCTTCGCTGTCGTAGTGGATGATGTCGTAGTGGTGGTCGGGGAGGTTGGCCCTTGGGTCGTCGTCCTTGAAGACGTCGACCTGGACGTAGGCGTAGCCGTCGCGCTTGAAGTCGGCGAGGACCCTCTCGTCGTGGTCGCGCTGAGCCTTGATGGCGTCCATGGCCTCGCGGCATTCCTCGGGGAGGTTGGGCAGGGGAGGGCGCGGCTTCTTGTCCCACTCGAGCAGCCACTTGATGTAGCCGTTCCGATGGTCCATCTTCACCATCCTCTTTTCCTTGAACCCATACCCGTCAACCAGATACAGGTCGAGCCTCAACCAATCGGGGTCTACAGCACCACCAGCAGGCGCCGCCTCGTTCTCCATCGGGATCGAAGCCTCCTCCGTCGAGATCGATCGATTCCGAGGGTGGATAGTGTAGGCCAGGTGAAGTGCCGTGCCGTATATATAGTCGTACCAAGGGCTAACCCTGTTCAAAACGGACTCCTTAGCAGACGGCCCATGGGCTTCTACCACAGCCCTAATTACAGTGATAGTTTTCATCAGTCAACATCAGCGCTACTATCGTTGCCTAAAAAAAACTCAGCGCTACTATAGAACAAAAGCAACCTCCTGAAAATATTTGCGACAAATCAACATGTGGTTGTGGTTGGATGGTTAGGTGAACAGTGGTGCTTGCATTTATCCTAGATTTATTTCAAAATTTCTGACGGTGCGCATTCAGTGTGGTGACTTCATAAGAATTCAAGATGATATGTTGGCCAGTCTCTCGGAGATTCTCATAGGGGTGGGGTGTGCGTGTGTGCATTCATAGGATGAGTGTATGCATGTATATATGAGCGGTTGCGTTTATACTGTGTTTGAAAAAAAATGTGCGACGCTCATCAATTTAGACAATGTTTTTTTGAAAGGCCTAAAGCCATATATTAAATTTCACGGGTCTTTATAAACACACCCTTTCAGAAAAATAGATTTTTTTTTAAATTTTAGGGGTGTCGAAGTCTTCTCCTTCCTGCATCTACAGACGGTGTGTCGTAAGCATAGTTTGATGCTAGCATGAGCCTCCGCCTCAAAGACGCCGACGGCCGCGATCTGTGAAGCAAATCGCCACTCCGGAGAAAAAAAAATGCCGATGAGGGCATGTAGAAACTCCAAAGGCCATCAAAACCACAAAAGCCGACCGAATCTAGACGGATCCACCGGAAACATAAACAATTCGGATCTCCCAAAATTCGCCATAGACACAGTCCCACATGCCATCTGCCGGCAAAAAACCACACCACCGGAACGAGAATAGGGAGAGGGGGGCATTATTCCCTCCGGCCGCCACCGGCTTCACCAACGCCACTGTCATGTACTGTTGTGTCCCGATGAACGCCTTCGCTCGATCACACATCTCTCAGAACAACCCTCCAGCAACTCCATAGCAGACCCCCCCTACCAGGACCTCCCCACCGTGGCCGATGCCTCACAGGCTTTGCCCGATGACCCACCCTGACGACATTGAGAGGGGTAGATGAATGGTAGTGTCGTGGCGGCTAGAGCTCCTCAGTAGCCCCCCTTGTCGCCTCTTCTCAGCAAATGATTCGATGCCTACGTAAGGCATCTGGTAATCTGATTTCGATGATGATGTGGCTGTAAGCGAGCAACCCAGCTGTCCTGAAAGTCTTCACCACAAAGAAGCAACCACAAGCGATTGAAAAATTTGGATCGTTCACCACCATATGCTTGATTTTTCTTTTTTAGGGAAGTAAATCTGATTTGTAATTCAATGAAATCCGAGCTGTGGTAGAAGCCCATGGGCCATCAGTTACGGAATTCATTCCCGAAAGAGAATAGGGCTTGGGGCAACTATGTATCTACCCCCTTGAGGCACCTTACCAACACAACATCCACAGCCGGAATCAATCGATCTCAATGGATAAGGAGGCTTTGATATCGGTGGAGAAAGCAACAATGGTTGCTTGTGCTGAATCCTCTGACAGGTTTAAGTTCGACCCGTATGAGGGCTACACGATCAAGGAGTACACTAGTAGAAAACAGGGCTTTGGTCACGGGGCAATATTCACATTAGTCTCGGTTCAGTCACGAACCGGGACTAATGTGAGCATTGGTCCCGGTTTGTGCGGCTAAGGCATTAGTCCCGGTTCACCTGAGCACTTTAGTCCCGGTTTGAGACACGAACCGAGACTAACGGGTGCGATGCCCTTTAGTCCCGGTTTGTGTCTCAAACCGGGACTAAAGATTAGACCTTTAGTCCCGGTTTGAGACACGAACCGGGACTAAAGGGTGCGATGCCCTTTAGTCCCGGTTTGTGTCTCAAACCGGGACTACAAGTCCCATTTTCAAACTATACCCCTCCCCCCGGTGGATCGTCTTTTTTGTTTTGAAAAAAATCAAAAGAAAATGATAAAAACTTCAAAAAATAAAACCCTTCAAGAGGTAGTTATATTACTACATCTACTAGTTAGGAAAATTTAAAAACTTAAATTTGGACATGTTTTGCAAAAAATGTAGGGAAAATGTAAAACGGCTATAACTTTTGCATACGATATCGGAAAAAAAACGTATAATATATCAAAATGTTCAGAACGAAAATCCGCATCCGATGGAGACCGCCTACGGCTTGTTTGCAAATTTTTAGAACCCTCAAATTCTAAAAGGAAAAAAAAGTTATGCTCAAATTTCAGTTTTTTTTGAATTTTTGTTAAATCTGGTCAAACTATGGTCAAACTACTTATTCAAGAAGTATTAGTGTCACTAAATAATTATTCAAGAATATTAGTATTACTAAATAATTATTTCAGTTTTTTTGAATTTTGGTCAACTATGGTCAAACTGTGGTCAAACTACTTATTCAAGAAATATTAATGTTACTAAATAATTATTGATTTTTAGAACAATAGTTTCAAACTCAAACAGTGAAATGTGTGACTTCATGCTAAAGTTAAATTCCTGAGGGTTAATAGGATTGACATCTTACTATTGTTAGGAAAACAACAAGTGCAGACTTGGAAACGAGGGAGAATAGAACCCGGAAGTTAAGCGTGCTCAGGCTGGAGTAGTGAGAGGATGGGTGACCGTTCGGGAAGTTAGATTGTCAGGACCCCGATTCCATATCACATCGATCTAGACGGTAACACCTCATATCACATTGCGGCCTCACGCACGGTAACCCACGGGTGTCGCCTTACCATGGCCCGGGACCGTTTGCGCCTTTTGGCTCACGTATATGATAGTGTCGCTAGCATCCATATGATAGAGAACCCGGGCCGACATGGCTAGTCGTGAACCCAAAGCGGCACAGACCTATGGAGACAGGCATACATGAGTCACATCGAACATGTCGGTCATCAGCGAGTGAATCCGGGCTGTAGCACTGGGCTAACAGGACTCCGGGGAACCCGAGCTGTAGCAGGCTAGGCAGGACTCCGGATGTCTCCGCGTGACATTTCCCCGAAGGGACAGACATAGGAACGAGGTGAAACACATGCCGGCCAGTCAAGTGTCAAGAGCAGTAGTGCTGGGCTAGCAGGACTCTGGTGAACCGGGCTGTAGCGGACTACTATCGCTCAGGAAGCACTAGACTACATTTCCCTATATGAGAGGCTGCCAAGGATAAACAACTAGATTGTCGGATCCCGCTCATACCAAGCATTTCAATCATACACACAATATGCCCGATATGAGTACATACAACATGGCATCACAACAAAACTCTACAACTCAAGTACTTTATTTAAAGGCTCCAGAGAGCCATACATAATATGTTCATACAGGTAGGGGTCACATGACCCAACACTCAAGTCATACAAGCATACAAGCACATGCGGAAGCAAATAGTCTGAGTATAGACACTAGAAAGAAAGAAGGCTTCTTGAAGCCTGTCTATCTACATAGGGCCCTCCATGGACAGGATCACCACCTGGGTGGCTAGTCACTCGTCGACATCAAGGTCTACGTAGAACCCATCGGAGGGGGCGGTGTTGTCGTCTGAAAACAGTAATTAAGCAAACATGAGTACAAAGGTACTCAGCAAGTCTTACAATAGAACCTACTATACATGCTCATTCTCAAGAAGGTGGTGGGGTTATTGCAACAAGCCATCTTTGGCTCTTGGCTAAACTATCCTACGGAACTCCACTAGTAAAATAGTTTTCGCACACGAGTCCACTACTCACCAACACAATACTCCACTGGGGATCCTCCCTCGTCATCCTACGAGAGGCCATCCTCGGTACTCACACTTATCTTGAGTCTTTTAGTAGTATCCATTAACTTGTCTATGAACTGTATAGGCAACCAAGTGGTCCTTTACCGCGGACGCGGCTATTCGAATAGTTTTATACCCTGCAGGGGTCTACTTCTTCATACACGCTTTCACCACTTACCGCCGTTTATACGACATGTACTCGGCAACCTTCAAGCGGAAGCCCAACGAGGGTGTCGGCCACGGCCTACCTAAGCACTCAAGCCTCTAGTCCAGGTTTATCGCCTATTCAGGTTCCATCCGCAGGGAGTCCAGCCGAGGTTTCCACATACGGCCCCGAACGATGTGAACAGGGTTCCCGAGACACCAAACGGGTGACTCGGTACACCGTGCCACGGTGTATCTACCGCAACATAGCCCACCCCTAGGGTCAGCGCTACGCATGGCCGCCAACACATAACCTACAAACACCAGCAACTAATGGCAACTCTTGGACAGAGTACTAGGGTGATTAAGAAGCCGAGAGGGTCAATTAAGGATCCCAATGCATGGTAGTAGCTGATTCTTAAAATCACACATACAGATCTCAGTTCTTAGGGACGGTCTCGATGAAACAACCCACCATGTACTCCTACATGGCCTCTCCTCGATACCTTTACCAAGTCATGTTCAACACATCCCACACATTACCGACATAATCCTTTCACTCTAGCCCATCACCCAGATGAACCAGACCTGACACAACTCTAAGCATAGCAGGCATAGCAAGGTAGGAATCACATACATGGCTCAATCTGAAGGAAATATGCCCTAGAGGCAATAATAAAGTTATTATTGTTGGAAATATGCCCTAGAGGCAATAATAAATTGATTATTATTATATATTTCCTTGTTCATGATAATCGTTTATTATCCATGCTATAATTGTATTGATAGGAAACTCAGATACATGTGTGGATACATAGACAACACCATGTCCCTAGTAAGCCTCTAGTAGACTAGCTCGTTGATCAATAGATGGTTACGGTTTCCTAACCATGGACATTGGATGTCATTGATAACGGGATCACATCATTAGGAGAATGATGTGATGGACAAGACCCAATCCTAAGCCTAGCACAAAGATCGTGTAGTTCGTATGCTAAAGCTTTTCTAATGTCAAGTATCATTTCCTTAGACCATGAGATTGTGCAACTCCCGGATACCGTAGAATGCTTTGGGTGTGCCAAACGTCACAACGTAACCGGGTGGCTATAAAGGTACATTACAGGTATCTCCGAAAGTGTCTGTTGGGTTGGCACGAATCGAGACTGGGATTTGTCACTCCGTGTAAGCGGAGAGGTATCTCTGGGCCCACTCGGTAGGACATCATCATATGCGCAATGTGACCAAGGAGTTGATCACGGGATGATGTGTTACGGAACGAGTAAAGAGACTTGCCGGTAACGAGATTGAACAAGGTATAGGGATACCGACGATCGAATCTCGGGCAAGTACAATACCGCTAGACAAAGGGAATTGTATACGGGATTGATTAAGTCCTTGACATCGTGGTTCATCCGATGAGATCATCGTGGAACATGTGGGAGCCAACATGGGTATCCAGATCCCGCTGTTGGTTATTGACCGGAGAACGTCTCGGTCATGTCTGCATGTCTCCCGAACCCGTAGGGTCTACACACTTAAGGTTCGATGACGCTAGGGTTATAAAGGAAGTTTGTATGTGGTTACCGAATGTTGTTCGGAGTCCCGGATGAGATCCCGGACATCACGAGGAGTTCCGGAATGGTCCGGAGGTAAAGATTAATATATAGGAAGTCCTATTTCGGCCATCGGGACAAGTTTCGGGGTCATCGGTATTGTACCGGGACCATCAGAAGGGTCCCGGGGGCCCACCGGGTGGGGCCACCTATCCCGGAGGGTCCCATGGGCTGAAGTGGGAAGGGATCCAGCCCAAAGTGGGCTGGGGCGCCACTTCCCTTATGGCCCATGCGCCTAGGGTGAAGGGGGAACCCTAAGGAAGAGTCCCAAGGAGGGAAGGCACCTCCTAGGTGCCTTGGGGGGAGGGAAACCTCCCCTGGCCGCCGCCCCCTAGGAGATTGGATCTCCTAGGGCTGGCGCACCCCCCCTTGGGCTCCCTATATATACTGAGGGTAGGAGGGCATCTTGACACAACCCCTTATGCCTTTGGTGCAGCCCCTCCCTCTCTCCTAAGTCCTTCTCCTCTCCCGTGGTGCTTGGCGAAGCCCTGCAGGATTGCCACGCTCCTCCACCACCACCACGTCGTTGTGCTGCTGCTGGATGGAGTCTTCCTCAACCTCTCCCTATCCCCTTGCTGGATCAAGGCGTGGGAGACGTCACCGGGATGTACGTGTGTTGAACGCGGAGGTGCCGTGCGTTCGACACTTGATCATCGGTGATTTGGATCACGACGAGTACGACTCCATCAACCCCGTTCTCTTGAACGCTTCCGCTTAGCGATCTACAAGGGTATGTAGATGCACTCTCCTTCCCCTCGTTGCTGGTCTCTCCATAGATGGATCTTGGTGACACGTAGGAAAATTTTGAATTTATGCTACGTTCCCCAACAGTGGTATCAGAGCCAGGTCTATGCGTAGTTTCTATGCACGAGTAGAACACCAAGTAGTTGTGGGCGTTGATTTTGTTCAATATGCTTGCCGTTACTAGTCTTATCTTGATTCGGCGGCATCGTGGGATGAAGCGGCCCGGACCGACCTTACACGTACTCTTACGTGAGACCGGTTCCACCGACAAACATGCACTAGTTGCATAAGGTGGCTGGCGGGTGTCTGTCTCTCCCACTTTAGTCGGATCGGATTCGATAAAAAGGGTCCTTATGAAGGGTAAATAGCAATTGGCATATCACGTTGTGGTTTTGCGTAGGTAAGGAACGTTCTTGCTAGAAACCCATAGCAGCCACGTAAAACATGCAAACAACAATTAGAGGACGTCTAACTTGTTTTTGCAGGGTATGCTATGTGATGTGATATGGCCAAAAGGATGTGATGAATGATATATGTGATGTATGAGATTGATCATGTTCTTGTCAAGGGAATCACCACTTGCATGTCGATGACGAGACAACTTCAAGAAGACACGATGATGGAGATCATGATGATGGAGATCATGGTGTCATACCGGTGACAAGATGATCATGGAGCCCCAAGATGGAGATCAAAGGAGCTATATGATATTGGCCATATCATGTCACTATTATTTGATTGCATGTGATGTTTATCATGTTTATACATCTTATTTGCCGAGAGCGACGGTAGTAAATAAGATGATCCCTTACAACAATTTCAAGAAGTGTTCTCCCCTAACTGTGCGCCGTTGCTACAGTTCGTCGTTCCGAAGCACGCCATGATGATCGGGTGTGATAGATCCTTACGTTCACATACAACGGGTGTAAGACAGTTTTACACATGCAAAACACTTAGGGTTAACTTGACGAGCCTAGCATGTACAGACATGGCCTCGGAACACAGAAGACCGAAAGGTCGAGCATGAGTCGTATGGTAGATACGATCAACATGAAGATGTTCACCAATGATGACTAGTCCGTCTCACGTGATGATCGGACACGGCCTAGTTGACTCGGATCATGTAATCACTTAGATGACTAGAGGGATGTCTATCTGAGTGGGAGTTCATAAGATGAACTTAATTATCCTGAACATAGTCAAAAGGATTTTGCAAATTATGTCGTAGCTCACGCTATAGTTCTACTGTTTAGATATGTTCCTAGAGAAAAATTAGTTGAAAGTTGATAGTAGCAATTATGCGGACTAGGTCCGTAAACCGAGGATTGTCCTCATTGCTTCATAGAAGGCTTATGTCCTTAATGCACCGCTCAGTGTGCTGAACCTCGAACGTTGTCTGTGGATGTTGCGATCATCTGACATACACATTTTGATAACTACGTGATAGTTCAGTTAAACGGTTTAGAGTTGAGGCACCGAAGACGGTTTTGAAACATTGCGAAACATATGAGATGTTTCGAGGGCTGAAATTGGGATTTCAGGCTAGTGCCCACGTCAAGAGGTATAAGACCTCCGACGATTTTCTTAGCCTGCAAACTAAGGGAGAAAAGCTCAATTGTTGAGCTTGTGCTCAGATTGTCTGAGTACAACAATCATTTGAATCGAGTGGGAGTTGATCTTCCAGATGAGACAGTGATGTTTCTCCGAAGTCATTACCACCAAGCTGCTAGAGCTTCGTGATGAACTATAATATATCAGGGACATATATGATGATCCTTGAGATATTCGCGATGTTTGACACCGCGAAAGTAGAAATCAAGAAGGAGCATCAATTGTTGATGGTTGGTGAAACCACTAGTTTCAAGAAGGGCAAGGGAACAAAGGGATACTTCATGAAACGGCAATTCAGCTGCTGCTCTAGTGAAGAAACCCAAGGTTGAACCCAAACCCAAGACTAAGTGCTTCTGTAATAAGGGGAATAGCCACTGGAGCAGAATTACCCTAGATACTTGGTGGATTAGAAGGCTGGCAAGGTCGATAGAAGTATATTGGATATACATTGTGTTGATGTGTACTTTACTAGTACTCCTAGTAGCACCAGGGTATTAGATACCGGTTCGGTTGCTAAGTGTTAGTAACTAGAAATAAAAGCTACGGAATAAACGGAGACTAGCTAAAGGTGAGCTGATGATATGTGTTGGAAGTGTTTCCAATGTTGATATAATCAAATATCGTACGCTCCTTCTACCATCGAGATTGGTGTTTGTGTTGAGCATAGACATGATTGGATTATGTCTATCACAATACGGTTATTCATTTAAGGAGAATAATGGTTACTCTGTTTATTTGAATAATACCTTCAATGGTCTTACACCTAAAATGAATGGTTTATTGAATCTCGATCGTAGTGATGCACATGTTCATGCCAAAAGATAGTAATGATAGTAACCTACTTGTGGCACAGCCACGTAAGTCATATCGGTATAAAACGCATGAAGAAGCTCCATGTTGATGGATCTTTGGACTCACTCATTTTTGAAAAGTTTGAGACATGCGAACCATGTCTATTGGTGTGTATGCATGAAGAAACTCCATGCAAATGGACCGTTTGGACTCACTTGATTTTGAATCACTTGAGGCATGCAAATCATACCACATGGGCAAGATGACTGAAAGCCTCGGTTTCAGTAAAATGGAACTAGAAAGCAAATTGTTGGAAGTAATACATTTTGATGTGTGCAGTCCAATGAGTGCTGAGGCATGTAGTGGATATCGTTATGTTCTTTCTTCACAGATGATTTGAGTAGATGTTGAGTACATTTACTTGATGAATCACGAGTCTGAATTATTGAAAGGTTCAAGTAATTTCAGTGTGAAGTTGAAAGATCGTCGTGACAAGAGGGTAAAAGATCTATGATATGATCATAGAGATGAATATCTGAATTACGAGTTTGGCACAAAATTAAGACATTGTGGAAATCGTTTCACAACTAATACAGCCTGGAACACCATAGTGTGATGGTGTGTCCGAACATCATAACTGCACCCTATTGGATATGATGCATACCATGATGTCTCTTATCGAATTACCACAATAGTTTATGGGTTAAGCATTAGAGACAACCACATTCACTTTAAATAGGGCACCACGTAATTCCGATGAGATGACACTGAATGAACTATAGTTTAGAGAAACCTAAGCTGTCATTTCTTAAAAGTTTGGGGCTGCGGCTATTCGAATAGTTTTATACCCTGCAGGGGTCTACTTCTTCATACACGCTTTCACCACTTACCGCTGTTTATACGACATGTACTCGGCAACCTTCAAGCGGAAGCCCAACGAGGGTGTCGGCCACGGCCTATCTAAGCACTCAAGCCTCTAGTCCAGGTTTATCGCCTATTCAGGTTCCATCCGCAGGGAGTCCGGCCGAGGTTTCCACATACGGCCCCGAACGATGTGAACAGGGTTCCCGAGACACCAAACGGGTGACTCGGTACACCGTGCCACGGTGTATCTACCGCAACATAGCCCACCCCTAGGGTCAGCGCTACGCATGGCCGCCAACACATAACCTACAAACACCAGCAACTAATGGCAACTCTTGGACAGAGTACTAGGGTGATTAAGAAGCCGAGAGGGTCAATTAAGGATCCCAATGCATGGTAGTAGCTGATTCTTAAAATCACACATACAGATCTCAGTTCTTAGGGACGGTCTCGATGAAACAACCCACCATGTACTCCTACATGGCCTCTCCTCGATACCTTTACCAAGTCATGTTCAACACATCCCACACATTACCGACATAATCCTTTCACTCTAGCCCATCACCCAGATGAACCAGACCTGACACAACTCTAAGCATAGCAGGCATAGCAAGGTAGGAATCACATACATGGCTCAATCTGAAGGAAATATGCCCTAGAGGCAATAATAAAGTTATTATTGTTGGAAATATGCCCTAGAGGCAATAATAAATTGATTATTATTATATATTTCCTTGTTCATGATAATCGTTTATTATCCATGCTATAATTGTATTGATAGGAAACTCAGATACATGTGTGGATACATAGACAACACCATGTCCCTAGTAAGCCTCTAGTAGACTAGCTCGTTGATCAATAGATGGTTACGGTTTCCTAACCATGGACATTGGATGTCATTGATAACGGGATCACATCATTAGGAGAATGATGTGATGGACAAGACCCAATCCTAAGCCTAGCACAAAGATCGTGTAGTTCGTATGCTAAAGCTTTTCTAATGTCAAGTATCATTTCCTTAGACCATGAGATTGTGCAACTCCCGGATACCGTAGAATGCTTTGGGTGTGCCAAACGTCACAACGTAACCGGGTGGCTATAAAGGTACATTACAGGTATCTCCGAAAGTGTCTGTTGGGTTGGCACGAATCGAGACTGGGATTTGTCACTCCGTGTAAGCGGAGAGGTATCTCTGGGCCCACTCGGTAGGACATCATCATATGCGCAATGTGACCAAGGAGTTGATCACGGGATGATGTGTTACGGAACGAGTAAAGAGACTTGCCGGTAACGAGATTGAACAAGGTATAGGGATACCGACGATCGAATCTCGGGCAAGTACAATACCGCTAGACAAAGGGAATTGTATACGGGATTGATTAAGTCCTTGACATCGTGGTTCATCCGATGAGATCATCGTGGAACATGTGGGAGCCAACATGGGTATCCAGATCCCGCTGTTGGTTATTGACCGGAGAACGTCTCGGTCATGTCTGCATGTCTCCCGAACCCGTAGGGTCTACACACTTAAGGTTCGATGACGCTAGGGTTATAAAGGAAGTTTGTATGTGGTTACCGAATGTTGTTCGGAGTCCCGGATGAGATCCCGGACATCACGAGGAGTTCCGGAATGGTCCGGAGGTAAAGATTAATATATAGGAAGTCCTATTTCGGCCATCGGGACAAGTTTCGGGGTCATCGGTATTGTACCGGGACCATCAGAAGGGTCCCGGGGGCCCACCGGGTGGGGCCACCTATCCCGGAGGGTCCCATGGGCTGAAGTGGGAAGGGATCCAGCCCAAAGTGGGCTGGGGCGCCACTTCCCTTATGGCCCATGCGCCTAGGGTGAAGGGGGAACCCTAAGGAAGAGTCCCAAGGAGGGAAGGCACCTCCTAGGTGCCTTGGGGGGGAGGGAAACCTCCCCTGGCCGCCGCCCCCTAGGAGATTGGATCTCCTAGGGCTGGCGCACCCCCCCCCCCCTTGGGCTCCCTATATATAGTGAGGGTAGGAGGGCATCTTGACACAACCCCTTATGCCTTTGGTGCAGCCCCTCCCTCTCTCCTAAGTCCTTCTCCTCTCCCGTGGTGCTTGGCGAAGCCCTGCAGGATTGCCACGCTCCTCCACCACCACCACGTCATTGTGCTGCTGCTGGATGGAGTCTTCCTCAACCTCTCCCTATCCCCTTGCTGGATCAAGGCATGGGAGACGTCACCGGGCTGTACGTGTGTTGAACGCGGAGGTGCCGTGCGTTCGGCACTTGATCATCGGTGATTTGGATCACGACGAGTACGACTCCATCAACCCCGTTCTCTTGAACGCTTCCGCTTAGCGATCTACAAGGGTATGTAGATGCACTCTCCTTCCCCTCGTTGCTGGTCTCTCCATAGATGGATCTTGGTGACACGTAGGAAAATTTTGAATTTATGCTACGTTCCCTAACAATTATTTATTTCCTTATATCATGATAAAAGTTTATTATTCATGCTAGAATTGTATTAACCGGAAACATAATACATGTGTGAATACATAGACAAACAGAGTGTCACTAGTATGCCTCTACTTGACTAGCTCGTTAATCAAAGATGGTTATGTTTCCTAACCATGGACAAAGAGTTGTCATTTGATTAACGGGATCACATCATTAGTTGAATGATCTGATTGACATGACCCATTTCATTAGCTTAGCACCCGATCGTTTAGTATGTTGCTATTGCTTTCTTCATGACTTATACATGTTCCTATGACCATGAGATTATGCAACTCCCGTGTGCCGGAGGAACACTTTGTGTGCTACCAAACGTCACAACGTAACTGGGTGATTATAAAGGTGCTCCATAGGTGTCTCCAAAGGTACATGTTGGGTTGGCGTATTTCGAGATTGGGATTTGTCACTCCGATCGTCGGAGAGGTATCTCTGGGCCCTCTCGGTAATGCACATCACTTAAGCCTTGCAAGCAATGCAACTAATGAGTTAGTTGCGGGATGATGTATTATGGAACGAGTAAAGAGACTTGCCGGTAACGAGATTGAACTAGGTATTGGATACCGACGATCGAATCTCGGGCAAGTAACATACCGATGACAAAGGGAACAACGTATGTTGTTATGCGGTCTGACCGATAAAAGATCTTCGTAGAATATGTAGGAACCAATATGGGCATCCAGGTCCCGCTATTGGTTATTGACCGGAGACGTGCCTCGGTCATGTCTACATTGTTCTCGAACCCGTAGGGTCCGCACGCTTAAGGTTTCGATGACAGTTATATTATGAGTTTATGCGTTTTGATGTACCGAAGGTTGTTTGGAGTCCCGGATGTGATCACGGACATGACGAGGAGTCTCGAAATAGTCGAGACATAAAGATTGATATATGTGAAGCCTATGTTTGGATATCGGAAGTGTTCCGGGTGAAATCGGGATTTTACCGGAGTTCCAGGAGGTTACCGGAACCCCCCGGGAGGTATATGGGCCTTAGTGGGCCTTAGTGGAAGAGAGGAGAGGGGGCCTCTCCCCCCTTGGTCCGAATAGGACAAGGAGAGGGGGCCGGTCCCCCTTCCTCCTCTCTCTCCTCTTTCCCCCTCCGCGAATCCTATTCCAACTAGGAAAGGGGGGGAGTCCTACTCCTGGAGGGAGTAGGACTCCTCCTGGCGCGCCTCCTCTTGCCCCCCCCCTTTTGAGCCTTTATATACGGAGGCAGGGGCACCCCCTAGAGACACAAGTTGATCCACGTGATCATATTCTTAGCCGTGTGCGGTGCCCCCTTCCACCATAGTCCTCGATAATATTGTAGCAGTGCTTAGGCGAAGCCCTGCGACATTAGTACATCAAGATCGTCACCACACCGTCGTGCTGACGGAACTCTTCCCCGACACTTTGCTGGATCGGAGTCCGGGGATCGTCATCGAGCTGAAGGTGTGCTAGAACTCGGAGGTGCCGTAGTTTCGGTGCTTGATTGGTCAGGCCGTGAAGACGTACGACTACATCAACCTAACGCTTCCGTTGTCGATCTACAAGGGTACGTAGATCACACTCTCCCCTCTGATTGCTATGCATCACCATGATCTTGCGTGTGCGTAGGAATTTTTTTGAAATTACTACATTCCCCAACAGTGGCATCCGAGCTAGGTTTTATATGTTGATGTTATATGCACGAGTAGAACACAAGTGAGTTGTGGGCGATATAAGTCATACTGCTTACCAGCATGTCATACTTTGGTTCGGCGGTATTGTTGGACGAAGCGGCCCGGACCGACATTACGCGTACGCTTACGCAAGACCGGTTCTCCCGACGTGCTTTGCACATAGGTGGCTCGCGGGTGACAGTTTCTCCAACTTTAGTTGAACTGAGTGTAGCTACGCCCGGTCCTTGCGAAGGTTAAAACAGCACCAACTTGACAAACTATCGTTGTGGTTTTGATGCGTAGGTAAGATTGGTTCTTGCTTAAGCCCGTAGCAGCCACGTAAAAATTGCAATAACAAAGTAGAGGACGTCTAACTTGTTTTTGCAGGGCATGTTGTGATGTGATATGGTCAAGACATGATGCTAAATTTTATTGTATGAGATGATCGTGTTTTGTAACCGAGTTATCGGCAACTGGCAGGAGCCATATGGTTGTCGCTTTATTGTATGCAATGCAATCGCGCTGTAATGCTTTACTTTATCACTAAGCGGTAGCGATAGTCGTGGAAGCATAAGATTGGCGAGACGACAACGATGCTACGATGGAGATCAAGGTGTCGCGCCGGTGACGATGGTGATCACGACGGTGCTTCGGAGATGGAGATCACAAGCACAAGATGATGATGGCCATATCATATCACTTATATTGATTGCATGTGATGTTTATCTTTTATGCATCTTATCTTGCTTTGATTGACGGTAGCATTATAAGATGATCTCTCACTAAATTATCAAGAAGTGTTCTGCCTGAGTATGCACCATTGCAAAAGTTCTTCGTGCTGAGACACCACGTGATGATCGGGTGTGATAGGCTCTACGTTCAAATACAATGGGTGCAAAACAGTTGCACACGCGGAATACTCAGGTTATACTTGACGAGCCAAGCATATACAGATATGGCCTCGGAACATGGAGACCGAAAGGTCGAGCGTGAATCATACAGTAGATATGATGATCGGACATGGTTTAGTTGATTTGGATCACGTGATCACTTAGAGGATTAGAGGGATGTCTATCTAAGTGGGAGTTCTTAAGTAATATGATTAATTGAACTTAAATTTATCATGAACTTAGTCCTGGTAGTATTTTGCAAATTATGTTGTAGATCAATAGCTCGCGTTGTTGCTTCCCTGTGTTTATTTCGATATGTTCCTAGAGAAAATTGTGTTGAAAAATGTTAGTAGCAATGATGCGGATTGGATCCATTATATGAGGTTTATCCTCATTACTGCACAGAAGAATTATGTCCTTGATGCACTGCTAGGTGACAGACCTATTGCAGGAGCAGATGCAGACGTTATGAACGTTTGGCTAGCTCAATATGATGACTACTTGATAGTTTAGTGCACCATGCTTAACGGCTTAGAATCGGGACTTCAAAGATGTTTTGAATGTCATGGAACATATGAGATGTTCCAGGAGTTGAAGTTAATATTTCAAGCAAATACCCGAGTTGAGAGATATGAAGTTTCCAACAAGTTCTATAGCTAAAAGATGGAGGAGAATCGCTCAACTAGTGAGCATGTGCTCAGATTGTCTGGGTACTACAATTGCTTGAATCAAGTGGGAGTTAATCTTCCAGATAAAATAGTGATTAACAGAATTCTCTAGTCACCATCACCAAGTTAGTAGAACTTCGTGATGAACTATGATATGCAAGGTATAACAGAAACGATTCCCAAGCTCTTCGTAATGCTGAAATTGACGAAGGTAGAAATCAATAAAAACATCAAGTGTTGATGGTTGACAAGACCACTAGTTTCAAGAAAAGGGTAAAGGGAAGAAAGGGAACTTCAAGAAGAACGGCAAGCGAGTTGCTGCTCAAGTGAAGAAGCCCAAGTCTGGACCTAAGCCTGATACTAAGTGCTTCTACTGCAAAGGAACTGGTCATTGGAAGCGGAACTACCCCAAGTATTTGGCGGATAAGAAGGATGGCAAAGTGAACAAAGGTATATTTGATATACAGATTATTGATGTGTATTTTACTAGTGTTCATAGCAACCCCTCGGTATTTGATACTGCTTCAGTTGCTAAGAGTAGTAACCCAAAACGGGAGTTGCAGAATGAACAGATACTAGTTAAGGGTGAAGTGATGATGTGTGTTGGAAATAGTTCCAAGATTGATATGATCATCATCGCACACTCCCTATACTTCCGGGATTAGTGTTGAACCTAAATAAGTGTTATTTGGTGTTTGCATTGAGCATGAATATGATTTGATCATGTTTATTGTAATACGGTTATTCATTTAAGTAAGAGAATAAATTGTTGTTCTGTTTACATGAATAAAACCTTATATGGTTACACACCCAATGAAAATAGTTCGTTGGATCTCGATCGTAGTGATACACATAATCATAATATTGAAACCAAAAGATGCAAAGTTAATAATGATAGTGCAACTTATTTGTGGCACTGCCGTTTAGGTCATATTGGTGTAAAGCGCATGAAGAAACTCCTTGCTGATGGGCTTTTGGAATCACTTGATTATGAATCAGTTGATGCTTGCGAACCATGCCTCATGGGCAAGATGACTAAGACTCTGTTCTTCGGAACAATGGAGCGAGCAACAGATTTGTTGGAAATCATACATACTGATGTATGTGGTACGATGAATATTGAGGCTCGCGAAAAGTATCATTATTTTCTGATCTTCACATATGATTTGAGCAGATATGAGCATATCTACTTGATGAAACATAAGTCAGAAACATTTGAAAAGTTCAAAGAATTTCAGAGTGAAGTGAAAAATCATCGTAACAAGAAAATAAAGTTTCTACGATCTGATCGTAGAGAAGAGTATTTGAGTTACGAGTTTGGCCTTCAGTTAAAAACAATGTGAAATAGTTTCACTACTCACGCCACCTGGAACGCCACAATGTAATGGTGTGTCCGAACGTCATAACCGTACTTTATTAGATATGGTGCGATCTATGATGTCTCTTACCGATCTACCACCATCGTTTTGGGGTTATGCATTAGAGACAGCTGCATTCACGTTAAATAGGGAACCATCTAAATCCGTTGAAACGACACCGTATGAACTATGGTTTGGCAAGAAACCTAAGCTGTCGTTTCTTAAAGTTTGAGGTTGCAATGCTTATGTGAAAAAGTTTCAACCTGATAAGCTCAAACCCAAATCGGAGAAGTGCATCTTCATAGGATACCCAAAAGAAAATGTTGGGTACACCTTCTATCACAGATCTGAAGGCAAGATATTCGTTGCTTTGAATGGATCCTTTCTAGAGAAGGAGTTTCTCTCAAAAGAAGTGAGTGGGAGGAAAGTAGAACTTGATAAGGTAATTGTACCTTCTCCCTTATTGGAAAGTAGTTCATCACAGAAATCTGTTCCTGTGACTACTACACCAATTCGTGAGGAAGTTAATGATGATGATCATGTAACTTCAGATCAAGTTACTACCAAACCTCGTAGGTAAACCAGAGTGAGATCCGCATCAGAGTGGTACGGTAATCCTGTTCTGAAAGTCATGTTACTTGACCATGACAAGCCTACGAACTATGAGGAAGCGATGATGAGCCCAGATTCCGCGAAATGGCTTGAGGCCATGAAATCCGAGATGAGATCCATGTATGAGTACAAAGTATGGACTTTGATTGACTTGCCCAATGATCGGCGAGCCATTGAGATTAAATGGATCTTCAAGAGGAAGACGGATGCTGATAGTAGTGTTACTATCTACAAAGCTAGAATTGTCGCAAAAAGGTTTTCGACAAGTTCAAGGTGTTGACTACGATGAGAATTTCTCACTCGTATCTATGCTTAAGTTTGTCCGAATCATGTTAGCAATTGCCGCATTTTATGAAATCCGGCAAATGGATAAACAAAAACTGCATTCCTTAATGGATTTATTAAAGAAGAGTTGTATATGATACAACCAGAAGGTTTTGTCAATCCTAAAGGTGCTAACAAAATGTGCAAGCTCCAGCGATCCATCTATGGACTGGTGCAAGCATCTCGGAGTTGGAATATACGCTTTGATGAGATGATCAAAGCATATAGCTTTATACAGACTTGCAGTGAAGCCTGTATTTACAAGAAAGTGAGTGGGAGCACTACAACATTTCTGATAAGTATATGTGAATGACATATTGTTGATCAGAAATAATGTAGAATTATTCTGCAAAGCATAAAGGAGTGTTTTGAAAGAAGTTTTCCAAAGAAAGACCTCAGTGAAGCTGCTTACATATTGAGCATCAAGATCTATAGAGATAGATCAAAATGCTTGATAAGTTTTTTCAACGAGTACATACCTTGACAAAATTTTGAAGTAGTTCAAAATGGAACAGTCAAAGAAAGAATTCTTGACTGTGTTACAAGGTGTGAAATTGAGTAAGACTCAAAGCCCGACCACGGCAGAAAATAGAAAGAGAATGAAAGTCATTCCCTATGCCTTGGCAATAGGTTCTATAAAGTATGCCATGCTATGTACCGGACCTATTGTATACCCTACACTAATTTTGGCAAGGGAGTACAATAGTGATCTAGGAGTAGATCACTGGACAGCGGTCAAAATTATCCTTAGTGGAATAAGGATATGTTTCTCGATTATGGAGGTGACAAAAGGTTCGTCGTAAAAAGTTATGTCGATGCAAGTTTTGACATAGATCTGGATGACTCTAAATCTCCATCTAGATACATATTGAAAGTGGGAGCAATTAGCTAGAGTAGCTCCGTGCAGAGCATTGTAGACATAGAATTCGCAAAATACTTACGGATCTGTATGTGACAGACCCGTTGACTAAAATTATCTCACAAGAAAAACATGATCACACCTTAGTACTCTTTGGGTGTTAATCACATAAATGATGTGAACTAGATTACTGACTCTAGTAAACCCTTTGGGTATAGGTCACATGACGATGTGAAATATGGATGTTAATCACATGGTGATGTGAACTATTAGTGTCGAATCACATGGCGAGATGAACTAGATTATTGACTCTAGTGCAAGTGGGAGACTGAAAGGAAATATGCCCTAGAGGCAATAATAAAGTTATTATTTATTTCCTTATATCATGATAAAAGTTTATTATTCATGCTAGAATTGTATTAACCGGAAACATAATACATGTGTGAATACATAGACAAACAGAGTGTCACTAGTATGCCTCTACTTGACTAGCTCGTTAATCAAAGATGGTTATGTTTCCTAACCATGGACAAAGAGTTGTCATTTGAATAACGGGATCACATCATTAGTTGAATGATCTGATTGACATGACCCATTTCATTAGCTTAGCACCCGATCGTTTAGTATGTTGCTATTGCTTTCTTCATGACTTATACATGTTCCTATGACTATGAGATTATGCAACTCCCGTGTGCCGGAGGAACACTTTGTGTGCTACCAAACGTCACAACGTAACTGGGTGATTATAAAGGTGCTCTACAGGTGTCTCCAAAGGTACATGTTGGGTTGGCGTATTTCGAGATTGGGATTTGTCACTCCGATCGTTGGAGAAGTATCTCTGGGCCCTCTCGGTAATGCACATCACTTAAGCCTTGCAAGCATTACAACTAATGAGTTAATTGCGGGATGATGTATTACGGAACGAGTAAAGAGACTTGCCGGTAACGAGATTGAACTAGGTATTGGATACCGACGATCGAATCTCGGGCAAGTAACATACCGATGACAAAGGGAACAACGTATGTTGTTATGCGGTCTGACCGATAAAAGATCTTCGTAGAATATGTAGGAACCAATATGGGCATCCAGGTCCCGCTATTGGTTATTGACCGGAGACGTGTCTCGGTCATGTCTACATTGTTCTCGAACCCGTAGGGTCCGCACGCTTAAGGTTTCGATGACAGTTATATTATGAGTTAATGCGTTTTGATGTACCGAAGGTTGTTCGGAGTCCCGGATGTGATCACGGACATGACGAGGAGTCTCGAAATAGTCGAGACATAAAGATTGATATATTGGAAGCCTATGTTTGGATATCGGAAGTGTTCCGGGTGAAATCGGGATTTTACCGGAGTACCGTGAGGTTACCGGAACCCCCCGGGAGGTATATGGGCCTTAGTGGGCCTTAGTGGAAGAGAGGAGAGGTGGCCAGAGATGGGCCGCGCGCCTCTCCCCCCCTTGGTCCGAATAGGACAAGGAGAGGGGGCCGACCCCCTTCCTCCTCTCTCTCCTCTTTCCCCCCTCCGCGAATCCTATTCCAACTAGGAAAGGGGGGGAGTCCTACTCCCGGAGGGAGTAGGACTCCTCCTGGCGTGCCTCCTCTTGGCCAGCCGCCCCCCTTTTGAGCCTTTATATACGGAGGTAGGGGCACCCCCTAGAGACACAAGTTGATCCACGTGATCATATTCTTAGCCGTGTGCGGTGCCCCCTTCCACCATAGTCCTCGATAATGTTGTAGCAGTGCTTAGGCGAAGCCCTGCGACATTAGTACATCAAAATCGTCACCACGCCGTCGTGCTGACGGAACTCTTCCCCGACACTTTGCTGGATCGGAGTCCGGGGATCGTCATCGAGCTGAACGTGTGCTAGAACTCGGAGGTGCCGTAGTTTCGGTGCTTGATCGGTCGGGCCATGAAGACGTACGACTACATCAACCTAACGCTTCCGTTGTCGATCTACAAGGGTACGTAGATCACACTCTCCCCTCTCGTTGCTATGCATCACCATGATCTTGCGTGTGCGTAGGAATTTTTTTGAAATTACTACGTTCCCCAACACAATCAACTCCTACACATGCTAGTGGGTTTCATCTAGTTCTGTGGCAATGACAGGTCATGCAGAGGATAAGGGTTCAACTACCGTATCACACAGCAGTTTGAATCGCGTTGTCTTAATACAGTAAACAAGAGCATAAGCGAGAACATGGGTTTGTATCGGAAAGATCAATGGGTTGCTTGCCTGTTGTAGTGGTAGTAGGGTACTGCCCTTCAGACGGATACTCGGGGTTATCCTCGGAGGTAGAACCTACCACGGAAGTCACACCGAACATAAGCAACACATGACAATATGCAACAATATGATGCATGCTATGACATGGCAAAATGAAAGTAAGTTGGCCTAATGCAAGCTAAAACAGAAAGGAATGAGCTCATTTGAATCAAAGATCCAAATGTTAGCTCATTTAATATGGCCTTATTAGTGCATTACCTTATTCTGCTTAAACAGCAAGGTTAACTTGTTTTGTCATGCATGAAACCATTACAGATGGATATATTGAATTTTTCTGATCATTTTTCATATATAAATTGTTTGATTTGGAGCTATGGTTGATTTTCTATGATTTTTAGAAGTTTTGGCTATTTTCTGGAATTTCTTATATAAGAATAAATCCAGTAATTGAATTAATGCGTCAGCATGACATAGGTGTGACGTCAGCGGTCAACTGGGTCGGCCAGGTCAAACCTGACTGGTGGGCCCTGTCTGTCAGTGACTCAGCTAATTAACAGAATTAAATTAACACTAATTAACTGTCAGAGGGGCCTGGGCCCACATGTCAGTGACTAAACTAATTAAAATTAGTTAAAACTAATCCTAAACTAATTACCAGGCCGGCCCACCTGTCATAGACTCAGGGGGGTCAACCTGGACCCACACGTGGTCAAACAGGGTCAACTCGCCGGCGTCTAGCCGCCGGCGAGGCCAGACGCAGCGGAGCAGTGCGGGATTTGCACTCCGGTGACCAAAAGGACGGCGGAGACTATCTACGTGATGCGAGGAGGAAGCCGCGTCGAGTGGTGGCAGTGGGTGGAGTTGGGGTGGCCAGAAACGTCGCCGGCGACGAGTTTGGCAGTGGCCGGAGCTCGGGTGAGGATGAACTAGTCGCTAGGGGGCACGAGGAGGCACGTGGTTTGGTGCGTTGAGCTCCTGGAGGTGCGGTAGGACTAGTGGACAGGGTGGCGCGGCCATTGGGTGGCCGGAGCCTCGTCGGCGACGAGCTCCACAGCGGTGCGTGCGGGTGAGATACGTGCGGTCGCTACGGGGCTCGAGAGAGAAAACGGAGAGGGTGGGGAGCTGGCAGAGCTCACAGGGGTCTCGTCGAGGCAGTCGGAGAGGTCGGGGATGGGCTGATGCGGCAGGGACGGTGAAGGGGATCTCCGGTGGCCGGAGTGTAGGACGAGCTCGGTGCAGCGTCTCCGGGGCGAGCGAGCGCTCGGGGCTCGGCCTACTCGATGTAGTCGACGAAGGCGGAGCTCATGGACGCGATGGCACGGCGCGAGGACGACGGAGGGCGCGGCTACGACGACGGTGCGGCGACAGGGGCGTCGGCCATGGTGGGGAACGGCGAGGGAGAGAGACAGGGGGAATGGCGTGTCCAGGGGATTCGGGGTGCGACGTGGAGGTGTCCAGGCGTCCAGGGGCGCGGGCGGCAAGCAGGTGGCGCCGTGGCGAGCCCAGGCGCGGCCGGCATCACCTCCCTGCCTGCCTGGCAGGGAAGAAGCAGCTGGCTGGCGCAGGCCAGCATAGTGCTAGGCCGCCAGGTGGGCCGGCTGGTGGGCTAGGTGGGCTGCGCCGGTAAGTTCCTCTCTCTCTCTTTCTTTTCCTATTTTTTATTTAATCTATTATTTCTGTAACTTCAGGGCTTTATTAAAAATGCCAGGGCATTTCCATAAATCATCAAATTAATCATGGCTACTGCTTAGAATATAACCAGTAGCAAACATTTTAGTTTATGATTATTTGAGCATTTGAAATATTTTATAGCATTTAAATGCCCAAATGCAAATACTATAAGGATTAATCCAATGACCTTAAGATGTCCTAGAAAAATGTGTGCCATTTTTGTCAAGGGTTTTAACCCAAAACAAAAAGGGTGGGCTTTTTAGAAGGGCATTTCAGGTTCATTGGAAAAGTTTTTAGTAAACCCTAGTTGTTCCAGGGGGGGGGGGTGCTGGGGGTTCTGTCATCCCCATTTCAAATTTAAGAGGAATTTAAACATGATGCACACTCTAATGCTTGAACTAGCTAGGGTGTGACAACTCACCCCCACTCAAAAGAATCTCGTCCCGAGATTTAGGATCCTCCGGGAAGAAAGTGGGGTACTCGAGTCGAAGACGATCCTCCCTTTCCCAAGTGGCCTCTTTCTCGGAATGGTGTGACCATTGAACCTTGAGAAACTTGATATTATTGCGTCGAGTGGTACGCTCGGCTTGATCAAGGATACGAACGGGATATTCCCGATATGAGAGGTTATCTTGTAGATCAAGCGTTTCGTGGTCCACTCCACGGATAGGATCCGCGAAGCAACGCCTGTGTTGTGAAACGTGGAAGACATCGTGGACTCTGGAAAGATGCGAAGGTAGTTCCAATTGGTAGGCAACTTCTCCTCGTTTGGCAAGAATGCGAAAGGGTCCAATGTAATGAGGAGTCAACTTGCCTTTGATACCGAAACGATGGGTTCCCTTTAACAGAGTAACCCGAAGGTAAGCCTTCTCGCCGACTACATAAGTCATGAGCTTATGTTTACGATCATATTGGCTCTTTTGACGAGATTGGGCTTTTTTCAATTTTTCACGAATAACGTGAACCTGCTCTTCTGCTTCTTGAATCATATCCGGGCCAAAGAGTTGTCTTTCCCCGGTTTCTGACCAGTTAAGAGGCGCTCGACATTTTCGTCCATAGAGGACTTCGAAAGGAGCTTTACCCAAGCTAGCTTGATAACTATTGTTATAAGCAAACTCCGCGAATGGAAGGCATTTCTCCCAACCCATTCCGAATGAGATGACAGAAGCTCGGAGCATATCTTCCAGAATTTGATTGACTCGCTCTACTTGACCACTTGATTGAGGATGAAAGGCGGTGCTAAAAGAGAGACAAGTTCCCATAGCATTTTGGAAACTTTCCCAAAATTGAGAGGTGAAGAGACTCCCACGGTCTGAGTTAATTTCCAATGGAACACCATGAAGAGACACTATTCGGGAGATGTATAAGTCGGCTAGCTGGCTAGCGGTGATACTCTCACGAACAGGTAGAAAGTGGGCTACTTTGGAAAGACGGTCAATCACGATGAAGATGGCATTATTCCCTCTCTTGGTCCTGGGAAACCCAGTAATGAAATCCATACTGATTTTATCCCATTTCCACTCAGGAATAGTCAAAGGTTGAAGGGTGCCAGCAGGCCGTTGATGCTCTACTTTAACACGATGACAAACATCGCAATTATCAATGTATTGAGCAATTTCTCTCTTCATCCTAGTCCACCAAAACCTCTGGCGTAGGTCTTGATACATTTTAGTACTACCGGGATGAATGGTGAGAGGGGAGTCATGAGCTTCCTTAAGGATCAACTGGCGTAAATGTTGTTTCTTGGGAACCACCAAGCGGTTCTCGAAGAAAACAACACCTCGCTCATCTATGGAAAAACATTTAGCAACTCTGCTAGCTATGTTTTCCTTAATTCGGGAAATGCCCTTATCATACCGCTGGGTGGTTATGATCTGATCCATAAGATTAGGCTTCGCCACCAGGGTGGATAGGAATCCTCGAGGAACAATGTGAAGATTAAGCTTACGAAATTCCTCATGGAGAAGTGGTTGACTTTTTTGTAACATCAGGTTGTTACAATAGGATTTACGGCTTAGTGCATCAGCCATGACATTGGCTTTGCCCGGGGTGTAAGTTATTCCTAAGTCGTAATCCGGGATCAACTCGACCCAACGTCATTGCCTGAGATTCAAATCTGGTTGGGTGAAGATATATTTCAAACTCTGGTGATCGGTGAAGATCTCGCAACGATTACCGAGGAGGTAATGTCGCCAAGTTTTAAGTGCATGGACTACAGCTGCAAGCTCTAGATCATGTGTGGGATAATTTTCCTCATGTGGGTGTAATTGCCATGAAGCATAGGCAATTACCTGACGATCTTGCATGAGTATGCAACCTAGTCCTTGTCATGAGGCGTCGCAATAGATAATAAAGTCCTTGGAGAAATCTGGTGGTACCAGTACGGGAGCAGATGTCAGGCGTCTTTTCAGTTCCTGAAAGCTGAACTCTCACTATGGAGTCCACTCGAACCTTTTATCTTTCTTGAGGAGTTCAGTTAGAGGTTTAGCAACCTTGGAGAAATTCTCGATGAAGCGGCGGCAGTAGCTCGCTAAGCCAATGAAGCTCCGAACTTGCTTGACCGTCTCAGGTGGAGTCCAATCAAGGACGGCTTGAACTCGCTTGGGATTGATAGCAATACCCTTACCAGAGATTACATGGCCTAGATAGGTCACTTCTGGCAACCAAAATTCACACTTGGAGAATTTGGCATAAAGGCGATGCTCTCGAAGTTTCGTCAATACCAGCCTTAGATGTTCGGCATGTTCCTCTTCATTCTTGGAGTAGATGAGTATGTCATCGAGGTATACTACGACGAATTTATCCAAATACTCCATGAAGACCGAGTTCATTAACCGAGAGAAGGTGGCTGGGTCCTTGGTTAGACCGAAGGACATAACGGTGTACTCGTATTGGCCATAGCGAGTAACAAAGGCCGTTTTGGGAATGTCCCCGTTTCTGATTTTGATTTCATGGTAGCCCAACCTCAAATCCATCTTGGAAAAGACTGAGGATCTAGCGAGCTGATCATACAGATCGTTGATCCTGGGAAGCGGATACTTGTTCTTGATGGTGACCAAGTTGACAGGTCGGTAATCTACAACCATTCGATCCGTTCCATCCTTCTTCTTGACAAAGAGGACGGGGCAAGCCCAAGGAGAGGAACAAGGACGGATGAAACCCTTTTTCAAGGACTCATTGAGTTGGTTCTTAAGCTCGGCTAGTTCTAAGGGTGCCATCTTGTAGGGTCTTCTAGAAATTGGAACGGTTCCTGGAACAAGGTCTATCACAAACTCAACATCCCTGTCAGGTGGAACACCTGGCAGTTCTTCTGGAAAGACATCCGGAAAGTCTCGGACTACCGGAACATCCTCAAGGTCTGGAAGGGGGTTGGCGTTTAGGGAGTAAAGCTGGCGCTTGGCCACTCGAGTTAAGACATTGACCGTCTTGCCCGATGGGTGAGTAAGTTGAACGGTTCTAGTGGCACAATCAATCTTTGCGTAATGGGCTAACATCCAGTCCATACCCAAGATGATGTTAATGTCCGAGGACTTGAGAGCTATTAACGATGCAAGAAAGACAAGTCTATCAACAAGAATTTCGTTACCATGGCTTACTCTAGAAGTTTGCCATTTGGAACCTGGAGTTTGAATTACCATGGAAGTGGGCATGTCACAGAATGTCGTGTTATGCAATCGAGCATAGTTCTCGGATATGAATGAATGAGATTCTCCAATATCGAAAAGAATAGATGCCGGATGGCAATTAACAAGGAGCGTACCAAGGACGACGTTAGGATCCTCATGAGTTTCCTCGGCTGAGACATAGTTGACATGGCCAAGTGCAGTGGTGACCGGCTTGGTGTAGATTGTCTTTCCCGCTGGCTTACCACGACCAACGGACTTCCCAGACTGATTGGGGTTGTTTTTCTGAGGACACTGTCGGCTATAATGACCCTGCTCTCCACACTTGAAACATGTCACAACATTGGGGCGTGGAGCAGCATTAGCAGCGGGGCCACCATAGGGCTTGGGCGGTGCAAACTGCTGGTTGGGACGAGGCGCCTCAAAGGATGGCCTCGGAATGAACCTGGGTGGCAGTGCCATGCTTGGAATCCACACCCGGCGCTTCTGAGATCCAGAGCCGGATGAAGAGCCAAAATCACGTGAGTGCTTGCGTGAAGCGTCATAGTCAGACTGGCCTGACTCAGCACTGATGGCCTTATTGACCAATTTCTGAAAGGAGGTGCACTCATGCAGACGAAGATCGCGGCGAAGCTCAGGGCTAAGTCCCTTGCGGAACCTTGCCTGCTTCTTAGCGTCGGTAGATACCTCTTCAGGAGCATATCGTGCCAGATTCCCAAATTCACGACTATATGCATCCACAGTCAGTCTTCCTTGGGTGAAATTGCAGAACTCTTCCCTCTTGCGATCTATGAGACCTTCCGGAATGTGATGCTCACGGAAAGCCTCACTGAACTCAGCCCAAGTAGTGATTTGGCCGACCGGGCGCATGGCTTCAAAATTTTCCCACCAAAGGCTAGCAGGACCTTCGAGGTGATAGGCAGCATAAGTAACCTTGTCAGCTTCGGCTACGTTGGCTGAACGTAGCTTGTGGGTGATGCTGCGAAGCCAGTCATCCGCGTCGAGGGGCTCGACGGAATGGTTAAACTTTGGTGGGTACAGCTTGATAAAGTCATTGATTGACACCAAGTCATTTCGCGGATGACATGCAGTGTTCTGCTCAACCCGCTCCAGCAAGCGGTTAGTCTCACACTTGTTTCTTTCCGCCTCCAGCATCACTTCGGCCAGGGAAGGCGGAGGCAGATTTTCACCCCTAGCTGCACTGGCTTCCCCCTGCTCCGGGGCAGCAGGGTTGCTGCGGGTGTTGACCATCCTAGGAGAAAACAAAACAACGGTTTAGATAAGGACGGCACAACCTAGCAAGGAAGTGCAGAATGTAATGGATAACATGGAATGCAGAGATGTTCAGTGCACGACATGGTAATATAGAAACTGCCATATATATACCATTGGTCATACACACCGTACATAGTTTAGTACAAGCCCAGACTACAGTACAACTATGAAGAAAGACGTTACATCTCATCGGAGGCATTCCAAGCTCCTATACATTATTTGTCTACACCTCCGGGATTGATTACACACAAAGTCATATTCCACAAGTCACGCAGGACAGTGGAGATACAACCATTACAATACTAGTGATACTACTACTAACTCAGACAGCTCCGTAGTAGTCCTCATAGAAGTCACCTCCATAGCCTGGGAGTTCAACATGATCATCCGGGAACAGACGGTCCTGAGGAGCTTGTGGACCAAAGGGGCTAGGATGAGGTCTTGGACCAACAAACAGTGGCCTGCGGGGACCACGGGGTGGGGTGATGCCTCCCACATCACGCCAATCCACCATGTCTGGCAGAGCAGATCTCACAGGATACAGATCCCTTGTATCCATACATCATGCTTGCACCGCAGGTGCAAACCGAGTCAATGTGGCCCAATGATCAGCACGGGTGTTGAAAAGCTCCAGCCTCAAGGCCCGATTCTCTCGATCCTTATCCTCGAGCATCTAGGTAGTGGTACGAGTTAATGAGTCCTCCTGAGTGGAGTCAGCATAGATAGCCTGAAGATACCCTTGCGCTCCCAGAAGTGAAGTTGGCATGTAACGGAAGTCGGTGTTCCGAAGCAGGCCAGTCCGGACTCGCATGATGGTCATCATGGAATAGGCAGCATCCTGCACAGCCATCTCAACAGTAACCCCTAGTTCATAGGAACAGTGGAGGGGATCGGTAGATCCAGGATAAGAAGGAAATATCCTGACGGTGCAGAAATATTGGCTTTGATTAAAGTCTCGGAACTTCTCTTCGACAGTGTATTCGGGATACCAACGGTAACCCGTCTCGATCATTACCCGGACTAACATAGCAGTATGACCGGGCACATCAAGGCACCGGGTCAGGCGAACCACTTGGTTTTGAGCACGGGTGGCCATCTGAAAGCACAACCACAATGCAAAGACATTAGAATTTCTAGGGAAAATTGGACAACATAACAGCTGTAAATGCTCAGAAAAAGATTTGAGACATCCACAACAATTTGCAATACCACTCAACAACATCATATCGAGGTTCTGATTCAACTAGCAACATACTAAAAGTAGTAGAAACTATACTGAGGCTTGTAACAACAATCCTATAAGCTACGACGGATTAGTAACACGTGAACCTGATAGAAGAAGAGAGCCTAGTCCTTAACCCATGTTGAATGAGAAGAGAATGACTCAGATCAGAGGCATAAGGTAAAGGAGTAAAAGAGCCTTATGTTCCCTCCCACAATCAATTCCCCTACATATAACTAAAGCATTTCTAGACTCGACATCGTCTAGTTTGGCTCAACGAACCTACAGGCAGTCCGGCTCTGATGCCAACGCTGTCAGGACCCTGATTCCATATCACATCGATCTAGCCGGTAACACCTCATATCACATTGCGGCCTCACGCACGGTAACCCACGGGTGTCGCCTTACCATGGCCCGAGACCGTTTGCGCCTTTTGGCTCACGTATATGATAGTGTCGCTAGCATCCATATGATAGAGAACCCGGGCCGACATGGCTAGTCGTGAACCCAAAGCGGCACAGACCTATGGAGACAGGCATACATGAGTCACATCGAACATGTCGGTCATCAGCGAGTGAATCCAGGCTGTAGCACTGGGCTAACAGGACTCCGGGGAACCCGGGCTGTAGCAGGCTAGGCAGGACTCCGGATGTCTCCATGTGACATTTCCCCGAAGGGACAGACATAGGAACGAGGTGAAACACATGCCGACCAGTCAAGTGTCAAGAGCAGTAGTGCTGGGCTAGCAGGACTCCGGTGGACCGGGCTGTAGCGGACTACTATCGCTCAGGAAGCACTAGACTACATTTCCCCATATGAGAGGCTGCCAAGGATAAACAACTAGATTGTCGGATCCCGCTCATACCAGGCATTTCAATCATACACACAATATGCCCAATATGAGTACATACAACATGGCATCACAACAAAACTCTACAACTCAAGTACTTTATTTAAAGGCTCCAGAGAGCCATACATAATATGTTCATACAGGTAGGGGTCACATGACCCAACACTCAAGTCATACAAGCATACAAGCACATGCGGAAGCAAATAGTCTGAGTACAGACACTAGAAAGAAAGAAGGCTTCTCGAAGCCTGTCTATCTACATAGGGCCCTCCATGGCCAGGATCACCACCTGGGTGGCTAGTCACTCATCGACACCAAGGTCTACGTAGAACCCATCGGAGGGGGCGGTGTTGTCGTCTGAAAACAGTAATTAAGCAAACATGAGTACAAAGGTACTCAGCAAGTCTTACAACAGTACCTACTATACATGCTCATTCTCAAGAAGGTGGTGGGGTTATTGCAGCAAGCCAGCTTTGACTCTTGGCTAAACTATCCTACGGAACTCCACTAGTAAAATAGTTTTCGCACACGAGTCCACTACTCACCAACACAATACTCCACTGGGGATCCTCCCTCGTCATCCTACGAGAGGCCTTCCTCGGTACTCACACTTATCTTGAGTCTTTTAGTAGTATCCATTAACTTGTCTATGAACTGTATAGGCAACCAAGTGGTCCTTTACCGCGGACGCGGCTATTCAAATAGTTTTATACCCTGCAGGGGTGTACTTCTTCATACACGCTTTCACCACTTACCGCCGTTTACACGACATGTACTCGGCAACCTTCAAGCGGAAGCCCAACGAGGGTGTCAGCCACGGCCTACCTAAGCACTCAAGCCTCTAGTCCAGGTTTATCGCCTATTTAGGTTCCATCTGCAGGAAGTCCGTCCGAGGTTTCCACATACGGCCCCGAACGATATGAACAGGGTTCCCGAGACTCCAAACGGGTGACTTGGTACACCGTGCCACGGTGTATCTATCGCAACATAGCCCACCCCTAGGGTCAGCGCTACGCACGGCCGCCAACACATAACCTACAAACACCATAAACTAATTGCAACTCCTAGACAGAGTACTAGGGTGATTAAGAAGCCGAGAGGGTCAATTAAGGATCCCAATGCATGGTAGTAGCTGATTCTTAAAATCACACATACAGATCTCAGTTCTTAGGGACGGTCTCAATGAAACAACCCACCATGTACTCCTACATGGCCTCTCATCGATACCTTTACCAAGTCATGTTCAACACATCCCTCACATTACCGACATAATCCTTTCACTCTAGCCCATCACCCAGATGAACCAGACCTGACACAACTCTAAGCATAGCAGGCATAGAAAGGTAGGAATCACATACATGACTCAATCAACTCCTACACATGCTAGTGGGTTTCATCTAGTTACTGTGGCAATGACAGGTCATGTAGAGGATAAGGGTTCAACTACCGTAGCACACAACAGTTTGAATCGTGTTGTCTTAATGCAGTAAACAAGAGCATAAGCGAGAACATGGGTTTGTATCGGAAAGATCAATGGGTTGCTTGCCTGTTGTAGTGGTAGTAGGGTACTGCCCTTCAGACGGATACTCGGGGTTATCCTCGGAGGTAGAACCTACCACGGAAGTCACACCGAACATAAGCAACACATGACAATATGCAACAATATGATGCATGCTATGACATGGCAAAATGAAAGTAAGTTGGCCTAATGCAAGCTAAAACAGAAAGGAATGAGCTCATTTGAATCAAAGATCCAAATGTTAGCTCATTTAATATGGCCTTATTAGTGCATTACCTTATTCTGCTTAAACAGCAAGGTTAACTTGTTTTGTCATGCATGAAACCATTACAGATGGATATATTGAATTTTTCTGATCATTTTTCATATATAAATTGTTTGATTTGGAGCTATGGTTGATTTTCTATGATTTTTAGAAGTTTTGGCTATTTTCTGGAATTTCTTATATAAGAATAAATCCAGTAATTGAATTAATGCGTCAGCATGACATAGGTGTGACGTCAGCGGTCAACTGGGTCGACCAGGTCAAACCTGACTAGTGGGCCCTGTCTGTCAGTGACTCAGCTAATTAACAGAATTAAATTAACACTAATTAACTGTCAAAGGGGACTGGGCCCACATGTCAGTGACTAAACTTTAAAATTAGTTAAAACTAATCCTAAACTAATTAGCAGGCCGGCCCACCTGTCATAGACTCAGGGGGGGTCAACCTGGGCCCACACGGGGTCAAACAGGGTCAACTCACTGGCGTCTAGCCGCCGGCGAGGCCAGACGCGGCGGAGCAGTGCAGGATTTGCACTCCGGCGACCAAAAGGACGGCGGAGACTATCTACGTGATGCGGGGAGGAAGCCGCGTCGAGTGGTGGCAGTGGGTGGAGCTGGGGTGGCCGGAAACATCGCCGACGACGAGTTTGGCGGCGGTCGGAGCTCAGGTGAGGATGAACTAGTCGCTAGGGGGCACGGGGAGGCGTGTGGTTTGGTGCGTTGAGCTCCTGGAGGTGCGGTAGGACTAGTGGACAGGGTGGCGCGGCCATTGGGTGGCCGGAGCCTCGTCGGCGACGAGCTCCGCGGCGGTGCGTGCGGGTGAGCGACGTGCGGTCGCTACAGGGCTCGAGAGAGAAAACGGAGAGGGTGGGGAGGTGGCTGAGCTCATGGGGGTCTCGTCGAGGCAGTCGGAGAGGTCGGGGATGGGCTGATGCGGCAGGGACGGCGAAGGGGATCTCCGGTGGCCGGAGTTGAGGACGAGCTCGGTGCAGCGTCTCCGGGGCGAGCGAGCGCTCATGGCTCGGCCTACTCGATGTAGTCGATGATGGCGGAGCTCATGGACACGATGGCGCGGCGCGAGGACGACGGAGGGCGCGGCTACGACGACGGTGCGGCGACAGGGGCGTCGGCCGTAGTGGGGAACGGCGAGGGAGAGAGACAGGGGGGAATGGCGTGTCCAGGGGATTCGGGGTGCGGCGTGGAGGCGTCCAGGCGTCCAGGGGCGCGGGCGGCAAGCAGGTGGCGCCGTGGCGAGCCCAGGCGCGCCAACGTCACCTCCTTGCCTGCCTGGCGGGGAAGAAGCAGCTGGCTGGCGCGGGCCAGCATAGTGCTAGGCCGCCAGGTGGGCCGTCTGGTGGGCTAGGTGGGCTGCGCCAGTAAGTTCCTCTCTCTCTTTCTTTTCCTGTTTTTTATTTAATCTATTATTTCTGTAACTTCAGGGCTTTATTAAAAATGCCAGGGCATTTCCACAAATCATAAAATTAATCATGGCTACTGCTTAGAATATAACCAGCAACAAACATTTTAGTTTATGATTATTTGAGCATTTGAAATATTTTATAGCATTTAAATGCCCAAATGCAAATACTATAAGGATTAATCCAATGACCTTAAGATGTCCTAGAAAAATGTGCACCATTTTTGTCAGGGGTTTTAACCCAAAACAAAAAGGGTGGGCTTTTTAGAAGGGCATTTTAGGTTCATTGGGAAAGTTTTTAGTAAACCCTAGTTGTTCCAGGGGGGTGCTGGGGGTTCTGTCATCCCCATTTCAAATTTAAGAGGAATTTAAACATGATGCACACTTTAATACTTGAACTAGCTAGTGTGTGACATAGATGATTTGGAATGATGAGGGGTGATTAGAGATTAAAGATTAAATTGAGCAGTGATGAGGGGTGATTAGAAATTAGAGGTTAAAATAATTCAAAAATTTGAAATTCAAAAAAAATTCAAAAAAAATAAATAAAAAAATTTCAAAAAAAATCATAAAATTTCCTTTAGTACCGGTTGGTGTTACCAACTGGGACTAAAGTTGGACCTCCATGCAGCGGCCACGTGGAGGGCCTTTAGTCCCGGTTCCAGTTAGAACCGGGACTAAAGGGGGAGGCTTTAGTACCGACCCTTTAGTCCCGGTTCTAGAACCGGGACTAAAGGCCCTTATGAACCGGGACTAAAGGCCCTTTTTCTACTAGTGGTAGATGATGATGAAGATGGACAAGCGGAATGACTACATCAATTTGATGATTGAGTGGGAGAAGAATCCTCGCCCTCCCCTACCCAACGTCCCTGGGGAGGTCTGCGAGGCCCTAGATGCCATCAAGGCCGAGCGCGACAAGAATGAGAGGATCCTCGCCGACTTCCAGTGTTGTGACCCCACCTACGTCCAGGACAACATCTTTAATGGCCACAACCCAAGGGACAATATCACGAAAAAGGGTCCCCCCGCTTTAAATTATAAAGCAAACCGCCAAGCATCCAACGACAACAGATAACAGAACAAAGAACAAAAAGAAAAACACGGAGGTCCGGCTGGGGGCACAGCCACAACAAGCCCCAATCACAAGAAAGAAGCTCTAGTCCGGATCCGGAGGCAGTGGTGGAGACGTCGGAGACATCGCGGCGGCCGAAAAGCGAAGAGCGGTGACGATGGAGTCGATGTAGTCACAATCCCGCCGCTTGCTAAGCGGTCTCCAGAGCTGTAAGAAGCCATACATTTTAAAGACGGCATCAGTGACACGGCAAGGGATGACGCGCTCGATCACTAATTTATTGCGACAATTCCATAGGGTCCACGCAAGGGTGCCTACAATATCCCCGACGACTAGTACGAGGTCATCGACGACAGTGACGAGGAAGGCAAATAAGTGGAACACATATTACGTTATCTATAATCTTATTAGAAGAGACATTGATGTATCCTAAATAATAGAGTTCCGACATATAGACGATGATACACGTCGTCTTAGATGCTCATTTTGTCGTGCTTAGTGTTAATTAGATTTGCTGAGTATTACTCAGTTGTCCTGTAAAATGTATCTGAACTAGCTACTTTACATGATCTCCGTTGTTTCTTCTCTTTCATCCTATTAATTATTGTCCTTTTAAGGATAATCAAGAACTTTTTTACTCTCAGTCAACCTACACTAGAGTTGATGTAGTAGAAGTAAAGGAGAGGGAAACATACCTAGTGACTCTAGGGCGATGCCAAAGATGAGGAGAGCATTGGTGTAGGGGATGTGTGTGTTGCAGAGGAGATGGTAGAGAGAGAGAGAGAGAGAGAAGACATAGACATGACATCCCATTAGATTGAGGATCAAAGTTGGGAGGACCAATGTTGGGCATTATGATAGATTGGAGTTTTTAAATTCCCAAGGAATGCTGGATATGCCCTTAATTTTGTGGAAAAACTAGCATAACCTCAATCTCATTCTAGATATTTATTTTCAAAACCCCAGTACAATATATTGTCTCTAGTCATTTCTCCAAAATTCGTGCGTTTCCCTTTTAAAGGAAAATCCATGTGTTTCCTTCGTGTATGCCATCCAAAGGCCACACTTTATTTACAAAAAAAGAACATGGGGAAAAATGCCTGCGTATATGCAACATTATTTTGGTACCCATGAGAACTTCCTAGTCTATGCAAAATAGACACCTGAAAAAATGACCATGACTTGGTCAACATATAGCAAAAAGAATTATGAATTATGCATACACATCATACAACAAATTATGCAACAAAACACCAGTGTTTTGTCCAACAGATTGCAGCAAAAACATACTACTATGACAACGCATATGTCAAATATACAGCAACGAATAATCCTGTCTTACGTAGCAAATATTCCTAATGCACGCAACAAGATGACACTACAATTGTGACAAATTTATATTATTGTGACAAATGCCAAGCAAGGTGAAACGGGCCTCTGATCGAGGGGGCATTAAAGGGCTTTTCCCCTCCAGAATCATTTTTTGGCTTTAAGTTTAGTGCTTAAATAGATTATGGCCTAAAGTGTGCATTTACTGACTTAAAGACCTAGGGTGTTCTTCTAATTTTAGTTATTGTCCTAATTAGGTATTTCATTGCACATGCAAACAAACGATTTTGATACTGCAATCATAGCAACCAAAATAGAACCTGCAACCCATCCAAGTCGAGGCTGGTCACAAGCCCGCACCTTCCCGACCCCCGCGTCGCCTCTCCCTGGCGGCACGGGGGGAACTACTCTGGCGCCGCCACCTTCCCTCCTCCCTCCACCCCCCACCTCGCCGCCGCCTGAGGAGTTCGCCGGCAAAGTTCGGTCTGGCTCCAGGGAGGGTGGCGGCGGGGCATCTCTCTGCGAGGCGCGAGGGCGCATCTGGCGTGCGGGCGCGGCGAGCTTGGGCGGGATCGCGGGTGCGGCTCTGGCTCGGGCTGGTGAGGCTCCGGCGGTCCGAGGGGTGTCGCCGCGCGACGGGGGGCTCGCTCCGGTGCGGGCGGTCCGAGGGGGCGCGGGATCTGGCGCTCCAGCAGGGGAGCCGTCAAGGGGAGGCGCGGATGCGTGCGGGCGTGCGTCTCGCGCGGTGCGTGGGTTGTGTGCGGCGCAAGTCGGGCGCGTGGGCGGGAGGTGGTTCGGCTCGGGAGGCGCCGTGCAGGCAAGCTCGTCAGGCGGGCTCGTCAGGCGGGCGTGACGCGAGGAGGAAGCCGGGGCGGCGTCCCCGGGCTGGAAGCCATGGCGTTTTGGCCATGGTGTCGTGTGCGCTCGCTTCTCATTCGCAGCTTGAGGTGCTATTGCTGAGGGTGCTACGCGGTGAAGCTTGGTGGTCGGCGTTGGAGAGTGCAAGGCACAACAAGACCGGCTCCAATGATCTCCACGCTTCTGGGTGGATCAGATCTGCGGTCCTCCATAGGGATATGTGTGTTCCGGGCGAAAGCCTTGACCCGACTTTGTCGGTGCCGTCGACGGCGGCGCTTTCGGGCGTCGTTTCCCTCCTTGGAGGCGTCGTTGTGGAACTCATCTTCTTCTATGTGGGGCTCGGCTCTCTGGGTGAAAACCTAAGCTCCAGATTTTCAGAAGCGGGCGACGGCGGCGTCTTCGTCGTTTCCCTCTTGGGGGCGTTGCTTGGGAGAGTTAGCTTGTGCTTGGTGCGTTTGGTTTTCTCCTACGTCGGGTTTGGTGGATGCCGGGGCAGCGGCCCCGGACGGCTGATGAACGCCGAGGCGGCGGCCTCGGAAAGTGATGCGCGGTGCGGCTCCATGGGGCGGGGCGGTGGCTCGGCCTTCACTTGGGTGGCAATCTTGGGCCACTTGGGTGGCAGGCTTGTCGGTCCGGTCGACGGGTTCTAGAGGGGGCGGTCTGACTTTGCGTCGGGGCGGCGGCCCCGGATGTGGTGCGACGTTCGTGGTCTACGAGCGGTTGCCCTGCAGCATCGGCTGCGGGCAGCTGGGTCGCGCGGCGTTGCTGCTCGAGCGGAGCGGTGGTATGTCGGGGCGGCGGCCCCGGAAGGTGGTGCCGGTTGATTGCGCTGGGCGCGACGGAGCGGTGGATGTCGGGGCGGCGGCCCCGAGAAAATCACTTTGGCGTCCAGACTTCTGTGGCAACGATGATGGTGGGAGCGATGTCGGCGACGCGGCAATGGTTGCGATAGTCGGCTCTTCTCCGGCGTGTCCACGATATTGCCTCGGTTTGTTTGTTGCTGTGGAGTCGAAGCTGCGGCGGCGAGGCCCTGTGGTATACGATGACTGGTTCCAGGTGTCCTTTCGGCGATCTTCCGTGGCGCCAGCCGTGCCTGGTTTCGTTCTTCTGAGTTCTCCGTCAGAATCGGAGCTGCGTTGTCTGTCCGCAGGTCGACATGTCGTCGAGGAGGGTGAGCTTTGCCCTGTGTGTTTCAGTCTATGGGAGTGGGCTCGGCCCTTGTTGTTCCGGTTTTTGCCCGGTTTTCCGTAATTAACTGGGCAATTCTCTTCTGCTTAATTAATAGATGAGGCAATCTTTGCCTCCGTTTCGAAAAAAATAGAACCTGCATGCCAACCAGGCTAGTACACACACTAGTGATTGTAATATATTCTCAGAAAGATGCTACTGACATGATGTCATTTGTTTATCTATCGGTAGTTCAAGAGTATAGTGTAGAATTACTTGGCAGAGGAATGTGCAATCAAATTTACAATTCAACAAACAATTATTCAAATATCTGCGTAATGGCGAAAATATGTCAATGGGCATCTGTTAGCAAGAGCAACAAACAATCAAAGATAGCAGGATGGGCTGGCCTAATTTGTTGTATTTGATGTCATTAGAACAGGTAAACAAGTTACTGCACATGGTCAAAAGTTGCAACGGAACCAACAAACATACAAAGACGATCAACATTTTCACCGGAGAAGGATATGAATGCCATTTTGTTGGAAACTAGTAATGTCAGTTTGATTTCAGCTAAGACCTGCAGACCGAATCTTTTGGATTACATGACTGAAAACGAAAGAAAAAACTTAATACTTTCTTTTGGGAAAACTAGACAAGATCACAAGATGTGTGCAAAATTTTGAAGAAGCATCCTGCGGAAGAATGAAAAATAAACGGATAGTAATATATTACGTACGATGACAGGACACAATGCAACAACAGATTAAACATGGGCAGAGACAATTACATCAGATCCCTAGCCTCATGGTGCGATAGTTTGCACATCACTTTGGTATGGTGCATCCTAAATATGGAGAACCACATTCATCACAGAACTTTGCAGGGCAGGTTGACTGTAATATTATCATAAAGAGAATGAAGTTAAAAGGTTTGCCTATTATAGCAGAGCAAGGTGTGTTGGAAACCCTAGAACATCTTTTGCACGTGGAAAAGGAGGCGGTTAGTCAATGTGTTCAGTTGTTGGATTTACAGATGCACGTGGTATTACTTATGGATTCACATAATTACAGGTGCTTGCGGTCAAAATCTACCATCGTGAAAGTGCAAACCATGGTGTAAAGTTTAATATGACACATGGCTATTCATTATTGAAAAATATCCTGCAGCTATCTTCACCCTCTGAACTTGTCTAAAGCACCAACTATGAAGATTGACACCTATAAACTTTATGGACAGAAGGATAAAAATGACTGATTTTACTTCTGGGATCATACAAAGAAAAGACAATAGCAACAAAAATAGGCAGGACTCTTTCCCTGGTCAGTCCCACATACCAAAATAAACATGAAAGAGAAACTATGACCGTGCGGCTTAAAGTCATACCAGTCAGCAATCAGTCAATTACAAATCACTTTTAACACACACAAAAAAGAAACTTACAGCACCACATGACACAATAATACTATATATATGTATTTAGTGCGTAGTTAAAGGCATGAATGAGAAAACCGAAGGCAGGTGAACTTATTCGTGATAGTGAAGGTAATCACACCTTAGTGTTTTGACATCACATTGAGCTTCATCAGCTTCTGAGCTATAATCCAGCTTGTGGCCAGTCTCCCGATAGATGTTTTGCAGTATATATGGAACATATCTTAGACCTCCAAAATGATTCAGATTTGAAGAGCAACATAACAGAGAGATTAAATACCATGAGTGTCATACAAATAAGCGAAATAACACTAGCACAATATTAGCTTGCCTGGTTACAAAAGACAGAGGACACACTGCATAGCTACGATACAAACATCATCACTTGCGGACATAAATAAGCTTCAGACTCAGTATATCGCTAGGAGGAATCACAATCTAATCCATGGCACATATTAGATAGATAGATGTTGCTGAGTAGATCAAGCTTCTTCGTCGCTGTCGTGGTGGATGACGTCGTACTGATCGTCGGGGACGTTGGCCCTTGGGTCGTCGTCGTTGAAGACATCGACCTGGACGTAGGCGTAGCCGTCGCGCTTGAAGTCGGCGAGGACCCTCTCATGGTGGGCGCGCTCGGCCTTGATGGCGACCATGGAGCGGAGCGTCTCGGGGAGGTTGGGCAGGGGAGGGCGTGGCTTCTTGTCCCACTCCAGCAGCCACTTGATGTAGCTGTTCCGATGGTCCATCTTCACCATCTTCTGCTCCTTGATCCGATACCCCTCATACGGGTTGAGCCTCAATCTCTCGGGGGATGCAGCACCACCAGCAGGCGCCGCCTCCTTCTCCATCGAGATCGAAGCCGCCTTCGCCATCGAGATCGATCGATTACAGGAGTGGATGGTGTTGGCCGGGTGCTCCCGGGGTGCCGTGCCGTGCATATATAAGTCGCCCCAAGGCTAGCCCTGTTCGAAACGGACTAGCCCTGTTCGAAACGGATTCCGTAGCAGACGGCCCATGGGCTTCTACCACAGCCCATGAGTCATAACTCAGCGCTACTATATCGAACAAAACCGACCTTCACATAAAAAAAACGTACCTTCTTAATATTTGCAACGCTCAATAATTTTGACGATGTTTTTTTAAAGGCCTAAATTCATATATATTTTTGTTGAGGGAGCCTAAATTCATATATTAAAGTTTACGGGTCCTTACAAACATTCCCTTTTAGCAAAACAGAAAAACATTCAAAATTTTGAAGGTGTCAAAGTCTTCTTCTTCCAGCTTCTACCGACGGCACGTCGTAAGCATAGTTTGATGCCAGCTTGGGCCTCCGCCTTGGAGATGCCGGCGGCCGCGATCAATGAAGCAAGTCACCGCCCATGAGAAAAAAATACCGATAAGGGCATGTAGAAACTTCAAGGGCTGTGAAAATCACAAAAGCGAACTGTATCCAGACGTATTCAGCGGAAACATAAATCGCATGGATCCCCCAAAACCCGCCAAAGACACGACCCCACATGCCATCAGCCGGCAAAAAACCACACCACTGGAACGAGGTTAGGGCGGGGGGAACAATATTCCTATATTGAGGCAACGCTGCCACTTCACCGCCCCAAATCTAACACGAAGACTCCCTAAAAGACCTAGAAAAAATCACAATTGTCATTGTATCGCATGTCTGGATCCGATGTCGAGCTCGCCGCTGTATAGAAGGGAGTACACTGACGCTTTGTTTTTCGATGATCCAACCAGGCTAGACCGTCAATGAGGATCTTCGTGCTGGTTCCCTCAGGCCGTTGCCAGCTTCACCAATGCCACTGTGGTATAGTGTTTGAGTCTCGATGAAAGCCTTCGCTTTATCGAACATCTCCTTCACCATCCCAGAACAACCCCCCAACTCCACAACAGAACCCCCCTATATGGACCTCCCCACTGTGGCCGACACCACACATGCTTTGCTAGACGACGAGCCCTGACGACAGTGAGAGGGTAGATGAATGGTGATGCCGTGGTAGCTAGGGTTACTCGATAGCCCTCCTTGTTGCCTCTTCTCAGCAAATGATTCGATGCCTACGTAAGGCATCTGGTAATCTGATTTCAACGATGATGTGGTCATAAGCAAGCAGCCCATCTGTCTTGAAAGTCTTCACCACAAGCAAGCAATCAGAAGCGACTGGAAAATTTAGATCGTTCACCGCTCGTATGCTCGATTTGTCTTTTTTAGGGAAGTAAAACCGGTTTTCAATTCAATAAAATTCAGGTTGTGGTAGAATCCCATGGGCCATCTGTTACATAATCCATTTCTGGATGGCCTAAGCCCTGGGGCAACTATGCATGTGCCCCCTCGGGGCACCTTACCAACACAACATCCACCATCGGAATCAATCGATCTCAATGGATAAGGAGGCTTCAATCTCGATGGAGAAGGCAACAATGGTTGCTGGTGTCGAATCCTCTAACTGGTTTATGTTTGACCTGTATGAGGGGTACGTGATCAAGGAGTAGGTGATAATGAAGATGGACGAGCGGCATGACTACACCAATTTGATGCTTCAGTGAGAGAAGAATCATCGCCCTCCCTTGCCCAACCTCCCTAGGGAGGTCTGCAAGGCCTTGGATGCCATCAAGGCCGAGCGCGACAGGAACGAGAGGGTCCTCCTCGACTTTTCAAGTGTTGCGGCCCCACCTACGTCCAGGATGACGTCTTCAACGACGAAAACCCAAGGGACGACATCCCCGACGACCAGTACGAGGTCATCAACGATAGTGATGAGGAAGGCAAAGAAGTAGAACACATACTAGGTCGTCTCTAATCTTTTCAGAAGAGACATGGATGTGTCCTAAATAATAGAGTTGTGACATAGACGATGATACGTCATCTTAGATACTCACTTAGTCATGCTTAATGTTGATTAGTTTTGCTCAGTGTTACTCAGTTGTCCTATAAAATGTATCTGCACTAGCTACTTTAAATGATCTATGTTGTTTCTTCTCTTTCATCCTATTAATTACTGTCTTTTTAAGAAAACATCAAGAACTTTACTCTCAGTCAACCTACACTTTAGAGGGGAGAGTTGATGTAGTAGAAGTAAAGGAGGGTGAAACATACCTAGTGACTTTAGGGAGTTGCCAAGGATGAGGAGAGCATCGGCGTAGGGGATGCATGTGTAGCGGAGCGACGCCCGACACGAGGGACACACCGGCGAGGAGCATGGCATCGTTGGCTTGGCAGCAGCCGCCATCCTCAGAGAGAAGAAAAAATGCTTGGGACCCAAACTCGTCAGAAAATAGGAAACAATCTCAAGACCACAACTTCCAAGTCCCAAGCATGTAGTTTGAGAAAATATTTTGAGAGTGGGGAGAGGGGGGGGGGGAGAAACTCGAGACAGCACGACGTATGCAACACAGGTCATTAGATTGAGGATCAAAGTTAGGAGGGCGAACATTGGGCATTAGGATAGATTGAAGCTTTCAAATTCCCAAGGAATGCACGATACGCCCTTAATAGATACCTACTAATAAAGTACGGTTTGCTTCTGCCCATTCACCGTCGTGGCAGTTTTGTAGAAAGTCCCTTACGTTTTGACAAATCAACCCGCAGTATCAATAAAAGAATCGTTTTTATGTTTTTACAGAAAAGCCCCCCTACAGTTTCAGGTAAGTAACCCACAGTTCACTTTTAGGTGACAAAACGGATTGATTTTATTGATTTTATAGAAAATCCCCTACAATTTCTGGTAATTAACCCGCAGTTCACTTTTAAGTACAAAACATGTTTATATATGAAATTTGATTAGAAAAATGTGTATAATTTGAATACGATGTTATTTTATCTATTAACTATTTTAAAAATGTTATTTAGAGTGAAACTTTAATCAATAGTGTGTGTTCCGTATTTCCTTCATATGAGCGCCGATCTCGATTGCAAATGAACACCTCGACAAACAAATTTGTAGACGAAAGAAATTGTCGATAACCACACATGCACGCCTGGACAAACCTAGCAAGCAAAAGATATTCTCATCTTATGTTGAGAAAGAGACGACTTAGGATTGACCACATTCAAACACGTTGTGCTTCTATAGCACTAAGATCATCGTAGGCGGGGATGGGATGGAAGACAAATAACTACATAGATGGGATAGGATGTTTAAATAAAGAATGTGGACCTATTGGGGCCATGACTCCTGATTGGGCATGTGCTATCTTTTTCTCCTGTTGCAACACACAGACTCTTTTGCTAGTTTCGTAAAAAAACTAGCATAAGCTCAAGTCTCATTTTAGTTATTTATATTTTCAAAACCCAAGAATAATATCTCTTTATCTCTAGTCATTTCTCCAGTGTATTTCCGTTTTAAAGGAAAATCCATTTGTTTCCTTCGTGTATGCCCTCCACATGCCACACCTTATTGTTGTGGAACGTAGTAATTTCACAATTTTCCTACGCACACGCAAGATCATGGTGATGCATAGCAACGAGAGAGGAGAGTGTGATCTACGTACCCTTGTAGATCGACAACGGAAGCGTTTGGTTGATGTAGTCGTACGTCTCCATGGCCCGACCGATCAAGCACCGAAACTACGGCACCTCCAAGTTCTAGCACACGTTCAGCTCGATGACGATCCTCGGACTCCGATCCAGCAACGTGTCGGGGAAGAGTTCCGTCAGCACGACGGCGTGGTGACGATCTTGATGTACTACTGTCGCAGGGCTTCGCCTAAGCACCGCTACAATATTATTGAGGACTATGGTGGCAGGGGGCGCCGCACACGGCTAAGAATATGATCACGTGGATCAACTTGTGTCTCTAGGGGGTGCCCCTGCCTCCGTATATAAAGGCTCAAAGGGGGGGTGCGGCCGGCCTAGAGGTGGCGCGCCAGGAGGAGTCCTACTCCCTCCGGGAGTAGGATTCCCCCCCCCAATCCTAGTTGGAATAGGATTCGCGGAGGGGGGAAAAGAGGAAGGGGGGCCGGCCCCCTCTCCTTGTCCTATTCGGACCAAGGGAGGGGAGGGGCGCGCGGTCCATCTCTGGCTGCCTCTTCTCTTTTCCACTAAGGCCCACTAAGGCCCATATATCTCCCGGGGGGTTCCGGTAACCTCCCGGTACTCCGGTAAAATCCCTATTTCACCCGGAACACTTCCGATATCCAAACATAGGCTTCCAATATATCAATCTTTATGTCTCGACCATTTCGAGACTCCTCGTCATGTCCTGATCACATCCGGGACTCCGAACAACCTTCGGTACATCAAAACGTATAAACTTATAATATAACTGTCATCGAAACCTTAAGCGTGCGGACCCTACGGGTTCGAGAACAATGTAGACATGACCGAGACACGTCTCCGGTCAATAACCAATAGCGGGACCTAGATGCCCATATTGGCTCCTACATATTCTACGAAGATCTTTATCGGTCAGACCGCATAACAACATATGTTGTTCCCTTTCTTTGTCATCGGTATGTTACTTGCCCGAGATTCGATCGTCGGTATCCAATACCTAGTTCAATCTCGTTACCGGCAAGTCTCTTTACTCGTTCCGTAATACATCATCCCGCAACTAACTCATTAGTTGCAATGCTTGCAAGGCTTAAGTGATGTGCATTACCGAGAGGGCCCAGAGATACCTCTCCGACATTCGGAGTGACAAATCCCAATCTCGAAATACGCCAACCCAACATGTACCTTTGGAGACACCTGTAGAGCACCTTTATAATCACCCAGTTACGTTGTGACGTTTGGTAGCACACAAAGTGTTCCTCCGGCACACGGGAGTTACATAATCTCATAGTCATAGGAACATGTATAAGTCATGAAGAAAGCAATAGCAACATACTAAACGATCGGGTGCTAAGCTAATGGAATGGGTCATGTCAATCAGATCATTCAACTAATGATGTGATCCTGTTTAATCAAATGACAACTCTTTGTCCATGGTTAGGAAACATAACCATCTTTGATTAACGAGCTAGTCAAATAGAGGTATACTAGTGACACTCTGTTTGTCTATGTATTCACACATGTATTATGTTTCCGGTTAATATAATTCTAGCATGAATAATAAACTTTTATCATGATATAAGGAAATAAATAATAACTTTATTATTGCCTCTAGGGCATATTTCCTTCAATAAACATGATCAAATCATATTCATGCTCAACGCAAAAACCAAATAACACTTATTTAGGTTCAACATTAATCCCGAAAGTATAGGGGAGTGTGCGATGATGATCATATCAATCTTGGAACTACTTCCAACACACATCGTCACTTCACCCTTAACTAGTCTCTGTTTATTCTGCAACTCCTGTTTCGAGTTACTACTCTTAGCAACTGATCCAGTATCAAATACTGAGGGGTTGCTATAAACACTACTAAAGTACACATCAATAACATGTATGTCAAATATACTTTTGTTCACTTTGCCATCCTTCTTATCCGCCAAATACTTGGGGCAGTTCTGCTTCCAGTGACCAGTCCCTTTGCAGTAGAAGCACTTAGTCTCAGGCTTAGGACCAGACTTGGGCTTCTTCACTTGAGCAGCAACTTGCTTGCTGTTCTTCTTGAAGTTCCCCTTCTTCCCTTTGCCCTTTTCTTGAAACTAGTGGTCTTGTTAACCATCAACACTTGATGTTTTTCTTGATTTCTACCTTCGTCGATTTCAGCATCACGAAGAGCTTGGGAATTGTTTCCGTTATCCCTTGCATATTATAGTTCATCACGAAGTTCTACTAACTTGGTGATGGTGACTATTGAATTCTGTCAATCACTATTTTATCTGGAAGATTAACTCCCACTTGATTCAAGTGATTGTAGTACCCAGACAATCTGAGCACATGCTCATTGCTTGAGCTATTCTCCTCCATCTTTTAGCTATAGAACTTGTTGGAGACTTCATATTTCTCAACTCGGGTATTTGCTTGAAATATTAACTTCAACTCCCGGAACATCTCATATGGTCCATGACGTTCAAAACGTCTTTGAAGTCCCGATTCTAAGCCGTTAAGCATGGTGCACTAAACTATCAAGTAGTCATCATATTGAGCTAGCCAAACGTTCATAACATCTGCATCTGCTCCTGCAATAGGTCTGTCACCTAGCGGTGCATCAAGGACATAATTCTTCTGTGCAGCAATGAGGATAAACCTCAGATCATGGATCCAATCCGCATCATTGCTACTAACATCTTTCAACACAATTTTTCTCTAGGAACATATCAAAATAAACATATGAAAGCAACAACGCGAGCTATTGATCTACAACATAGATATGCTAATACTACCAGGACTAAGTTCATGATAAATTAAAGTTCAATTAATCATATTACTTAAGAACTCCCATGTAGATAGACATCCCTCTAATCCTCTAAGTGATCACGTGATCCAAATCAACCAAACCATAACCGATCATCACGTGAAATGGAGTAGCTTTCAATGGTGAACATCACTATGTTGATCATATCTACTATATGATTCACGCTCGACCTTTCGGTCTCAGTGTTCCGAGGCCATATCTGCATATGCTAGGCTCGTCAAGTTTAACTTGAGTATTCTGCGTGTGCAAAACTGACTTGCACCCGTTGTAGATGGACGTAGAGCTTATCACACCCGATCATCACGTGGTGTCTGGGCACGACGAACTTTGGCAACGGTGCATACTCAGGGAGAACACTTTTATCTTGAAATTTAGTGAGGAATCATCTTATAATGCTACCATCAATCAAAGCAAGATAAGATGCATAAAAGATAAACATCACATGCAATGAAAATATGTGACATGATATGGCCATCATCATCTTGTGCCTTTGATCTCCATCTCCAAAGCATCGTCATGATTTCCATCGTCACCGGCATGACACCATGATCTCCATCATCTTGATCTATATCAATATGTTGTCACATGGTCGTCTCGCCAACTATTGCTCTTGCAACTATTGCTATCGCATAGCGATAAAGTAAAGCAATTATTTGGCGCTTGCATCTTATGCAATAAAGAGACAACCATAAGGCTTTTGCCAGTTGCCGATAACTTCAACAAAACATGATCATCTCATACAACAACTTATATCTCATCACGTTTTGACCATATCACATCACAACATGCCCTACAAAAACAAGTTAGACGTCCTCTACTTTGTTGTTGCAAGTTTTACGTGGCTGCTACGGGCTTAAGCAAGAACCAATCTTACCTACGCATCAAAACAATAACGATAGTTTGTCAAGTTGGTGCTGTTTTAACCTTCACAAGGACCGGGCGTAGCCACACTCGGTTCAACTAAAGTTGGAGAAACTGCCACTCGCCAGCCACCTATGTGCAAAGCACGGTAGTAGAACTAGTCTCGCGTAAGCGTACGCGTAATGTCGGTCCAGGCCGCTTCATCCAACAATACCGCCGAACCAAAGTATGACATGCTGGTAAGCAGTATGACTTATATCGCCCACAACTCACTTGTGTTCTACTCGTGCATATAACATCAAACCATAAAAACCTAGGCTCGGATGCCACTGTTGTGGAACGTAGTAATTTCAAAATTTTCCTACGCACACGCAAGATCATGGTGATGCATAGCAATGAGAGAGGAGAGTGTGATCTACGTACCCTTGTAGATCGACAACGGAAGCGTTTGGTTGATGTAGTCGTACGTCTCCACGGCCCGACCGATCAAGCACCGAAACTACGGCACCTCCGAGTTCTAGCACACGTTCAGCTCGATGACGATCCCCGGACTCCGATCCAGCAAAGTGTCAGGGAAGAGTTCCGTCAGCACGATGGCGTGGTGACGATCTTGATGTACTACTGTCGCAGGGCTTCGCCTGAGCACTGCTACAATATTATCAAGGACTATGGTGGCAGGGGGCGCCGCACACGGCTAAGAATATGATCATGTGGATCAACTTGTGTCTCTAGGGGTGCCCCTGCCTCCGTATATAAAGGCTCAAAGGGGGGGGGGTGCGGCCGGCCTAGAGGTGGCGCGCCAGGTGGAGTCCTACTCCCTCCGGGAGTAGGATTCCCCCCAATCCTAGTTGGAATAGGATTCGCGGAGGGGGGAAAAGAGGAAGGGGGGCCGGCCCCCTCTCCTTGTCCTATTCGGACCAAGGGAGGGGAGGGGCGGGCGGCCCATCTCTGGCTGCCTCTTCTCTTTTCCACTAAGGCCCACTAAGGCCCATATATCTCCCGGGGGGTTCCGGTAACCTCCCGGTACTCCGGTAAAATCCCGATTTCACCCGGAACGCTTCCGATATCCAAACATAGGCTTCCAATATATCAATCTTTATGTCTCGACCATTTAGAGACTCCTCGTCATGTCCGTGATCACATCCGGGACTCCGAACAACCTTCGGTACATCAAAACGTATAAACTCATAATATAAGTGTCATCGAAACCTTACGCGTGCGGACCCTACGGGTTCGAGAACAATGTAGACATGACCAAGACACGTCTCCGGTCAATAACCAATAGCGGGACCTGGATGCCCATATTGGCTCCTACATATTCTACGAAGATCTTTATCGGTCAGACCGCATAACAACATACGTTGTTCCCTTTGTCATCGGTATGTTACTTGCCCGAGATTCGATCGTCGGTATCCAATACCTAGTTCAATCTCGTTACCGGCAAGTCTCTTTACTCGTTCCGTAATACATCATCCCGCAACTAACTCATTAGTTACAATGCTTGCAAGGCTTAAGTGATGTGCATTACCAAGAGGGCCCAGAGATACCTCTCCGACATTCGGAGTGACAAATCTTAATCTCGAAATACGCCAACCCAACATGTACCTTTGGAGACACCTGTAGAGCTCCTTTATAATCACCCAGTTACGTTGTGACGTTTGGTAGCACACAAAGTGTTCCTCCGGCAAACGGGAGTTGCATAATCTCATAGTCATAGGAACATGTATAAATCATGAAGAAAGCAATAGCAACATACTAAACGATCGGGTGCTAAGCTAATGGAATGGGTCATGTCAATCAGATCATTCAACTAATGATGTGATCCCGTTAATCAAATAACAACTCTTTGTCCATGGTTAGGAAACATAACCATCTTTGATTAACGAGCTAGTCAAGTAGAGGCATACTAGTGACACTCTGTTTGTCTATGTATTCACACATGTATTATGTTTCCGGTTAATACAATTCTAGCATGAATAATAAACATTTATCATGATATAAGGAAATAAATAATAACTTTATTATTGCCTCTAGGGCATATTTCCTTCACTTATTTATAATAAAACACAGGAAAACACATGCAATGCCTGCGCATATGCAACATTATTTTGGTACCCATGAGAACTTCCTAGTCTACAAAATAGACACATGAGAAAAATGATCATGACTTCATCAACATAACAAAAAGAATTATGAATTGTGCATACACATCATACAAAAAATATGCAACAAAACAGTAGTGTTTTGTCCATTGTTGAGGAAATCGTTAACTGGTAGCTTTTCGGTTGGCTGGCGAGTAGGGGATTAATAGGCTAATCAGCAAATTAATTGGCCATTTAATCAATTAGTAGGCCTGTTTGCAAATTTTAAGAATCCTCAAATTCTAAAAGGAAAAAAAAGTTATGCTCAAATTTCCTTTTTTTTAATTTTTGTTAAATCTGGTCAAACTATGGTCAAACTACTTACTCAAGAAGTATTAGTGTTACTAAATAATTATTCAAGAATATTAGTGTTACTAAATAATTATTTCAGTTTTTTTGAATTTTGGTCAACTAAGGTCAAACTGTGGTCAAACTACTTATTCAAGAAATATTAGTGTTACTAAATAATTATTGATTTTTAGAAGTGCAGACTTGGAAACGAGGGAGAATAGAACCCGGAAGTTAAGCGTGCTCAGGCTGGAGTAGTGAGAGGATGGGTGACCGTTCGGGAAGTTAGATGATTTGGAATGATGAGGGGTGATTAGAGATTAAAGGTTAAATTGAGCAGTGATGAGGGGTGATTAGAAATTAGAGGTTAAAATAATTCAGAAATTTTAAATTCAAAAAAAAATTTCAAAAAAAAATCATAAAATATACTTTAGTACTGGTTGTTGTTACCAACCGGGACTAAAGGTGGACCTCCATGCAGCGGCCACGTGGAGGGCCTTTAGTCCCGGTTCCAGTTAGAACCGGGACTAAAGGGGGAGGCTTTAGTACCGACCCTTTAGTCCGGTTCCAGAACCGGGACTAAAGGCCCTTTTTCTACTAGTGGTAGGTGATGATGAAGATGGACGAGCGGCATGACTACATCAATTTGATGCTTGAGTGGGAGAAGAATCCTCGCCCTCCCCTACCCAACCTGCCTGGGGAGGTCTGCGAGGCCCTAGATGCCATCAAGGCCGAGCGCGACAAGAATGAGAGGATCCTCGCCAACTTCCAGTGTTGTGACCCCACCTAAGTCTAGGATGACATCTTTAATGGCCACAACCCAAGGGACAATATCACGAAAAAGGTCCCCCCCCCCGCTTTAAATTATAAAACAAACCGCCAAGCATCCAATGACAACAGATAACAGAACAAAGAACAAAAAGAAAAACACGGAGGTCTGGCTGGGGGCACAGCCACAACAAGCTCGAATCACAAGAAAGAAGCTCTAGTCCGGATCCGGAGGCGGTGGTGGAGACGGCGGAGACATCGCGGCGGCCGAAGAGCGAAGAGCGGTGACGATCGAGTCGATGTAGTCACAATCCCGTCGCTTGCTAAGCGGTCTCCAGAGCTGTAAGAAGCCATACATTTTAAAGACGGCGTCAGTGACACGGCAAGGGATGACGCGCTCGATCACTAATTTATTGCGACAATTCCAAAGGGTCCACGCGTGGGTGCCTACAATATCCCCGACGACTAGTACGAGTTCATCGACGACAGTGATGAGGAAGGCAAATAAGTGGAACACATATTACGTTATCTATAATCTTATTAGAAGAGACATTGATGTATCCTAAATAATAGAGTTCCGACATATAGATGATGATACACGTCGTCTTAGATGCTCATTTTGTCGTGCTTAGTGTTAATTAGATTTGCTGAGTATTACTCGGTTGTCCTGTAAAATGTATCTGGACTAGCTACTTTACATGATCCCTGTTGTTTCTTCTCTTTCATCCTATTAATTATTGTCCTTTTAAGGATAATCAAGAACTTTTTTACTCTCAGTCAACCTACACTAGAGTTGATGTAGTAGAAGTAAAGGAGAGGGAAACATACCTAGTGACTCTAGGGCGATGCCAAAGATGAGGAGAGCATTGGTGTAGGGGATGTGTGTGTTGCAGAGGAGATGGTAGAGAGAGAGAGAGAGAAGACATACACATGACATCCCATTAGATTGAGGATCAAAGTTGGGAGGACCAATGTTGGGCATTATGATAGATTGGAGTTTTTAAATTCCCAAGGAATGCTGGCTACGCCCTTAATTTTGTGGAAAAACTAGCATAATCTCAATCTCATTCTAGATATTTATTTTCAAAACCCCAGTACAATATATTGTCTCTAGTCATTTCTCCAAAATTCGTGCGTTTCCCTTTTAAAGGAAAATCCATGTGTTTCCTTCGTGTATGCCATCCAAAGGCCACACTTTATTTACAAAAAAAGAACATGGGGAAAAATACATGCGTATATGCAACATTATTTTGGTACCCATGAGAACTTCCTAGTCTATGCAAAATAGACACCTGAAAAAATGACCATGACTTGGTCAACATATAGGAAAAAGAATTATGAATTATGCATACACATCATACAACAAATTATGCAACAAAACACCAGTGTTTTGTCCAACAGATTGCAGCAAAAACATACTACTATGACAACGCATATGTCAAATATACAGCAACGAATAATCCTGTCTTACGTAGCAAATATTCCTAATGCACGCAACAAGATGACACTACAATTGTGACAAATTTATATTATTGTGACAAATGCCAAGCAAGGTGAAACGGGCCTCTGATGGAGGGGGCATTAAAGGGCTTTTCCCCTCTAGAATCATTTTTTGGCTTTATGTTTAGTGCTTAAATAGATTATGGCCTAAAGTGTGCATTTACTGACTTAAAGACCTAGGGTGTTCTTCTAATTTTAGTTATTGTCCTAATGAGGTATTTCGTTGCACATGCAAACAAACGATTTTGATACTGCAATCATAGCAACCAAAATAGAACCTGCAACCCATCCAAGTCGAGGCTGGTCACAAGCCCGCACCTTCCCGACCCCCGCGTCGCCTCTCCCTGGCGGCACGGGGGGAACCACTCTGGCGCCGCCACCTTCCCTCCTCCCTCCACCCCCCACCTCGCCGCCGCCTGAGGAGTTCGCCAGCGAAGTTCGGTCTGGCTCCAGGGAGGGTGGCGGCGGGGCATCTCTCTGTGAGGCGCGAGGGCGCATCTGGCGCGCGGGCGCGGCGAGCTTGGGCGGGATCGCGGGCGCGGCTCTGGCTCGGGTTGGTGAGGCTCCGGCGGTCCGAGGGGTGTCGCCGCGCGGCGGGGGGCTCGCTCCGGCGCGGGCGGTCCGAGGGGGCGCGGGATCTGGCGCTCCAGCAGGGGCGCCGTCAAGGGGAGGCGCGGATGCGTGCGGGCGTGCGTCTCGCGCGGTGCGTGCATTGTGTGCGGCGCAAGTCGGGCGCGTGGGCGGGAGGTGGTTCGGCTCGGGAGGCGCCGTGCAGGCAAGCTCGTCAGGCGGGCTCGTCAGGCGGGCGTGACGCGAGGAGGAAGCCGGGGCGGCGGCCCCGGGCTGGAAGCCATGGCGTTTTGGCCATGGTGTCGTGTGCGCTCGCTTCTCATTCGCAGCTTGAGGTGCTGTTGCTGAGGGTGCTACGCGGTGAAGCTTGGTGGTCGGCGTTGGATAGTGCAAGGCACAACAAGACCGGCTCCAATGATCTCCACCCCCCACCTCGCCGCCGCCTGAGGAGTTCGCCGGTGAAGCCCGGTCTGGCTCCAGGGAGGGTGGCGGCGGAGCATCTCTCTGCGAGGCGCGAGGGCGCGGTGAGCTTGGGCGGGATCACGGGCGTGGCTCTGGCTCGGGCTGGTGAGGCTCCGGCGGTCCGAGGGGTGTCGCGGCACGGCGGGGGGCTCGCTCAATCGCGGGCGGTCCGAGGGGGCGCGGGGTCTGGCGCTCAAGTAGGGCCGCCATCAAGGGGAGGCACGGATGCGTGCGGGCGTGCGTCTCGCGCGGTGCGTGCATTGTGTGCGGCGCAAGTCGGGCGTGTGGGCGGGAGGTGGTTCGGCTCAGGAGGCGACGGGCAGGGAAGCTCGACAGGCGGGCGTGACGCGAGGAGGAAGCCGGGGCGGCGGCCCCGGGCTGGAAGCCATGGTGTTTTGGCCATGGTGTCGTGTGCGCTCGCTTCTCATTCGCAGCTTGAGGTGCTGCTGCTGAGGGTGCTACGCGGTGAAGCTTGGTGGTCGGCGTTTGAGAGTGCAAGGCGCAACAGGACCGGCTCCAATGATCTCCACGCTTCTGGGTGGATCAGATCTGCGGGCCTCCATAGGGATGTGTGTGTTCCGGGCGAAAGCCTTGACCCGACTTTGTCGGTGCCGTCGACGGCGGCGCTTTCGGGCATCGTTTCCCTTCTTGGAGGCGTCGTTGTGGAACTCATCTTCTTCTATGTGGGGCTCGGGCTCTCCGGGTGAAAACCTAAGCTCCAGATTTTCTGGAGCGGGCGACGGCGGCGTCTTCGTCGTTTCCCTCTTGGGGGCGTTGCTTGGGAGAGTTAGCTTGTGCTTGGTGCGTTTGGTTTTCTCCTACGTCGGGTTTGGTGGATGCCGGGGCAGCGGCCCCGGGCGACTGATGAATGCCGAGGCGGCGGCCTCGGAAAGTGATACGCGGTGCGGCTCCATGGGGCGGGGCGGTGGCTCGGCCTTCACTTGGGTGGCAATCTTGGGCCACTTGGGTGGCAGGCTTGTCGGTCCGGTCGACGCGTTCCAGAGGGGGCGGTCTGACTTTGCGTCGGGGTGGCGGCCCCGGATGTGGTGCGACGTTCGTGGTCTACGAGCGGTTGCCCTGAGCAGCGCGGGCTGCGGGCAGCTGGGTCGCGCGGCGTTGCTGCTCGAGCGGAGCGGTGGTACGTCGGGGCGGCGGCCCCGGAAGGTGGTGCCGGTTGATTGTGCTAGGCGCGACGGAGCGGTGGATGTCGGGGCGGCAGCCCCGAGAAAATCATTATGGCGTCCAGACTTCTGTGGCAACGATGATGGTGGGAGCGATGTCGGCGACGCGGCAATGGTTGCGATAATCGGCTCTTCTCCGGCGTGTCCACGATATTGCCTCGGTTTGTTTGTTACTGTGGAGTCGAAGCTGCGGCGGCGAGGCCCTGTGGTATATGATGACTGGTTCCAGGTGTCCTTTCGGCGATCTTCCGTGGCGCCAGCCGTGCCTGGTTTCGTTCTTCTGAGTTCTCCGTCAGAATCGGAGCTGCGTTGTCTATCCGCAGGTCGACATGTTGTCGAGGAGGGTGGGCTTTGCCCTGTGTGTTTCAGTCTATGGGAGTGGGCTCGGCCCTTGTTGTTCCGGTTTTTGCTCGATTTTCCGTAATTAACTGGGCAATTCTCTTCTGCTTAATTAATAGATGAGGCAATCTTTGCCTCCGTTTCGAAAAAAATAGAACCTGCATGCCAACCAGGCTAGTACACACACTAGTGATTGTAATATATTCTCAGAAAGATGCTACTGACATGATGTCATTTGTTTATCAGATGCTACTGACATGATGTCATTTGTTTATCTATCCGGAGTTCAAGAGTATAGTGTAGAATTACTTGGCAGAGGAATGTGCAATCAAATTTACAATTCAACAAACAATTATTCAAATATCTGCGTAATGGCTAAAATATGTCAATGGGCATCTGTTAGCAAGAGCAACAAACAATCAAAGATAGCCGGATGGGCTGGCCTAATTTGTTGTATTTGATGTCGTTAAAACAGGTAAACAAGTTACTGCACATGGTCAAAAGTTTCAAAGGAACCAACAAACATACAAAGACGATCAAAATTTTCACCGGAGAAGGATATGAATGCCATTTTGTTGGAAACTAGTAATGTCAGTTCGATTTCAGCTAAGACCTGCAGACCAAATCTTTTGGATTACATGACTGAAAACCAAAGAAAAAACTTAATATTTCTTTTGGGAAAACTAGACAAGATCACAAGATGTGTGCAAAATTTTGAAGAAGCATCCTGCGGAAGAATGAAAAATAAACGGATAGTAATATATTACGTACGATGACAGGACACAATGCAACAAGAGATTAAACATGGGCAGAGACAATTACATCAGATCCCTAGCCTCATGGTGCGATAGTTTGCACATCACTTTGGTATGGTGCATCCTAAATATGGAGAACCACATTCATCACAGAACTTTGCAGGGCAGGTTGACTGTAATATTATCATAAAGAGAATGAAGTTAAAAGGTTTGCCTATTATAGCAGAGCAAGATCTGTTGGAAACCCTAGAACATCTTTTGCACGTGGAAAAGGAGGCGGTTAGTCAATGTGTTCAGTTGTTGGATTTACAGATGCACGTGGTTAGGACTGGACGTCCGAGCGAGCTTTTCGGCTCGGCCCGAAGCTCACTCCAGCTCGGCCCGTTACAGCTCGGCCCGATACAATAAACGAGCAAGCCCAGTTGGAAAAAGAGGCCCGATTCCCGACCGAGCCGAGCCGAGTTTTGCCCGGTCCAACTCGGTGACTCGCTCGAGGCCCAGCCCAATTCGTCCATCTCCATCGCACGCAACGCATTAGGGCACGAGAGAAGCAGAGAGAGCGCCGCCTCCCCCTTTCTCTGCTCTGTACTACCTCGCCCTTTTCTCTGCTTTGTGCCCAAAGCTGGATCGGCGACGATGAGCGACGCCGCGCTTCCTAACCGCACCGATAGCAACGGGCTCAACGGCGACGAGCGACGCCACGTTTCCTCACCACGTCGGACGTAGACGGACGCACCTCCCCTGGTTTCTCGCCGAACGTGACGAGCAGGAACAGGTACCTCCTTCCTTTCCAATCCCTAGCCGCAACTCTCTGAACTACTAATTACGCATGTGATGGATCAATGGATGGATGGATCGATGGATGTACTCATGTAGTTCTTCCGTCCCAATCCTTAGCCGTAGGTGTCTAAACTAGCATGCATCTGATGGATGGATGGATGGATCGATGGATGGATGTAGTCATGTAGATGTAGGGCTAAATGGATGGATCATGGATGGATGTATTGTAGCCTGTAGGGCTAGATCTAGAAGAGTCGGATGGATGGATCATGGATGGATGGAGTTATAGGGCAGAATGGATCGAAATTTTCATTGATTCCATGTGTAATTAGTTTTCTGCTATTGATGATCTACTTGCTGTAGCATAGCACCTTGAAGAAAAACTACTTGCTGGGAAATTACATTGATTCCATGTGTAATTAGTTTACTTCTGTCGATGATTGACCGTGTGTTGTTTGCTGATGTGTGCAGAGGCCTATCTCGCAACAATAGACAAGGAAAGGGGAAGGCGGATGGGAAGGAGAAGGAGAAGGAGAAAGAGAGGATCTTGGACTCCATTATGAAGAGTAAGTTGCTGGTCTTGGGGACCTCCGCCTCGACGTCCCCCTGACCCCACCGGCACTGGCGTGCGTGCCGGAATCGCCGCTGCCTCTGGCTCCGCAAACGACTATGAGAGGGAGGCTACATCTTCCCAGGTATGTGCGTTCAAAATATATATTTGTGCAAGCTCATGTATGTGCTATTTTTGCTTTTTGAAAGTCAAATTTATGTGTGCCCAAGCTCATATGTGCTGTTTTTGGTATCCAAATGTCAAATATATGTTTGTGCAAGCTCATGTGTGTTGTTTTTTTGGTGTTCAAATCTCAAATATATGTTTGTGCAAGCTCATGCGTGTGCTGTTTTTGCTATCCAAAAGTCAAATATATGTGTATCCAAGCTCATGTGTGTGTTGTTGTTGTGTGCTAGGCAATGGAGCATGATAAGCAAGTGGAGGAGGATCATGAAGATGTGGAAGAGGATGAGGAGGAGGACGAGGAAGAGCAAGATACTTTGTTTGAGGTGCCGTCTGGGGTTGGTGACAAATCAGATTTAGATGAATTTGCGGATAGTGAAAATTTCTTTGTTTCGCTATCAATATTTGATGTTTTTGCTGTGTAAAGTTCAAAGGATGTGCTGTCCAAAATTCAATAGAAATGCTGCCCAATTCTTTCTCTCATATTTGTTCCATTGTTACAATTTTTATAGAAGAATTCATAGAAGAAAGTCTATTTTTCATTACTATGACCATTTCTTAAAACAATATATTGCTGGATGTTTCATTTTAAGCAGTATAAACTGTTTTTCTTTCAAAATATGAGTTTAATTGCTGCAAAACAATTAAGATTGTGGACTATATACAGAGGTTCTGTCTTCTGTAAGTAAAAATGAAGACTGGGGGCAGCTGGCTTTCGAGCCGGCTCAGTCTGAGCCGAGCCAAATCCAAAACGAGCCGAGCCGCTTGAAGTAGGCTCGTTGGCTGAGCGAGCCGAGCTGAGCCGAGCCGCTCCAGAGCGAGCCAAAGCCAGGCTCGGATCAAGCTCGGCTCGGCTCGTGTCCAGCCCTACATGTGGTATTACTTATGGATTCACATAATTACAGGTGCTTGCGGTCAAAATCTACCATCGTGAAAGTGCAAACCATGGTGTAAAGTTTAATATGACACATGGCTATTCATTATTGAAAAATATCCTGCAGCTATCTTCACCCTCTGAACTTGTCTAAAGCACCAACTATGAAGATGACACCTATAAACTTTGAGCTGTTTTACGGTGATTGGGTTAGTACTCAGAGTACTTAGCAGTACTTACATGTCTGATCACGTCTAATTTTTATTAGGCGTCAGATCTTGCGGGGAATTTTAATTGATTAAATTTAATATGTTAATTGCGATAAGGGCATAATGGTCCAGGGGGAAATATCTTTTCTTGAACCGATCACCTGAGGACCAGATCCATGTCTACTCGATCCAGTTCAGAATCCTCCTCCGATCTATTCGTCGCCGCTCGCCGCTCCTGACCTTCTCCGTCCTCAACCTGCCCGGCGAGAGGAATAAATTCATCGTCCTCGTCCTCCACCCAACCAACCCCAGCCCCCCATGCCATCACCGAAGAAAAAGAAGGCCGGATCTGCGCCGGCTGAATCGGCGGCGACCGCGTGGGAGATTCCATCTCTTCGCGCGTACCATCCTTAAGGTATGAATTCGGCTTGGCGTTCTACTCGTTCTCTTGGCCGTTGCGCCCCTCCACCGTGCATGCAGTACAACCTCAACCCCACAAGATCCGGGTACGGACTAGAACAACGAATGGAAAGCTTCATCGTGGCATAGTTTCTCTTGAGCTAATCGCATCATGTTTGTTTAAGTAAGATGTTGACGTTTGAGATGAGATATACTAAAGGAAGATGGGATACTGGTTCCATAGTTCACTTAATTTAGTTTATTAAAGTCATCATCACTTTAGGTTTGCATAGCGCATGAAATATAGTTTAAAGGAAGATGAGATACTACTTGTTGGACGTTGATGATTGGTTTCCCTCACATGTCAAACCAGCAAAGTCTTTTCCATGCACTTGTCTTTGCCTATGAGCTATTTTACACCTGCAACATTGATAAACAGAAAGATGTTGATGATTGGTTTCCCTCACATGTCATATGCAGGAAGACATGGCGTATGCAAGTGATGAGAGTATGTTCGAGTATGTAATGTTGTCAGCAAGATGTTTGATAGTGAGGCTGAAGGCTATGAATTCTACAACAAATATGCTCTTGAAAAAGGTATTAGTGTGAGGAAAAGCTACGTTGAGTGGGATGGATCCAACAAATACATAATTTTAAGGAAAATTGTGTGTAGTCGTCAAGGGTTTCGCGAAGATAAGCACATGAAAAGAAAGATGGAAGATAGAAAAAGGAGGCCACGAAGTTTAACTCGTGTTGGGTGTAATGCTAAATTGGTCATTACGAGACAGGAGGAAACCGGTCGGTGGTTTGTCAAGGATTTCATCGATGAGCACAGCCATCCTCTAGCCCCACGGGATCTTTCTTGTCTGCTGCGTTCGCACAGACGAATTAGCGATGAGCAGAAAGCGGACATTGCGGACATGGAAAAATGTGGGATCCGCAAATACCGTATTATGGATATTTTGTGCTTTCAATACGGTGGATTTGATAAGGTTGGATGCATAAAGAGGGGCGTTTATAATTTCTGCCATGCTAATAAGCAGGAGACAATCAGTGCCGGTGATGCTAAAACGGTGATCATGCACATGATGGCGAGGCGAGAGCGAGATGTGGATTTTTTCTTCAAGTACTTGGTAGACGAGCATGGCCATCTGAAGGGACTGTTCTGGGCTGATAGTCAATCGCGACTTGACTACGAGGCTTTCGGAGACGTCATTGTTTTCAATAGCACATACAGAACCAACAAATACAATCTGCCATTCGTGCCTTTTGTCGGGTTGAATCACCACCGCAGCACCGTTATATTTGGCTGTGGTATAATTTCTCATGAAACAAGCCAGGCATACGAGTGGATGTTGCGGACCTTTTCTGATTGCATGGCACAGAAGCATCCGATATCTGTGATCACAGATGGGGGCCTTGCAATGCAGAGAGCAATAAGGGTGGTCTGGCCAGACTCAAACCATAGACTATGTATATGGCACATTCAGTAGAACATTGTACGCCATCTGCATGATGACGACGTAAAGGAGGAATTCAGATCTTTCATTTATGATACTTCTTCCATTGAAGAGCATGAGATAAAATGGATACAATTCTTACAACGGAATAAAGTAACCAGTGAGGAGTCTTGGCTGCATCAGATGTATCAGATGAGAAAGTTGTGGTGTGCTCCATATCTTGAGGGGCGTTGTTTCCTAGGATTGAGCAGCAATCAGAGGAGTGAGAGCTTGAACTCTGTGCTACATACGCATCTTGAGGGTAAGATGTCGTTGTTTGAAATGCTAGAGCACTATGAGCATTGCCTTGCGTCGCGACGGATTAACGAAGCTCTCCATGACGTCAAAGCCTTGCAGTCCGTTCCATTTACAGAGGAAAATGCTTCGCCGCTTGAGAAACACGCCGCAACAGTTTTCACACCTAGTGTCTTTAAGATGGTCTTATGGAGCATAGATGCTGTCAGCAAATGTCAGATTAGAGAGATACTAGGTGGATCAGAAGATTCCACCTATGTTGTGTCCAAGCAGGAAAGAATGGATAAAAAGTTTGGAGTGCGCATTGAAGAGCAAGGAGGTCTTTTGCACAGGGTGAGTTGTTCTTGCCGTAAGCTGGAATGCGCAGGCACACCATGTTCCCACATTTTTTACATATTGGGGATTTTAAAACAAACAATTCTGCCTGGTTGTTGCATTCCCACTAGGTGGACTATGAATGCAAAATGTGCATATGCACCTACCAGAAAAAACCAGATGTATGACTATTCGGTAAGCCTGCAGAGGTACCGCGAGTTGCGGAATTGTAGTCACGCCGCAAGTTTCCAGGCATGCCACTCTGATGAGGACTATCACCGTCTAAAGATGCTTTTGCAAGCACAACATCATGGCAAGCAATCAAGTTTTGAACAAGCTGACAGCAAGGAGTCAACTAATGCTCAGCATAACAGCATTAGGTTTGGCCCGCTGATGCCGCACTCGCAGAAAGTTGATAAGGTTCTGGATCCCGTGCATGTGCCAGGACGAGGTGCACCGAAGAAAAGGCTGCAGGAAAAGACAAAGAAGTCAAGATCACAGAATATCTGTGGCTATTGCAAGAAACCAGGTCACAATCGACGTAAATGCGCTAAATTGCTAGAGGTACGAAATATGTTCATATTTTTTTTGCATGTGTTTTACTCGTAATTGATGTCCATGTGATTTATTGTATTCTTCTATGTAGGATCTCGAGGCTGAACTGTGATATCTACATACAGCATGAACCGACGATGAGCCAGAGAAAGTCGTGTGCCATTCAGCTTTGTGTGACGTGGTCTTTACATTCTATTTCATCGTGACAGTAATTTAGTGAAGTGCGGTTGTACTGCCATGTTACTGTATTAGTTCGACATCTTTCGTTTCCATTTTCTGTGTGTATCATTTGATGTCCAACTTTAAGAATGATGATGTATTTCGACAAATTGGGCACTATGATTCTTCACCCTTACTATGGTTGTCATGCATATTCATAATCATCATGCATATTCTTCATTTACAGAGCAATAATGACTGACGTATTTTTTAAATAAGCGGGGCCCACTGGGGTGTGTTTGGAAATCTTTGAAAAACCTCCATGCACGTTCATCTTCGCTGCATGCAAATCGGGCGGCGGCCGCTATGCCAGTAGCTGTCAAGGCCTTGATGAATCACTATTCACATGCAGGTCCCCGACTCTTGCATGCAGGTCCCCTTGAGGCATAGACCGATGTTTTCAGCAGTCAGTCTAGAGGGCATTATAAATTCAAAAAAAATACAAAAACTTGGAAACCAAGTTTTGTTTGTGGAAGAGATCATGTGCGCCAAAACTGAGGTGATTTGGAGGTGGTCGAAAAAATGCCCGCATTCCCGGAGGGACCATTTGGTCTAACTTAAGCCAGTTTTTGAAAAAACGTGAATTTTTCCACCACCTCCAAATCACCCAAATTTTCTTGTACATGGTCACCCACATGTGCAAAACATGTGTATGCAAGAAAATTTTGAAAAAAATTATTTTACAATGCCCCCTTGAGTCATAGACCGATGTTTTCAGCAGTCAGTCTAGAGGGCATTATAAATTCAAAAAAATTCAAAAAAATACAAAAACTTGGAAACCTAGTTTTGTTTGTGGAAGAGATCATGTGTGCCAAAACTGAGGTGATTTGGAGGTGGTCGAAAAAATGCCCGCATTCCCGGAGGGACCATTTGGTCTTTTAACTTAAGCCAGTTTTTGAAAAAACGTGAATTTTTCCACCACCTCCAAATCACCCAAATTTTCTTGTACATGGTCACCCACGTGTGCAAAACATGTGTATGCAAGAAAATTTTAAAAAAAATTATTTTACAATGCCCCCTTGAGGCATAGACCGATGTTTTCAGCAGTCAGTCTAGAGGGCATTATAAATTCAAAAAAATTCAAAAAAATACAAAAACTTGGAAACCTAGTTTTGTTTGTGGAAGAGATCATGTGTGCCAAAACTGAGGTGATTTGGAGGTGGTCGAAAAAATGCACATTTCTGATATTTTCACAGGTTACAAAATATATTATTGGACAGAATATAGACAACACCACACAGCAACAACACATTCATCCAATACAATAGAAGATAGCTCTCCGAATACAATCCATCATATTAGTCTCCGAATTCAAAAGACCGAACAAAGATAGAACATTACAAGTCTCAAGACCGCGAGTAGCGAGTTTGTCTTCACATTACAAGTCGATATCGATCATCTAAACTACCATCACATAGAAGAGAGTTGCGGTCATCACGATGACCATCATCGCAATGAAACTGGTCTTCATCCGGTTCCTCCAACGCTCCCTCCTCTCTCCCGCTAGATAGCGGGCATATCTAGATTCCGCCTCCGCCCTAGTGGTGTACCCTTTGTAACTGTTAGCGCTGAAATGGTGAACCTGTCTCCGACACTCCTCCCAGTCGTCGTAGACTCCGGGAACCTTACCCTTGTACACGACATACGACGGCATCTCTATGCACAAGCCAAACAACAGACAATACATAAGCAATAAATAAGTATGCAACAAAAGGATCGGAAGAGAAAAGCAAGACATTAATAGCACAATTCATGGTCCTAGTAATAAATACTATCGATTACATCTAAGTTGAACGACTGTCCAAACCAAAGAGACATACAATTCATTAAAGTTTAATTACAACATGAGCCAATCAATGTTTCAGAACTACACATAGCATCACTACTTTCGACTCAACTTGTGGGACCGGAGCATGGATGAAGCCGCCGTTTGTCCTGATGGTCATGAAATCGCGGGCGTTGTCAGCCTGCATTTGTAGCGTTGTGTCTATCTCACTGCACAGAACACGGAATGTTAGAAGAAATAAAGAACGATCGATGGATGCATTTTTTCCTGTTTTGGCTGATGTTGTTTTGGTGCTGTTTTCGTGCCATTTAGGATGGCTGCAGTGGCTTTTTGGTGCCATTTTTGATCTCTTAATATGGTTGCAGTGAGAGCAAAATATGGCTGTTATTTTTTTGTTTTGTTTCAGAAACAGGACAAACCAAAGGGCCCACGTCTCCCCTCCAGATTTTTCGAGGGCCAAAGGGCAGGACGTTTGAGTTTTTGAGGCAACTCCCCACGTCTCCCCTCCACTAGCAACTCCCCACAACTCCCCTCCACTGGCAACTCCCCATGACGCAGGGAACTCCCCTCCTATTCCATTGCCGCTCAATCTGCCTCCCTCCTCATTCCATTGCCACTCCATCTTCCTCCCTCTACCTCCCTCTGCCTCCACCATCAAGCAACTCCCCTCTGCCTCCACCATCGCTGGCCAAGAGGGCAATGGCGGAGGAATCGTGGAGCAACTCCCCTCCGTCTGCCAAGAGAATGGCAGAGGCATCATGGAGCAACTCCCCTCTGTCTGCCAAGCATCACCAAGGTGAGGCGTCTGGCAAGGAGCCGCTGGTGGTCGACGACGACGTTCCGGTCCCCGGGCAGAAGCAGGACTACACCGTGCCGCTCATGGTTGATATCCACCTGAAGAAGGAGAAGCTGGATGTCGTATGCACCAGCAATCCAGACGAAGCCGACAAGAGGATCCGCGAGATCAGGAGGAGGCTCGGCGGCATGCTTTCTCGGTGGATCGGCGTTGATGTCGAGTATACGAGGGAAGATGAACCTCCGCAAAAGGCTGCAGTTCTACAGTTATGCGTGGAGGATCTCGTCCTGGTATACCACATCACCGCGGCAACCAAATGGTAAAAACATCCAGTTCTAAAGTTTCTGAAGTTCTGACGTTTCTGTCTAATTAGTAGTTTCTGAAGTTTCTGAAGTAGACGCAATAGTTCTGTAGTTCTGAAGTAGATGCAATACTAGTTCTGAAGTTCTAAAGTTTCTGTCTAATTAGTAGTTTCTGTAGTTTCTGAAGTTTCTGAAGTAGATGCAATAGTTCTAAAGTTCTGAAGTAGATGCAATACTAGTTCTGAAGTTCTGAAGTTTCTGTCTAATTAGTAGTTTCTGAAGTTTCTCAAGTAGATGCAATAGTTCTGAAGTTTCTGAAGTTTCTCAAGTAGATGCAATAGTTCTGAAGTTCTGAAGTAGATGCAATACTAGTTCTGAAGTTCTGGAGTAGATGCAATACTAGTTCTGAATTTTATGTCTAATTAGTAGTTTCTGAAGTTTTTGAAGTAGATGAATTTGATGCAGGCCCAAGGAACTCCGCCCGCTCCTGCAGGAGAAGAAGCTGTACACCTTTGTTGGCTTCTCCATTGGAGGTGACAAGGAGAAGCTGAAATTGTCTGGTTTGGAGATCAACCCTGACAAGTACGTCGACATGCAGCGCAAATGGAGAGTTCCAAACAATGGAAAGAAGTGGCAGGCTTTGGCTGAGTTTGCAGCCAGCCTCATCCACCCATCGTACAAGGAAATAAAGCAGAAGATCAACAAGGAATTGGACCACAAACTATGGGGGGCAGCCCACTGCCAAACAACCTCATCGAGTACGCAGCGAAAGATGCGTACGTCACCTACGAGGCATGGAAGAAAATCAAAATCGTCATAGAAGGTTTGGAGTACTGGCAAGAGGCGGAGGATCATTGGGATGACCCCTAGTACTGGGGATATTGAGTTGTTTGTGGTATTATGTGTCTCAGTTTGCAGTTATGTGGTTGAACAAGTTTGCTTTTGTAATGCTGAACAAGTTAGCTTTTGTTATGTTGAACAAGTTTGCTTTTGTAATGATGAACAAGTTTGCTTTTGTTATGTAGTTATGTGATTGTTATGATGCTGGTGCAGAACACTTATGGTTGTGATGTGATGCAAAATCCTTCAACTTTTGGTGATCATTTAGTTCAAGTTTTGGTCAGATCATACAGAATGTTGTCTAGAAGTTTTTCTGATCATTTAGTAGTTTTTTTTATACAGAAGCCTTTCACTATAACTGAAAAAGCTGAAGTTCTCAGCATGAAGAATCACACAACACAGCACCTACATTATGATGATACACTATCAACTACAGACCTGAATGCATCCAATTCAGCCTTTCCCAAGCAGTGATGGTAACTGAAAGTATAACAACTAAAAACGCAGCTCTACTGTATGTGTCCAATAGTGCCATCATAACAGAACTTTGAAAAGTCCTATATTATACAGTAGCAAGCATCACAAGTTTCAGATGGTTTTCTAGCAAGTATTTTCCAGAAAAGTGGATTGGTGGCACAAAATTGCTACACTCAGTCAATCTACCTAGCATTATCAGCATGGATACCATTGAGACGTGAACAGAAACTGGGGTACCTGCGCTGTCCTGCGGTGGTTGAGGAGATGGATCCGGCCGATCCCGTTTGGGGGGCGCGGGGGCGGCGGGGGTGGAGTCGCCGACGGTGTGCAGGGGCGGCGGACAGAGGGGGGCGAGTGGGGGATCTAGCGATGGAGGGAGGGAGGCCACAGTGCGAGGGGAATAGGTGGAGTGGGGGGAGGGTTCTAATGGCCTACTTCGGATGGGCCTAATTCGGATGGGCCTAATTCGGATGGGCCGTCTCGTTGTCTGCGCCTGAGGCATGCATGCATGGGAATGGCGGCGACGTGGGTTTGCATGCGCGGGTGGCGGACGTGAACTTTATCTATCTGAAATATGTTATGATTTCTTCCCGAAAACAAGCTCGCGTGCGACGCTCTCCCGTGCGACGCACGCCTCTCGCGTGATACGCGATTCTGATGCGACTGCGTGCCAAGTTTTATAGATGGAAACTTCTTTAGACACAATGCCATCTCAAAACAACTCAGAAACAACTGTATGATTGATCATAAAACACATGCATTGTTGTTCAAAGAACTGTCTCATGAATAAATTTTACCATAATTGCGAACATAGTGTGAAACAGAAAACAAAATGTTTGTTTGCAACTAAATAATCCTGGTTTGAAGCTTAAACTGGTTGAAAAACAATTGAGCCTACTCCATATTGTCTTCTGCACTGCCAAAATCCAGTGACCTCTTGCGTTGCGTCGTTGGAGATTGCGTCGGGCTTGGCGACGACCCATGTGCTTCAATCTTTTTCTCTTTAACATCAATGTAACCATACAACTTAAGTTGTTCTTGGTCTTTCTCTGCCAACTCTCTAGCAAGACCCTCCATTTCTTGGATTCTCACTTCCTGTAGAAAACCATAGGAATTGTATTAGGAAGAACTCAAAAAAGACGTAGCCATAAACTAGATGCATGTAACATGTAAAATTTGAACCTCAGAATCAATGTCATCCTCGGGAAAACAACCCGTAGTTCTATTGTACACAATGTACAGGTGACATGTCTTGCTGCCATTCAGATCAGAAAGCATTTTTTGTACATCATCTGGTCCTGCAATCAAGAACATTCCTTCTGGCAGCTTCCACGCAGACCCGGGTAAGAAGTAGTACAGTTCTGCTCCCAGTTTGCAACCAAAAGTATCTCTCATTTCACTCATAATGAGATCGTAGGTCACTTTGGCGGGTTCAAAAATTCTGACTTCTGCCGGGTGTTCATCAAAGTATGCTCTCGGGACATGTGACATCTCATCATCCCTACTAACAAAAAATTCCATGACCAGCACCTAGTATCTCACATCAGAGTTAATACATTCAATGAGTAAAGGGGCAAACATAATTTTTTATGTGCATAGCAACATTGCGGCGTTGTTACCTGCTTTTGTGGAATGTATCCTTCATGTGGAGTGACTGGGGATTGTGCCATCTCAAACCTTCTCACCTTATTATGTGGAATGTATCCTTCATGTGGTGTGACTGGGGACTCTGCCATCACAGGTTTCTTATCCTGCGTATGAAACGTCGATAGTGGGTTTACACACAAGTTTTGAAAGGTCATACCATATCTTGGGTATGCATCGTTGCGAGGTACTTACAAGGGGAGAATTGACGATATGTTTTTGGGGTGGACTGATGTGGCATTGAACGGGTGACTCTATCGCAATGTCTCGAGTGAATGGCGACTGTGCCGTCTCATGATGCTTAGCCTACATACAATCGCCGACATAAGGTTGCCACAAATTGAAGATGTTTGTATCATAGAATACGTAGGTCCTTAATATATAGAATCGGTGCGAGATACTTACAGGGGGAGAATAATTGAAGACATGTTGTCGGGGTGGCCGCGAGATCGCACGGTCTTCTAACATATGTCCTTCCAAGCGGACCTTCTCCAGCATGGCCTTATAATCCATGTCCGACCACTCCTGTAGCAGCTTAGTCCATATCCGCACGTGCCTGCAACACATAGGCATCCATCCTGACTCGCTCTGTCTGTATAATACTGTCCACAAGCTTCCGGTCCTTCTGCAACGTTTGATGCATTTCCTTGTAGCCTAAGACAAACTTTTTTTCCATGTACTCACAGTCCCTCTTATACTTTTCTTCAATCTCAAGACGCATCTTCGCCATCTTACGGGAAAACTCCTCACGCTCCTCCTTTATCATCCTGTCCACGTATGAACGTTCTTTTTTCAGTTTCTTATCTACCTCAGCGCGATCCTTTTGCACCTTCAAGTCGATCTCCCGACGCGCTTCATGCAAAGACTTGTCGTACTCCGCACGGTTGTTATGCGCCTCTGAGACCATGGTCCCTACAGCAACACATATACCCATAGTATGAAAACTGTATCCACACCCTCATCCAACTAATTCGAAACAATACGACCGTGAAAAAATATTCATAATCAGTTCGTACGATCAACTAGTACAAACTATCAATCAAAGAGCTCTTGCATGACATCCTGTACTCGAATCACACCAGAACTACTCAACTATGGCAAAAGCTGGATTTTCTAATCTCTTCGGAAATTACTTGTTGGTCGAATCAATGGAAAAAATAATCAGCACTGCAATCGAAGATGAGAGAAGCCGTGGAAGAGATCTTTTTAATCCGGCGTCGGCGTGGTCGCTTGAGAAGCGATGGCGCGATACCGGCGATGGCTATGTGAGGAGAAACAAGGTAGATGGGGGTGGTTAGGATAGGGTAGATATGTTATAGAATGGGAAGGTATATATCCATGATTGTAGGGTTAATTAGTTATTTTGAAGTAATGCGCTTCGATGCAAGTTTTTTTTAACGAGCGCGATCTTTTCAGGGCTTCGAAAACATGTGCACTGACCACGGGTCGAACCACATATCACACAAGCCCGAGCCATCGCCGTGCCTGTGTCAACCCGCCGCCCACCATTCTAACTTATTATTCTCTAAAAAAGGAAGAGCAATAAATTCAGTCCAACAATTTCCAGATATAATTGTCAACCCATTTTCGTTCGTAATTACGAGATATGTTTGGCGCAATTAGTGGCTAACTGGGTTCTTTTTTTTGAGGAATAGTGGCAACTCGGTTTGATACATGCCAAATGTTACGTTCAGATTAGTTGCATTATTTCGTTCATTTTTTACCAAAAAAATCTATACAAAGTGTTAATTGGACAATGTGAACAATGTGGCACGAAGGTTGTCGGCCCAGCCAGTGGATGGAACGGATGGTACATGTACACGCAAGTATATCTCTGACACGCGCATTTCGGGTCCCTGTACATGTACATGTAAACCAACCCAACATTGATCCGGTTCAGTGGATGCATGCATGCTCTATGTGGCACGAAGTATGTCGGCCGAGCTAGTCGACGGACCAGATCGATGCTACAGGAGGGACTCCATTGTAGACCAACGCTCCATCAATGTCCGGTGTGTGTGCTACGTCCACCGTAAGACAAACATAGTTCCGTCAACCCTAAAACCCTTAAAACCTAAACCCTGATAACCCTAAACCCCCCACCCCTCCCACTAAACCGTAAAAACATTCAAATTTTTGCCCCACATGGAAACCATTATGCATGCATTCTCTATGTGGTCATGGGATGCCATGATAGATTTTTGGGATTATACACGCAAGTACGATCTCTGACACGCGCATTTCCGGCCTAGCATGTCAACACCCCGAAAGCACTAGCTGGGTTCCTCACCTGTATGAAACCAACCAAACATCGATTCGGTCCAGTGGATGGATGCATGCTCTATGTGGCACGAAGTTTGTCGGCCGAGCCAGTCAACGGACTGGATTGATGGTACCGGAGGGAATTCATTGTAGACCAACGCTCCATCAATGTCCGGTGTGTGTGCTACGTCCACCGTAAGACAAACATAGTTCCGTCAACCCTAAAACCCTTAAACCCTAAACCCTGATAACCCTAACCCCCCCCCCCACTAAACCGTAAAAACATTCAAATTTTTGCCCCACATGGAAACCATTATGCATGCATTCTCTATGGGGTCATGGGATGCCATGAAAAAAGTTTGGGATTATACATGCAAGTACGATTTCTGACACGCGCATTTCTGGCCTAGCATGTCAACACCCCGAAAGCACTAGCTGCTTTCCTCACCTGTATGAAACCAACCCAACATTGATCCGGTCCAGTGGATGGATGCATGCTATATGTGGCACGAAGTTTGTCGGCCCAGCCATTCAACGGATCGGATCGATGCTACCAGAGAGAATCCATTGTAGACCAACGCTCCACCAATGTCCGGTGTGTGTGCTACGTCCACCGTAAGACAAACATAGTTCCGTCAATCCTAAAACCCTTAAACCCTAAACCCTGATAACCCTAACCCCCCCCCCACTAAACCGTAAAAACATTCAAAATTTTGCCCAACATGGAAACCATTATGCATTCACTCTCTATGTGGTCATGGGATGCCATTAAGAAAGTTTGGGATCATTAGTACATATACATGCAAGTACGTTCTCTGACACGCGCATTTCCGGGCTTGCATGTAAACACTCAACCCTAAACCCTGATAACCCTAACCCCTGATAACCCTAACCACTGATAACCCTAAACCCCTAAACCCTAATAACCCTAAACCCCATAAACCCCACACCGAGTTCACAAGATTTTATTATTTCTTTATATCATTTATCCAAATCTCACATAACTCACACGGCCCACCCCTCCCTAAATCCCGCGATTACAGCTCCGCATTCTAACCACCCGGGCCGTCCGCACCTCCCACGACCGCTGCAAGATCAGATCGGAGACGCCGGTCGCCCACGGAATACAGGAGTCGGCGGCCACCACTCGCCGCCCACCGCCAACGTGATCTGAGGGCTCGGACGTCAGTGTTCTTCTCGCCGCCTCCTCCTCGCGTAAACGTGCCGTTTTTCCTTTGCGCCGTCGACCGTGCTATACCGGCACTTATAGTTTCCGACGCACTAACCGCCGCCATCTACTCGGTGGCACCATCTCCGAGATAAGGTATTAGCTGATCGTAACTCTTTATAATCGTTGTCCGCCGATGCTTTAGTTGTTGAACCCTCATAGGTTTTGCACCCAAATAGGTTCTGTGCTTAAACCCATAAGTGGATCATATGTTAAATGACCCAGTTAATTTTGTTAAAATTAATTCTTTGCTAATTTTGTTATACATTTTCCAATTTTGTTCAGATTAATTGAGCCTGATTTTATCATTGCATACGAGGCAACAATGTCAGTTTCAGATACGAACCTTAATAATGGAGAAAAGCCCATCTCCGAAATTACCGATGCGGTAAGTAATTTACTGTTTGTGTACAATCGTTTCGTACACATAATTCATGTCTACTCAGTAATATTTAATGGCATGTAACAGGAACTCGCCGAAAAGCATGGTCATATGAAGTTAGTATGCTCACAGACAAGGTTCGGAAAAACCATGAAACTGTTGTCACAAGACCACAAAAAGTACATCATATTAGAAACCAGTCTTGGCGGTCTAACCCAAATGCATGAAGTGACTCTACGGCGCATAATGTTGGTTAGACTAGCCAAGAGCATAGATATGGACACGCAATCCATGACCATCGGTAAAACGCCAATTCCTATAACAAGAGAGGACGTGCAAGGTATATTTGGCATTCCGATAGAAGGGGAGGATATAGAGCCACATCTGGAAATGCAAACCGACACAGAATTGTTTACCGCCTATGCAAACAATGGGCAAATTTTGATTTCTGACCTTGAAACGGCGATTCGAGCTTCCAAAGCCCCAGACGGTGATTTCCTGAGGCGGTTCATTCTGTACGCAATTGGTACTGTTCTAGCACCAACAACACAACATTATGTGGACTCGAAATTTCTCAACCTTGTTACAGATCCTGAAAACCTTCGGAAATTTAACTGGGGATGTTTCACACTTAATCTCTTCTTCAAGTCCGTTCACAAGTTTAGAAATCGAGATCACGTAAATCTACAAGGAAATCTAATTCTGCTCCAGGTTAGTGATAGATCACTACTTAATGTCCTTTAATTATTGTTCTGTTGCATATCTGTATGGTGATGAACTAATTTATTGTGTACTATTGGTACTGGGAGCACGTGTGTAGTGGCCGATTAATGTATGCTTCTAGACCCCCTCCATTGATCGCACGATGGGACGAAATGATGGCTACTTTAAGAAGCGATGCTTACGAGAAAGGAGGTCTTCATAACAGGCTGGTACCTATCTACAATTGAACTTTCTATATCCGATTTTTTATTTGGTACTAATGGTTCATTATATTTAAAAAAAATAGGTTGTCATGGAAATTTGTGCTCCTCAACGACCGTCCAATAATTCTAATAATTTTCCAAGAAAAAAAGATGAACATGTGCATCAACATGATTCGTATCGAGCACCATCACAAGGACAGCAATTTAGTAGCCAGCAAGTATGTACTCCAAAGACTATTTGTTTTTGCAATATCACAAATAGGTGTCATGGAACCTCATTCATTTAGCTATTGTTACCAACGGGGTTTTATTTTGTTTACACAGATTGAAATGGTAGTTGAAGTCATGAATGCACGCATTGCTGATCATGAAAAGAAGGTATGCAGGAAGTTAATGGAAATTGAGCACAGATTTGATGTCAAATACCAGACTCTAGGTGAAGACTTGATCGACATGAAGACTAAAACTGGCACTAATCCTAGGTTGTCGAAGGCCGAGGACGAAATTAAAGACTTAAGGAGGGAACTCCATGTATGTCATACTGTGCATTTTGTAATTTTTTTTATGAATATGTTCCTTCATGTTCATTATTGTTTGCATTGTTACAGGACTTAAAATACGGATTTACAAGGAACCGACAATTAGTGTCACAGAAAGGAGGCGTGCAGGTGATCAAAATTGGCCCAACACGTTAATATCTAAAAGTAACAAACTAATGATGAACTACCTTTGTTCATTGTAGGATCAAGTCAATGTGTGCAATTCATCCCTGACAGGAACTCCTAGGGCTAGCCAATTCACGACAGGGACTTCGAGTACACCAAGTGCAAGACATGTGACGGAAAACAATGAGGAACCACAATTAACTCCGATGAAGCCTATCTTTGGTAATGATTACAAGTTCACGGATGAGGACATAGAGACAGCCGTTTACATCCACGGAACATATGACCCTGTTGAAATAGCTAGAATTGGAGACATTTCCCTCACAGCAGAAAATCTGAAGCGAAATTTGGACGAGAAATACATTTATGGTGATGTAAGCCCATTATACTCTATTCTACATCATTACTGCAACAACTGTCTTATTATTGTATGATTGAAAATTTGGCAGGTTATTATGGCATATGCTCTCATTAGCCAAATTGAGAATGATAATACCTCAATCATATCCCCTCAAGAAACCGAAAAGCTGTTACAAATGAAGGGGGTGGTTCCTGTTGGATGTGCAGCCTCGTGGTTAGCTCGTGTAGCAGGAAAATTTGTAGGGCACCGAAAGGTAAACGTTTTCCACACTTTCATAGTTTACGTACACACTGTACACGACAAATTTCGGTTCTCAACCCAACCCAAATTTTACTGCAGGTGCATGTCCCACTCAATGTACACCAAAACCATTGGATGCTAATGATGTTTAATTTTGACAAAAAAGAAATTCAGACTCTGAACTCCATGAATTATCATTGCGACAAGACCAAGGAAGATTCTCTTGTAAGTGTTCTCTTGCTGCCTCTTTTGATCCGCATGGAACATGAGCTCCCAAAGTACCGTAACCCTATGTATAACTCGTCGTACCCTAGGTGGACTCGATTCAGTTCTGCATTGACGAAGCTGTCAAGAAAGGGTTGATATCACCAGCTAATAACATCAATTTTGCCAAATGGACCAAAAATGCTATGAGAACATACCACAACAGACCGATGGGTACGCATGGCCTCATAAATTATTATTTGCGTACACGAATAAGATTACTGATCTTTAACTAAACATCGCAGGACTTCATGTGCGGTTTGGACACTGCAGTACATGTTGTCATGGAACGGGGATGAAATGACCGATATTTTGAACCGGGTAATTGAATGCCTAATTTAAATTTGTACTTTGTTTATCTTGAAAGCTATGCTGACGTCAGTGTCGGTTATCCAATATAGGCAAGGATAGATATTTTCAGGTGGAAAATATGTACAGCCTTACTGCATTCAAATTGCAATGCGCTTCGTCTCGAATCATATAAGTTCCCCATAACGGTTAGCGCTACATGAAGAATATATCATTTATTTCATAAGTCTCATGATTAGAACTAAGGCGGCACTCTCTCTTATACAGAAGGAGGTGTACGATGCCCAGCAAGAAGTTCTACCTGATGCTTCAGAAGAGGACGTACAATTAGTCAACAATCCCGATGGTTCCAATGAACCTGACACATCCAACTCCCAGAAGGATACCGGTGCAGCCAACTCCCCCAAAAATGGTGCACCCAACTCCCCCAAAAGGAAGAGAGCACGTGGACGCCCGAGAAAGCTAGTCGATCCCGAGCAAGCAGCAAAAACAAAGAGTCTTAAAGAACTGAAACTTAAATTTGACAGCAAGACCATAGCCAACCAAGTGTCTTCGTTACCATCACGGTCACGCAGAGAGCATAAACCAACACCAGCTTTATTGAGCCCATTCAAACACAAATAGGTAGCATCAATTGATCATCAATTCATACATGCTCATGCTCATGCTCTACTTCTAGCATCATTTGATACACGTTTTGTTCTTATCAGAAAGTGGAAATAGGTACTTTTGGCAATCATGAGCATCCTCTACTTATTGCAATATCTAATGCATTGATACATTCTCATGCTCATGCTCTACTTTTAGCATCATTTGATACACGTTTAGTTCTTATCATAAAGTGGAAATAGGTACTTTTGGCAATCATGAGCATCCTCTACTTATTGCAATATCTAATGCATCATCAGTACAAAGCTTGATTTGGCAATAGGTGGAATCGGCAATCATTTGCATGCTTTAATTTTGTCAAAAATTAATGCATAGTTCAGTTGTAATTGCTCATAGATATGGCATGAACATGCTGAGTTATACACTAAACATAGTCATGCCAAGCTATAACTACCATAGTCATATTATGAGAGTTCCTAGCATGCATCACCGTACGACAGAATAACACAGCAACCATAACATAGACCACCGTACGATACTTGAGTTGCTAAGGCCTTGTACAATGCAAGGTGCTTAGGGGAGTTGCTTATAGAAATAAACCAGGCTTTTCTTAAGCACATGTGCTTATTTGTATAGGGTAGACGCATAACTAGGCGTCTCTCCTGTAGAAATAGGCACTAGTGCTTCAGAAATACCCTGTTTATTTTTCTAAGCACCACCCTAAGCATCTAGCATTGTACAAGGCTTAAACATGCATCACCAAAATAGTATTAACAACTAGGGACACTAAACCAGAGTAGCAGCAAACTCTTAACATAAATGGTAGATCAACCACCGCTCAGCATAGGTTCAGACACACCATAGGACATCAGTTTTAGACTCCAACAACAAACAAACATACATAACATAACAGGACACGGCGGTCCTGGGGCAGCAGCAGCACTCTAGCAGCACATCACTTCTCTCCCTTCTTCAATGCATGTTGTAGGGCTCATTGACTTTGACAATCTCGAGGAAGCGTGCGTAGGCAGCATGTTTAGCCAGAGTACTGGCTTCATGCTTCTTACCATGTCCATTGCCAGTGCTGAAGGCATGCTGGATCATGCCATCTATGCCGCCACCGATCACCTTGCAACAGAAAGGGCACCCAATCTTGCCAAAGAAATGGTACATGATCTTCCCAGCAATCAGATGCCTCAGGGTGTACCGGCTCTTGCTGTGCCTGCTGTCCATGCTGTAGTCCACGTCGTCGTCATCCTCCTGTGAATTAGTGAATTAGTACACATAGAAGAACTCAGCTAATCTATTATGGTACATTGACTTTAATTACAATGTTTTGAAAGTACACATGTGTAACATGGCAACTATCTATTTGCTAGAAACAAGGCGTATGTGCACATACATAATTGAGCTAAAGAAACTGACATGCATAAATATGGACGGTGGAATAGTTGCATTTATAGATTAGTGCACAAGTAGTACATAATTAACACATGAAAGACTTCATGAAGTGGCTTGGTTTAATGATATTTGATACTTGTTACAGGTGTAATTCCTATTGGAATCAGAAAAATGGCTTCATTATACTCCTCCATGTTTCACACAAGGGGGGTTTGTTCTATCTACTGGAATGAAGAAACCATTATTCTTTCTGACAGCGGCAATACTGCTTCTCCAACATTGTTAGACCCTGATAAGTTTCAGAAGGAAATTGGTAAAGGAGCTATGGGGTGTCTCACTGCTTATATTGATGAGAGATGTGGATGTGATCATCTAGATAACATACTGTGGAAAATTGGCTAGATGAAATGTTTTGATTTTTTGGTATCCAGTGGATATGTACTGTCAGCCCATAATTATTAAGGGAGCGATCACTTCCTTTGCAAAATGGAAAGTTGTATAGAATTTGCAAATGGATCATCTATGAACATGTGTGCAAACTAATCATATATGAACATGTGTGCAAATTAATTCATCTACATAAACTAAAATGAATCAGGAACTGCAGCATTTTGTCACTGTCCTTGGGAAGCCAATGGAGAATCCTGCCATATATCCATTGTTTAACCCACTTTTTCATTAATGTATCCCTGCCATGAACATTTTCTTGTATTTGGGTTCATTACCCCACTTCTTTCATTAATGTATCTCTTGTGAAACTTATGCTCATCTAGTTAACAAGACAAACCCCAATGCCATGAAAAAAAACCCAGAGTATCTGCTGGAATCAGAATGTGAATCAGATTTAAAACTCCACATCCAACATGAAGATCTATGCTAGATCCCTACAATCCTACATACGTAGAACTAGCACGCCCAAGTGAAATTGATGCTCATCTAGTTTACAAGAAAAACCCCAATGTCATGAAAAAAAACAGAGCAAAAAACAGAGTACTACCTCAGATAGCTCGTCGATGGCATCCTCGTCAAAGTCACTGCCCTTCCTGCTATCTAGGTCGAACTCCTTTATGGTGTTCTCCTCCATGTGCTCTTCGATTTCGTCATGCACCTTGCGCTTACGCCTTCTCATCTCCTCCTCCTCCAGATCTTCCCCGACCTTGTGCTCGCTGATGGGTGCCTCGACGGCTGCGATGGCAGCAGGAGCAGGCACAACGGTCGCTGCACCACCAGCTTCCGCCACTACGGCGGACTCAGCCGCTGCACCCACGGCTACAGCCACGGCAGCAGACTGCTATGCTCCGATGGTTGCCTCCGGCTCGTCCGCCGCATCTTCACGCCCGCGCTTCATCGTCGGTCGAAGACAGGAGGAGGGAGGCGTAGGAAGGGAGGAGGGTGGTGAGGAAGGAGGAGAGGGTGGTGAGGTGGTGAGGAAGGAAGAGAGGGTGGGGAGAGGACGAGGGTTTTCTACCCGATTTGGGGAAGAAATGCACTGCTCCTGCCTCTTGGAGTTACCGAGAAGCCGCGGGTGCCGATTTGACTTGACACACCCACCCGGCCGTCCCCATTCCACGTGGGGACGTGGCGGTCGTGCACGCGGTCGTGCACCTCCTGCGGTTTGCCATCAATTGCTATCGGTCTCACAAGTGGGTCCCCTTGTCATCCACACAACCGAGCCACCACATGTACCACATTTTTCTTTCTCCCCGTCTCGACCACTCCACATCTTTCTTTCTCCCCTTCTCGACCAGCGCCGCCGCCGTCGCCGCCATCTCTCGACGACCCCTCTCTTCGCTGCCGGTGCGCGGCCGCCGCCAACTACGGCAAGTACGTGAGATCTCCTCTCTTCTTCCCTTCCCCAACCGCGTCTCCCTATGGAGGCGGATTTGAGCCGATTGGTTTGGACTGAAACTTAGTTTTTGGATTGGATCTTGATTTGGTTTCTATGGTTTGAGACCAAATCAATCAATTAGTTTGAGCCACCACTACCACCTACTACTGCTGCAAATCCAAGAGCCGCTGTTGCTGGCCGGAGCTCGTCGCCTCTCTCAAGCTTTGACGCCATGTCTGATCTAGATTCATGATGTGCCCTCGCGTATGGCTTTGTCCACGGTTTGAACCTTTGGATTCAATCCAAAAGTTGAAAACGGTTTGGACTGGGTTGGATGACGAGCATGTATAGTTCGGTTTGGTCGAGATTCTAAATGAAAATATCTGGATTGGTTTGGTTTTGATGTGTGCTGTGGATTGGACTGGTTTTAGTTTGGATGCCGAACTATTCCCAGGTTTAGATGAGACGGGCATTGCCATTGTCATTGGCATTGCTTTATTACGTAGATGATAGAAAATAGATTGATTGGCCATTGCCAGTATAGGTTATCACTATGATTTATTATATGTATGATCTTTGTATTGTACTATGTACAATTCAACTTAGAGTTCAACACGTTCTATGTAGAATGGAGGAAGCACAATGTGGACGCTGCAACTCATGGTGCCGGACCAGCCTTTCTACTGCCACGCTGTTCGGCATCTACTTCTAGCCTTCTTTTGTTTTTGCAGCGGTAACAATTTATATGAACCTTCTGACAGTACATTCTTTTTGTTTTTTTGCTATTTCCACTAATGTATTGTGTCTGTTATTTGTTTTTATCTTACATAGATCGTACCATGCAATGTGAGATTGGCATTCAATGAGCTCGTCGCAGACACCGTGACCTTCGATGCTCTTGGGGGCCCATAAACTATGCAGGTCGAGAAGGGGCGAAAGATAACCCAGATAGGAGGAGATGATTGGGATCGTTTCATCGCCCACATGCGTCTTAGTGGGGGTGAATTGATCAGCTTCTCCTTCAGAAAAGATAGGCCCAGGATTTCTGTTATCTATCTAAATTTGATTCCGGATAGTGAGGATGAAGTTCATGAGGAGGAAGATGGTGCTGATTCAGATGATGACGATTCTGATGATGATGAGAACCCACTTGTTGAATACCTGTATGCCCAAGGACTCAGACTGGGCGACGAGGAAATCGGAAAACTCTGGGACATGCTTCCGCTACGTGAAGACTACCTAGGGAAGCCATTCGTGACCCGCCTCACAAGGACGAATGTTAAACGGCATATCATGGTATGTTACTTAGTGTGGTAATTACATGATATACATGCTTAGTTAGTGTAGTAGTTCATATGATATGCATGTTGTAGTACTGTGATGAGAGGCCTAGTTTAGAATTCATTTAGTGAAGAATTTTATGACATGCATGTAGTGTAGTAATATGCGATGATATGCTTAGTGTACGCAGTAATCTAATGATATGCCTAATTACTGTAGTAATTTGATGCTTGGCGTATAGTGTACTGATGTGATGATATATATGCTCAGTGTTGAATCCAATGATATATGTGTCTTGAAGTGTATGCTTTGTTGATAATTGCACGTGACATGATCATATATCATGTCAACTGTTTTGCTATTTCCACTAATGTATATGATCATGTCAACTGTTTTCATAAATTACCTAAGAGGTTACTTGATAGCTGTGGCATCGACCCGGACGAAGAAGGCATGGACTACGCCTTACCAGAACGGGCTCCATCACCAGCTGTGCCTATGCAGTGGACACGGACGGTCGCACTGTCTTGAGCAGGGCAGGGTGGAAGAAGTTCCTTCGTGCCAAGAATCTTCGGGTAGGACAGGCCATCCTACTCACTGTTGCGAACACCCGTCGCCATGACTTGAGGATGATGATCACCATCCACCTCATTTAGAACTGCGGTGGGCCATGTATCAATCTGAAATGAACTTGTTATGTTAGCTCTTGTTTGCGAGTACTTGTCGTGTATTACCGTACCTATATCTACTCATATCTAGGTACTATTGCTTGTCATGGATTGCAACTATTATTAACTGGTACCTAATGCTCTACTAGCTATGATTATTCCACTGTGTGATGTTTTATAGGCTGTAGTGTGACATGGTAACTGTTATATATGGTAGAGGCTTGTCTCTAAGACCTTGTACAATGCAAGGTGCTTAGGGATGTGCTTCCACTGTGTGATGTTTTGTACGTGACAGGTTGTAGTATGAAATGCTAACTGTTCTATATGGTAGTGGCTGGTCTCTAATTGGACCGACATGTTGAACTAGTATCAATGGTAGAGGCGTTTCGTTATGCGCCACATCCAACAGTTCACATAATTAATTATCCAAAGATTAAGGTATGAAACCCTTGGTCATACATAGCAACATTTCGTTCCTAAAAATTAAGGTACTTCCACATTCAAACTAACTAATACTACAAATTCGAAGGAACTACTTAATACATTAACAGCACATAGGGAAGTAGCCCTGGTCCAATGGCTTGAGAAATGACGAACAAAAACTGAAAGAAGAAGGATCGGCCATGTAAGTGCATCTAGTGCCACCCCTAGTTGGTTTTGGAGTATTGACGACAAACCTAGTTGAGGGACTAATGTGTTTGTGAGAATTGCAGGATAACACAGGTAGAAGTCCCTCATTGATTCGGTTTTACTGCCAGAGATGACCCCTAAAAATGTATGAAGATATTGAAGTCAAAGGTGGTATATGAAGATATTCACATTGAAGACTATGACAAAAGAAGACACGTTATGAAGCCTATGGAGCTCGAAGACTTAGATCTTTCGTAGTTCTTTTCCTTTGTGTTGAGTCATAGGAACCACCGTACTGTTAAGTGGAGTCCAGGAGAACCAGTTAGAATGACTGAAGTGATGCCTAAACCAAAAACCTATGTCTTCGAGTGAAGACAATGAGAGCGAATCTTGTCCAGAGCCGGACAAGTCAGCTTTGCTTGTAGCCCAAGTAAAGTTGCCATGAGAGTTTGAAATCTGACCGTTGAGACACGTGTCAGTTCCTTAGTGACCCAGGGTCATTTCGGACAAATCAGGTCGGGTTGCCAAGTGGCTATAAATAGCCCACCCCCTACAACCATAAACGGTTGGCTGCTCAGATTTCAGTGCACGGCTTTTGTCGTTTGAGAGCAACCCACCTCGAAGCCTTTGAGAGAGAGAATTCCTTGCGAGGATAAAGCCCTAACCACCCAGAGCCAGAGAACATTGGGCATCACTTAAGTCTTCTTGTCTGTGTGATCTGAAGACTTATTACACTTGAGGACTGTGCATCCTCCAGACGGTTAGGCGTCGCGTTCAGAGCATCCAAGAGACATTGTGGATTGCCAGTGAACGAAGTCTGTGAAGGTTTGGGAGTCTACCTTGAAGACTTACCAGAGTGATTGGGCGAGGACTAAGTGACCTTAGCTCAAGGAGAATACGGTGAGGACTTGGTGTCCTGAGCTGCGTGTTCAGGACTGGGTGTCCGGGACTGTGTGTCCTAAGGTTTAAATACCTAGCCGCTCCAACCAGACGTACAGTTGTCACAGCAACAGGAACTGGTCCAACACATCATTGTCTTCAACGAGTCACTGGTTTCATCTTCACTTCCTCTTACTTACTGTTACTCATTGTGAAGCCATTGCATGCTTGCTATATCTTTTGTCTTCACAACGTAACTGTATGATTTGTTTGGCTTCATAACTTCTTCCTACCCGATCCTTATTACACTACAGCTACTTGTCATTGTGCTTTCACTCTATTGAATACTTGACCATGGCTTGCCTAGTGTAATCTAACTTCCGCTGCATAGTGATAGGCATATCTCTACTGATTGTCTTCATAACTTCCACGTTTTGAAGACTTTCATAAAAATCGCCTATTCACCCCTCCTCTAGTTGATATAACACACTTTCAATTGGTATCAGAGCTAGGTGCTCCCTTGTTCTGTGTGATTCGGTTTAACCACCTGGAGTTTTAGCTATGTCGACTGCAGGGATAATCAAAGTCTCCGCTGCGTGCCCCGTCTTCGATGGAACTGAATATCCCTATTGGAAGAATAAGATGCGTATGCATCTTGAAGCCATTGACGTCGACCTATGGTATGTCGTCGAGAACGGCGTTCCTAAGGCTGGAGAAGGTGTCACTGCTGCTGATGTCAAGAAATTCGTTCAACTGGACTCTACTGCCAAGAACATCATCTGTGGTCATCTGACCAAAGGACAGAATGGCCGTGTGAGTGCTTTGAAGACATCCAAGCTGGTCTGGGACTAGCTCTCAAAGGTCAATGAAGGCATCTCAACCCAGAGAGATCAAAGAATCAGTGTCCTTCGCAATCTCTTCAACCGCTTCAAGCGAAATGACAATGAGAATGTCCAGCACACATTTGACAGACTCACTGACATCACAAATGAGCTTCAAGCCCTCGGCGCTACTGAGATCACCAAACATGAAGTCGTCAAGACACTGCTGAGATCACTTGATAGTTCGTTTGACATCCTAGCCCTGATGATTCAAGAACGTCCTGATTTCAAGACACTCGATCCATCTGACATACTTGAGAGGCTCAACACACATGAGTTTCAGCTTTCTGAGAAAAGAGATATCTACGGTCCAAACTATGGGCGAACTCGTGCCTTGAAGGCAAAAGCTGTTTCCTCATCTGAAGAAGAATCTGATGGCAGTTCTGATGATCCTAAAGACATTGGAAGGGAACTTGCAATGCTAGTGAAGAAGTTCCAAAAATTCACCAAGAAGAAAGGCTTCAGAAAGTCTTCACGATCAAGCTCAAGGAATGATGAAGCTTCTGCTCATGACTACAAGAAGAAAACATGCCACAAGTGCAAGAAAACTGGACACTTCATCTCTGAGTGTCCACAGTGGGACAATGAGAACAGAAAGAAGAAGAAAAGCAAGGAATATGACTCTGACGACCAGAAGAAGAAGAAATACACAAAGTCTTCTTCCAAGTCTTCCTCAAAGTCTTCATCACACAAGAAGAGCTCATCTGGCAAGGCACGTGCGTTTGTTGGCAAGGAAATGGACTCAGAGGAGGAGTCCGCTTCTGAGGAGGCAGAGGTGGAGTCTGAGGAGGAGTCTGATTCTGGCATTGCAAGTCTGGCTACAGCATACGTTGCCAAGTCCATCTTCAACACTGAAGACAATGACTTCATCACCGACACCGATGCAAATGACAAGAACGACTCCACTCCTACCTACTGCTTCATGGCACGCGGTGACAAGGTAAACACACGCACTACTCGCTATCAAACATCCAGTGACGATGACTCTGATTGTGATTCAAAAACCAGGTCAAAAACACTTGCTAAAATTGCAACTGAACAACAAAAGGCCATGGAACATATTCAAAAACTGTTAGACAGAAGCGATGATCTGTTGGGTGCTGAAATGACTCGATCTGAATCCTTAATTGAAGACATAAAAATTCTTCACGTTAAGTATCAGGAACTTGAAGATCGTCTTGATACTCTCTCAACAACTCATGAAAAGCTTTCCTATGATTATCTTCAAAGGAAGCAAGAACTTGAGAAATTGAGAGCGGCTCATGAAGATCTTCAAAAGGAAAACGAGTCACTTCGCGCCGAACAGATCAGTTCCCCTCAGGAAGGATTTGAACCACCATGTCTTAAATGCATTGAGCGTGATAATGCTACTTCTGTTGCTGAATGTTCCACTGCTACTGCTGTTGCAATATCTTCAACTGTTAATGTGGTAACTAACCCCTCTGCTGAGGATACCACTGCTATTGCTGATGAGAATGCTAGGTTGAAGACATTGCTTGAAACAGGGATGTACAAAAGTCTTAAAGGACATCAGACATTATGTGATGTCCTCAAGAAGCAGATTCTGAACCGAAACCCTAGGAAAGAGGGTGTTGGGTTCGTAAGGAAAATAAATGCAGATGGCTCTTACTGGAAACCTGAGCAGTACCCCAAAACCAAGTGGGTTGCTGCACAGGAACCTTCAGCAGATCCATCCAATTTATCTGGCTTCACTTGTGCTAAACCCATTATCATTGATGAATCCTTTGATGCAAACTATATACTGTTTAAGAATCAGAATGGTGAAGTGTTTGCCAGGTACATTGGTACTAACTGCAGGAATGGACCGCCTATGACGAAGATCTGGGTGCCAAAAACGTATCTGGAAAATCTTCCTGTGAATGTCTTCATGACACCTCACATGAAGAATACAAACCTCAGACCAAAGGCTTCATATGGTCCAAAGGCTTCATACAGACAGAGGACTCACCTGAGTCGCACTAACGTAAATGTTTTGCAGGGAAACCATACTCAGGCATATGAATATGAGAGCGGTTCATCAAACCGCCATGTTCACATGACCAAAAATTATTCTGCCTATTCTTATGACTACTATTGTCCACCTGCTAGACTGTTTGCTAGGGCTCCAAAGCCAAAATTCTCAGATGCTGCACTTAGACTTATTGCTTCTAAGCCACCCTTGAAGATGTGGGTGGCTAAGAAAGCTTAACTCTCTTTTGCAGGGAAAGGTCTCCAGCAGAAAACCAAAATCTTCTGACGCTATTGCTGGGGACCTTAAAAATCTTGTAGGGCGCAAGATAAAATGCCCGAGTGGCATCATTATGTACTTCTTTCCTGAATTGCATGCTACTCTCCCTATTAGTCCTAATCTGGATCTAAGTTTTCATAACCCACTGGTTCGTCAAATATTTTTGCTACACAATTCTCTTCGTGAAGCCTATCCCCCTAACTGCACTGTAGGGTACGACACCAGTGTCTTCAAAATGGATTATTGACAGTGGGTGTACAAATCACATGACTGGCAAAAGAAGCCTTCTTATGGACTCAACCTTACGTCCATCCGACAAGAGCCACATCACATTTGCTGACACTGGTAAAAGTAAGGTATTGGGTCTAGGTAGAGTTGCAATCTCAAAGGATCAACACTTGGATAAAGTCATGCTTGTTGAATCCCTTGGCTTCAACTTAATGTCTGTCTCAATGCTTTGCGATTTGAACATGATCGTAATGTTTGGAAAATATCGTTGCCTTGTACTAATGGAATCTGACAAGTCTCTAGTGTTTGAAGGGTATCGAAAAGATGATTTGTATGTGGTAGATTTCTCAGCAGGGCCACAGCTTGCAGTATGTCTTCTTGCAAAAGCTTCAGAATGCTGGCTTTGGCATCGGAGGCTTGGGCATGCTGGCATGAGGAACCTCCACACCCTTGCGAAGAAGAAACATGTCATAGGCATCGAGGGCGTCAAGTTCAAGAAAGATCACTTATGCGGTGCCTGTGAAGCAGGGAAGATGACGAGGGCAAAACATCCCTCGAAGACAATCATGACCACTACTCGACCCTTCGAACTGCTTCACATGGATCTTTTTGGTCCCACTCACTACTCAACTTTTACCACTACTGCTTGCCTCTATGGCTTCGTAATTGTTGATGATTATTCTCGATATACTTGGGTGCACATAATCCTTTACAAGACTGAAGTGCAGGATGTCTTCAGACGCTTCGCCAATCGAGCTATGAACAATTTTGGCGCCAAGATAAAGCACATCAGAAGTGACAATGGCACTGAATTCAAGAACACTGGCCTTGATACATATCTTGATACCTTGGGCATCACACATGAATTCTCAGCTCCGTACACGCCACAGCAGAATGGCGTCGTCGAACGCAAGAACAGAACACTCATTGAGATGGCCAGAACGATGCTAGATGAATACAAGACTCCAAGAAAATTCTGGACTGAAGCCATTGACACTGCATGCCATACAATCAATCGCGTTTATCTTCACAAGCTTTTGAACAATACATCTTATGAACTCCTAACTGGCAAGAAGCCAAATGTCAGTTACTTCAGAGTATTTGGCGCAAGGTGCTGGATCAAGGACCCACACCACACCGCAAAGTTTGCACCAAAAGCACATGAGGGTTTTATGCTTGGTTATGGAAAGGACTCGCACTCCTACAGAGTCTTCAATCTCTTTCATTACAAAGTGGTTGAAACAGTGGATGCGCGGTTCGATGAGACAAATGGTTCACAAAGAGAGCAACTGCCAAATGTGCTAGATGAAATTCCAGCTAGTGAATCGATCAAGCTAATGGGAACTGGAGAGATTATACATTCTGAAGCTCATCCTGAAGAAGAACTTATCATCTCAGCACCTGATCAACATGAAGACAATGCTCAGCCTGAAGACATTCCTCTCAACAACAACACAGATCAGCAAGAGCAAAGTCTTCGCCCTGTACATCCTCGTCTTGCCAATGAAGTGCAGATTGACAGAATAATTGACAGCATCAATGCACCTGGTCCACTCACTCGTTCAAGGGCAACTCAACTAGCAAATTTCTGTGGGCACTTTGCATTCGTCTCAATCTCAGAACCCAAGAAAGTTGAAGAAGCATTTATGGAACCTGAATGGATTCAAGCTATGCAAGAAGAGCTTCAACAGTTTGAGCTGAATAATGTATGGCAACTGGTTAAGCGTCCTGATCCACGGAAGCACAACATAATAGGCACCAAATGGATATACCGCAACAAGCAAGATGAGCATGGTCAAGTTGTCAGAAACAAAGCTCGTCTCGTTGCTCAAGGATATACTCAAGTGGAAGGTATTGACTTCGATGAAACTTTTGCTCCTGTGGCTAGGCTTGAAGCCATACGCATACTGCTGGCCTATGCAAATCATCATAACATACTTCTGTATCAAATGGATGTGAAGAGTGCCTTTCTAAATGGCAAGATTGAAGAAGAAGTGTATGTTGCACAACCGCCTGGCTTTGAGAATCCAAAACATCCTGACATGGTATACAAGCTCAACAAGGCGCTGTATGGCCTCAAACAAGCCCCTAGGGCCTGGTATGATACACTCAAATACTTCCTGAAGAGCAAAGGCTTCATACCTGGTTCCCTAGATCCCACTCTTTTCACGAAGACATATGATGGTGAACTGTTTGTGTGCCAAATATATGTGGATGACATTATCTTCGGATGCACCAATCAGAAGTACAGTGAAGAGTTTGGATATATGATGCAAGAGCAATATCAGATGTCCATGATGGGGGAGCTGAAGTTCTTTCTTGGTCTTCAAATACGACAACAACGCAATGGCATCTTCATATCTCAAGAGAAGTATCTCAAAGATTGCCTGAAGAAGTTCGGTATGCAAGACTGCAAAGGCTTCACAACACCAATGCCAGCCAAACATCATCTGGGTCCTGACGACAATGGTAAAGAGTTCGATTAAAAGGTATACCGCTCCATGATTGGTTCTTTACTTTATCTATGTGCATCTAGGCCAGATATTATGCTTAGTGTTTGCATGTGTGCTCGATTTCAAGCGGCACCAAAGGAGTCGCATCACTTAGCTGTGAAGCGAATTCTTCGATATTTGGCTCACACCCCAACTCTAGGATTATGGTATCCAAAGGGCTCAGAGTTTGATTTGGTTGGATTCTCGGATGCTGATTATGCTGGTGACAAAGTTGATCGCAAGTCTACGTCAGGCACATGTCACTTTCTGGGACGATCACTTGTATGTTGGTCTTCAAAGAAGCAGAACTGTGTATCTCTCTCCACTGCTGAATCTGAATACATTGCTGCTGGATCTTGCTGCGCTCAGCTTCTGTGGATGAAGCAAACACTCAAGGACTATGGCATTCATCTGAAGCAAGTGCCACTTTACTGCGACAACGAAAGCGCCATCAAGATTGCCAACAACCCAGTTCAGCACTCGAAGACAAAGCACATTGAAATTCTTCATCACTTTCTCAGAGATCATGTTGTGAAGGAAGACATTGATATCATACACGTCAACATTGAAGAGCAATTGGCAGATATCTTCACCAAGCCCTTGGATGAGAAGAGGTTTTGCAAGTTACGGTGTGAGCTAAATATCCTGGAATCCTCAAATGTCCTGTAATCAGGCACACATCCTAACCCTTATGCATATTGATAACTTAGATGTGCAACACACGAAGTAAAGTATATCTTCAATCAATGAAGACATACACTCTAAGTGTGAATACATTAATGTGGAATTTGACTTTGGAGCGCCACGATAATTGTGCGCCGTGTCTGGGTCTAATACTTCCTATACGGTGGGTAACGCCACCACCAAACGTTCTCTTTGAAGTGTTTCTCTCATGGCTTTACCTTGCAATGTCTTCACATTTGGTTTGGCTTCGAACATGTCTTCATGATTATCTTCACTACGTTGATTGTATAGATATATATATGCTAGTGTTCTGTCCTCTACAACATTCACTTATAGCTATGTCTTCGTGTTGAATCTTTTGAACTAAGTGAATGTGATCGGACCCCAAACTTCTCTATGCTTTCTATCTCAAACTCTATCTCTCTAAGTCATATGCATTCTATTGAAACTGTCGAATGTCTTCACTGCGTCGTTGTCAGCAGAAGATATAGAGACAACCATAAAGTCCGTTTTCAATGCTCATTCCTCCACATAAAATCTGGAGAAGTAGGAACGACCGCCCGACAATCCAGGCGTGCGTGGGATGTGGAACTGCCCCCAAAATACCGCATGATGGCCACGTACTACTCAAATGCGAATCGCCAGGGGCACCTGAGTAATAGCGCAGTGCCGCCCCTACGCCTATAAATTCACACTTACCGCGGTCATTATCTCCTTCTTCCACCCTCGCACGAACCCTAGCGCCACCGCTAGCTCTCGACGACGCCGGCGACGAAGCGCTTCACTGCCGCAACCTCTCCGACGCCGTCTTCACGCCGATCGCGGACATCGTCCTCTCCGCCGTCGCCGTAGGTGTCTTCCGTCGCCAAGTTAGGGCACGGAGGATTGAACTGCTCGGCATCATCTCCCACTTCGTCTAGCAGTTCCAAGTGTGGTAAATAAAACGTCTTTTGACAGCCCCTTTTGATCCCATGGTTCTGTCACTTTCTACCATAAGAAGTTTCTCTTCACACAAGTTAGATCTCTCAATCTGCATCTCATAACATGCCTAGTATATTCACTTGTGCTTCATGAAGTAGTTAGATTCCTCACTTGTACTGATCTGTGGGTTCGTACAAATCTGGAACCAACTTCTTTTCTATGAGTGAATGTCTTCGCACGATGAGGTCAATGTCTTCTAAACTGATTTATCTTCAAAATCTTCTGAGAATGCATATGACCTCTTCCCCTTCCCTCGCACCTTAATGCTGTCACAGGTACATGTCCGTGGGAGAATCCTTTGGTTCTCATAGTCTGCATTCATTTGCAGAGTTTTTACAGCAACACATAAATTCTCCTGAAGCCAGTTCCTGTTGGTCCAGCAAAAAAAGCCTTTGAAGCCTTTGAAAGTTTTGAAGCCTTTCAAGTTAAAGTTTATGGCTTCAAAAGCAGCAGCAAGGAAGGGGGGCAGACAGAGACGTGGAGGAACATCCAAAGATCTGCCTGATGACCTGGCAGAAATGTATAAAATAGATCCTGAAGAGAATTATGGGCAGCGCAAGACCAGAATCCAATGGATTCGACGCTACTGGGCAGAACAATGGTTCAAATACCGCTTCACAACCCAAAAGTATGCTGAGAAAAGTGCCATCAAGAAACCGTGGGGGGGGCATCCTTTACAAGAACCTTGTACCCAGGTCCAGAGATGAAGCTATTGCCCAAAGCTTCTACCCATGCATGGTTCGAGGACCACAGCCTGATGATGCACATCCGTCGTCACTACTCTGATGTCGTGACGACAATCTGTTCAAGTGCAACTTCCAGTTTGCCCAACAATCAGCGAAGCAGAACAAGAAGAAATTTGGGTTAGACTTCAACCCTGGTCCCTCAGCACCAAGGGCAGATGGCACACGCGAAGCAGAACCCAATGTCATCGGTCTGTTTGCCAACCTCGAAGGCCTCATCACCTACATCTTGGTTCAAGGGACTGCAGTGAATGAGCCTGCAGCTGACACTGAGTCTGATGAAGCGCCTGCAGTGCCTGCGGTAGCGAAGCCTAAGCAGTCTAAGAAGCCAAAAGCTTCAAAGCCGGCCCCTTCACCAAAAATCTCAAGGGCGAAGCCATTGGCAACTGCACCTCCTGAAGACAGTGTGCAGACTGAAGACGTATCCCGCGTCTCCAAGCCCCAGAAGGCCAAGATGCCTAAGCCACACACCGGCAAAGAGCTCACAGCTGCTGCCATTCTGCGCGGCGAAGCCATTGATCTGTCAAGTGATGAAGATCTTGGAGATGACGCTCTCGAGCAGCTCATCAAGAGCAAAGAAGAAGCTGAAATATTCAACAATCTGCCTCTCTTTGATGTTGCCATCATCCACGACTTCATTGATGAGTGGTTTGCCTCCCCTAATATCAGCTTCGAAGATCTGCAACTGCCCGTTGGCCTCAGCGTCGCCTTCCAAGGCGCTATTGCTTCAGAACTTGCAATTTCCCAGTGCATTGTTGAACTGAAGCAGAAAATTGATCATGAAAAGGCTCAGTTCAAGAAGCATGTGGCCAAGCTTAGAGTGCAAGAAGTGAAGAGCTTCAAGATCATGATGCACGAGCTCAAGGAAAACTTTCTAAAGAAGCGTGCAGAAGCTCAAGGTTCATGTGAGTGGATGAAGTCTCTGGCTGAGAGATGTGTGCAAGCCTACAATGAGGCTGAGAAGCGCAAGGCACTTGGGCGTCCTGGCATCGACCCCAAGATGGCCGCAAAGAAAAAGAAGAACACTGTTCCAGCTGAACCAGAGGCATCAAGGCAGGAAGCAGTTCCGCTTGTCTTCCCAACTGCAACGACTGGCTCGAAGCCAAAGAGTCGGTCAACAGCTTCAGAGCTCAAGAAGACAAGAACTGCTGAGGCTGAAGCCCAGAAGCGGAAAAGCTCTGAAGCCTCTCCTACTGCCCCCAGCAAGAAGAAAAGAAAGACCAAGAAATCTCGGGCTGCTCCCACAGAGCCCTTGATAGTTGAACCTATTTCTATGGTTCACCCGAACGCAGAACGACAACTGACAGTTCATGAGCCTGCTTCCACAGAGGCTCCTGAAGCTGAAGACATACCAGCAGTCGACCCCATCGCTGCTGAAGACATTGGTCATCAGGACAATGTACAAGATGATGCAGCCCTTCCTCAGTATGAACATAGCGAACTCATCAGCATTGGTCGTCCTCTGACGCCAATTGCACAAGATGCGTCATGGGCGGATCGCCCTCAAGAGGAAGAAGACTTTGAGGCCCAGCCCACTCCAACCCCACAGGCGTCGTCTGTGTTCCGCAGGCTTCACAGAGGTCCAAGGCCTCAAGTCTATGATGAAGACATTCCGGCTGCATCAGCCGAAGAAAATGAAGAAGTACCACAAGATCCTACTCCCCCGCTACACCATGAAGCAGTTCTCCAGGAGAACGTGCCTAAGTCTGACCCTCCAGCTAGTCAAGTGGAGGCTGAAAATATTGAGGCTGCCACAACCAACACTGAAGCCAATGTGGAGCCCTCCCCACCAAAAGCTTCAGAAGACAGCAAAGCTACTGATCCAGACACTTCTGTTCCTGAGTCTGCTGCAGGTCCTCAATTTGATTACCATGTTGAGCACAGGCCTCATGTCCAGAAGCCAGTCCCACGGCTGCCGAGGTTCCCAGGTCCTGCATCAACACCTGGGTCCTTTAACATCAATAGCTTCATGGCAGATAATACGTTCTTCAACAGCTCCAAGAACCCCTATTCAAGGGAAAGGAGTTCATCAGATAGGTTCTGGAGCTATCCTCAGCGCAGCAACTATTCATGCATCCTATACAACCAAGGTTGCATCTTCCCGCACAAGCGCCTTGATGTTGAAGCCATTGCTGGTCTGCCATGTTTAGAGGAAGCATTGGATTGCTTCAAGCAAGTGGGTCTGCTGCAGTTTGTGACTGATGAAGAGCACTGGAATGAAGAGCTTCTGCTGCAATTCTATGCCACCCTCCACATCAAAGGATACAACAGAGATCCGAAGACTTGGACCCTGGAGTGGATGACCGGCAATGTCCATCACGAAGCCAATGCATTTGATATCATTGAGCTCACCGGCCTGCCCACTCCTGGCGAATTCTTCGAGGAAGGCTGTCCACTACACACTGAAGCTCTTGAGAGCATATTCCAGAGGCCTGAACCGAATATGAGTCAGATGCTCTCCATGATGAAGCCATTGCCCCTCGATGCTCCTTATCCAACAGAGTTCTTCGTTGAAGACCTTGAGTACATGCCCCGAACCATCTATCACATTATCCGGCGGACTATCTGGCCTATCAAAGGGCACTCTCCAAATGCCAAGATCGAGGGTGCAATGAAGAATCTGATATTCTGTATCCTTCATGGCAAATGCTTCAACGCACAGGACTTTTTCATACGCCAACTTGCTGCATCTGGCTCAGATTTACTTGGTTTGAAGTTCTATGCTCCTTGGGTAATGAGACTGATCAAGCTTCATTCTGCGATCTCATATCAGCCCTCAGCCCGCAACCATCGGATCTTCTTGCCAGATGTGGATACCTCTGCTGAAGCCATCTATGCTGAACCTGCCAAGCAACCTTTGAGTCTTCAGAATGCAGAACACCAGAGCTTCACTCAAAACGTTGAAGGTGTTGAAGCCATCTCTAGGGTGTATCCTTTGGCTGGCACTACACGTGCACCACACCCGGCTTCAACTGAAGCCACTGACAGTGCAACTGCTTCAAGACCCAAGAAGCGCGCTCGTGTTCTCACTGACCGAGAGCTTCTTGTGGCCCTTCATCAAAAACAATATAGGCATCATGACTGGATAAAGCGACAGATGAAAAGCCTCTTGGTGGATGTTAATCGTCTTCGAAATCTTGCCACCAAGAATGCCTTCGTTACCCATGAAACCTGTCATCGTACATGGAAAGGGCTATCAATGATGTGGACTGAAGTTGAACTTGAAGAGGATGGCTTCACTGAGCGATTCAAGTTTGACACCACACCTCCTAGAAGGGCTGTGATGCGAAGCACACCATCACTTGAAGACTCTGAATTTTCTTCATCTGCTGCCACAGTCACTGCCAGAATCATTGATGAAGAAGACGATGCTACCTCACCACCACCAGCTTCAGCACCTCCAAGCTCTTCTACACCGCCAAACACCTCCAACGACCCTGCTGCTCCTAGGAACGAGTAGACACTCTATGTCTTCAAACCTTTTTGGTCCTTGCTGACAAAAGGGGGAGAAGCATATGGGTTGATAGTCTTCAAGCGGGTCCATATGGGCGGGTGCTTTATGTTTTGTTATATTTTGCTTCGTGCTTACAAATCTTGTTTTACATTTTGTTCTTATGAGTTGTAGCACTTAAACCAGATGGTCGTCTGCTACTTGTTTGCCACTCTGTTTTGCGACGATAAATTCCGCACTTATCTCATTCTGCAGACGTCCATTTTCCATTATGCATGTCATTATCTTCATATATCTTCACATGCATAGTGGATTGTCATCACAAGCTGAAGTGGATCTCCACAAGTACAACCTGCCATGTGCATTTGCATTCCAAAAGCAAATTAACTTGTATGCACATCTTCAGGGGGAGCCCTTGCAACTTATGAAGACAATTCCTTATCCTTTACAATTTCACAGACTATATTCCCCGTTGAAAACTTCAACTAGTTTGTCATCAATCACCAAAAAGGGGGAGATTGTAAGTGCATCTAGTGCCACCCCTAGTTGGTTTTGGAGTATTGACGACAAACCTAGTTGAGGGACTAATGTGTTTGTGAGAATTGCAGGATAACACAGGTAGAAGTCCCTCATTGATTCGGTTTTACTGCCAGAGATGACCCCTAAAAATGTATGAAGACATTGAAGTCAAAGGTGGTATATGAAGATATTCACATTGAAGACTATGACAAAAGAAGACACGTTATGAAGCCTATGGAGCTCGAAGACTTAGATCTTTCGTAGTTCTTTTCCTTTGTGTTGATTCATAGGAACCACCGTACTGTTAAGTGGGGTCCAGGAGAACCAGTTAGAATGACTGAAGTGATGCCTAAACCAAAAACCTATGTCTTCGAGTGAAGACAATGAGAGCGAATCTTGTCCAGAGCCGGACAAGTAAGCTTTGCTTGTAGCCCAAGTAAAGTTGCCATGAGAGTTTGAAATCTGACCATTGAGACACGTGTCAGTTCCTTAGTGACCCAGGGTCATTTCGGACAAATCAGTTCGGGTTGCCAAGTGGCTATAAATAGCCCACCCCCTACAACCATAAACGGTTGGCTGCTCAGATTTCAGTGCACGGCTTTTGTCGTTTGAGAGCAACCCACCTCGAAGCCTTTGAGAGAGAGAATTCCTTGCGAGGATAAAGCCCTAACCACCCAGAGCCAGAGAACATTGGGCATCACTTAAGTCTTCTTGTCTGTGTGATCTGAAGACTTATTACACTTGAGGACTGTGCATCCTCCAGACGGTTAGGCGTCGCGTTCAGAGCATCCAAGAGACATTGTGGATTGCCAGTGAACGAAGTCTGTGAAGGTTTGGGAGTCTACCTTGAAGACTTACCAGAGTGATTGGGCGAGGACTAAGTGACCTTAGCTCAAGGAGAATACGGTGAGGACTTGGTGTCCTGAGCTACGTGTTTAGGACTGGGTGTCCGGGACTGTGTGTCCTAAGGTTTAAATACCTAGCCGCTCCAACCAGACGTACAGTTGTCACAGCAACTGGAACTGGTCCAACACATCATTGTCTTCAACGAGTCACTGGTTTCATCTTCACTTCCTCTTACTTACTATTACTCATTGTGAAGCCATTGCATGCTTGCTATATCTTTTGTCTTCACAACGTAACTGTGTGTTTGTTTGGCTTCATAACATCTTCCTACCTGATCCTTATTACACTACAGCTACTTGTCATTGTGCTTTCACTCTATTGAATACTTGACCATGGCTTGCCTAGTGTAATCTAACTTCCGCTGCATAGTGATAGGCATATCTCTACTGATTGTCTTCATAACTTCCACGTTTTGAAGACTTTCATAAAAATCGCCTATTCACCCCCCCTCTAGTCGATATAACGCACTTTCAAGCCAGTAGCAGCACCATCAGCCTCCCAGCCTCACAACTTCAGCCAGCCTGGTGAACTCCAGGTTTTTTCCTGCAAAACACACATGTGATGTTGGAGGCAAGAAAATAAATATGCCATGGGTCTTGTCATGGCATCTAATCGAACGGAATGCTAGTACAAATGATGGAGAACAAAACATCCAACATGAGCAAATTCATAGGAGTTCTAGATCCATGGATACCATCAAGAAAAAATGCTCAGCTTTAATTCAAACACAAGACTAGGTGAAAACATGCATATTTCATATCAGCAACATTGATATGGCATCTTTGCAAGCTTGGGTCAGTGACTTGTCTTGTGTTTCATGGCATGACAATAATTTTAACAATAAATAGACATGAAATTGACCCAAACTCATGTACAAAGTTAGGCCATATGATGCATGGATTAATTCACACATAAATGACAAAATGCCAACTTTGTATAGAATTTGCAGTACTGAAATATTTCAGTGTGTACCGGTGTGTACTGAAACTGCAGTAGTGAAATAATTCAGTGTGCATCGGTGTGTACTGAAATTGTAGTAACGAAATATTTCAGTGCCTACCGGTGTGTACCGAAATATTTCAGTGTCTACCACTACAACATTACAAATTTTGCCTAGGGCAGTACCGAAATATTTCAATGCCTACCGGTGTGTACCGAAATATTTCAGTGTCCACCATTACAACATTACAAATTTTTCCTGGGGCAGTTCCGAAATATTTCAGTGCCTACCGGTGTGTACCGAAATATTTCAGTGTCTACCACTACAACATTACTAATTTTTCCTAGGGTTCATATGATGCCTAGGGTTCACATACATCATAATCCATCCTCCAAATCCATGGACTCAAATGTTCATGCAATTCATTGAGATTAAAATGCCATCTAGCATTCCCTCTCTGAACTATTATGATCAGTATCACCACGATGTAAGCACGAGCAGTAGAAAGATGAGGAGTGGGGAAGCTTACTCTAAACATAGCTACCGCCACCGTTCAGACGAGGAGAGCGGCGAGGGAAGCGTGGAGAACGGCGGGGAAGCGAGGTCGCGACCATTGTCCTCCTCATCTTGCGCTTCGAAGTCTCCGGTGACTCGGTTGGAGGCTGCACAATCTGCAACGGCACCTCGTGCACGGTGGGTTCCTGATCCAGTGGATGCTCTACCCTGGATCTGAACGCCCACCACCTCCGCCTGGTCCACTCGCTGGACGAATTGGCCTGCTCCATGGCCCAGAGGAGGATCACGATCTTCTGAATCGGTTGCGCGGGCTGGGGGAAAAGCTTTGCCCTCTCCTTCTTCGTCAAATTCTTGAGAGTGGCCATTGTCGTCCAGCTCATCTGCCTTGTGTTGTCAAACCAAGAACGGATCTCCCTCAACCTGGCCAACTTGACCTGGTCGCCGCCAGCGATCTGCACGAAGTCGGTGTTCTCGCCGCCGGCCATCAGCTCGATCTGCCGTGGAAGAGGGGGTGGGGTGGGTGGGGGGGTTGCCTGAGTGGATCGAAGTTGCAGCGGCAAGAAGGAGGAGATGACTGCGGTGGACATGGAGGAGAGGGAGGAGATGGCCGCCGATGAGTAATTGTGGAATGTGTAGCACCATGGCGGCGGTTATTCATTCGACGAGAGGGGCGGCGCGTGCAAATTTTCCTAGGACTAAACTGCCCCTAGATTAAAACGCGTCCCCACCTTGTCACGAGTACCGGCCCCACTCGTTTTAGTACTTTCGCGTACTTTCATCGGAGTACTACCCAGTATTTCGTATTTGTCTGCCGTTAGATCGACATCAACGAACAGTTTTAAAAAAGCCCAACCACTCTAAAACTTGTAATAAACTTTATGGACAGAAGGATAAAGAATGACTGATTTTACTTCTGGGATCATACAAAGAAAAGACAGTAGCAACAAAAATAGGCAGGACTCTTTCCCTGCGTCAGTCCCACATACCAAAATAAACATGAAAGAGAAACTATGACCGTGCGGCTTAAAGTCATACCAGTCAGCAATCAGTCAATTACAAATCGCTTTTAACACACACAAAAAAGAAACTTACAGCACCACATGACACAATAATACTATACTATATATGTATTTAGTGCGTAGTTAAAGGCATGAATGAGAAAATCGAAGGCAAGTGAACTTATTCGCGATAGTGAAGGTAATCACACCTTAGTGTTTTGACATCACATTGAGCTTCATCAGCTTCTGAGCTATAATCCAGCTTGTGGCCAGGCTCCCGATAGATGTTTTGCAGTATATATGGAACATATCTTAGACCTCCAAAATGATTCAGATTTGAAGAGCAACGTAACAGAGAGATTAAATACCATGAGTGTCATACAAATAAGCGAAATAACACTAGCACAATATTAGCTTGCCTGGTTACAAAAGACAGAGGACACACTGCATAGCTACGATACAAACATCATCACTTGCGGACATAAATAAGCTTCAGACTCAGTATATCGCCAGGAGGAATCACAATCTAATCCATGGCACATATTAGATAGATAGATGTTGCTGAGTAGATCAAGCTTCTTCGTCGCTGTCGTGGTGGATGACGTCGTACTGATCGTCGGGGAGGTTGGCCCTTGGGTCGTCGTCGTTGAAGACATCGACCTGGACGTAGGCGTAGCCGTCGCGCTTGAAGTCGGCGAGGACCCTCTCATGGTGGGCGCGCTCGGCCTTGATGGCGACCATGGAGCGGAGCGTCTCGGGGAGGTTGGGCAGGGGAGGGCGTGGCTTCTTGTCCCACTCCAGCAGCCACTTGATGTAGCTGTTCCGATGGTCCATCTTCACCATCTTCTGCTCCTTGATCCGATACCCCTCATACGGGTTGAGCCTCAATCTCTCGGGGGATGCAGCACCACCAGCAGGCGCCGCCTCCTTCTCCATCGAGATCGAAGCCGCCTTCGCCATCGAGATCGATCGATTACAGGAGTGGATGGTGTTGGCCGGGTGCTCCCGGGGTGCCGTGCCGTGCATATATAAGTCGCCCCAAGGCTAGCCCTGTTCGGAACGGACTAGCCCTGTTCGAAACGGATTCCGTAGCAGACGGCCCATGGGCTTCTACCACAGCCCATGAGTCATAACTCAGCGCTACTATATCGAACAAAACCGACCTTCACATAAAAAAAACGTACCTTCTTAATATTTGCAACGCTCAATAATTTTGACGATGTTTTTTTTAAAGGCCTAAATTCATATTTTTTTTGAGGGAGCCTAAATTCATATATTAAAGTTTACGGGTCCTTACAAACATGCCCTTTTAGCAAAACAGAAAAACATTCAAAATTTTGAAGGTGTCAAATTCTTCTTCTTCCAGTTTCTACCGACGGCACGTCGTAAGCATAGTTTGATGCCAGCTTGGGCCTCCGCCTTGGAGATGCTGGCGTCCGCGATCAATGAAGCAAGTCACCACCCATGAGAAAAAAAATACAAATAAGGGCATGTAGAAACTTCAAAGACCATGAAAATCACAAAAGCGAACTGTATCCAGACGTATCCACCGGAAACATAAATCGCCTGGATCCCCCAAAACCCGCCAAAGACACGACCCCACATGCCATCAGCCGGCAAAAAACCACACCACTGGAACGAGGTTAGGGCGGGGGGGATAATATTCCTATATTGAGGCAACGCTGCCACTTCACCGCCCCAAATCTAACACAAAGACTCCCTAAAAGACCTAGAAAAAATCACAATTGTCATTGTATCGATGTCCGGATGCGATGTCGAGCTCACCGTTGTATAGAAGGGAGTACACTGACGCTTTGTTTTTCGATGATCCAACCAGGCTAGACCGTCAATGAGGATCTTCGTGCTGGTTCCCTCAGGCCGTTGCCAGCTTCACCAATGCCACTGTGGTATAGTGTTTGAGTCTCGATGAAAGCCTTCGCTAGATCGAACATCTCCTTCACCATCCCAGAACAACCCCCCAACTCCACAACAGAACCCCCCTATATGTGCCTTCCCACTGTGGCCGACGCCACACAGGCTTTGCTAGACGACGAGCCCTGACGATAGTGAGAGGGTAGATGAATGGTGATGCCGTGGCAGCTAGGGTTACTCGATAGCCCTCCTTGTTGCCTCTTCTCAGCAAATGATTCGATGCCTACATAAGGCATCTGGTAATCTGATTTCGACGATGAAGTGGTCATAAGCAAGCAGCCCATCTGTCTTGAAAGTCTTCACCACAAGCAAGCAATCAGAAGCGACTGGAAAATTTAGATCGTTCACCGCTCGTATGCTCGATTTGTCTTTTTAGGGAAGTAAAATCGGTTTTCAATTCAATAAAATTCAGGTTGTATTAGAATCCCATGGGCCATCTGTTACATAATCCATTTCCGGATGGCCTAAGCCCTGGGGCAACTATGTATGTGCCCCCTCGGGGCACCTTACCAACACAACATCCACCATCGGAATTAGTCGATCTCAATGGATAAGGAGGCTTCAATCTCGATGGAGAAGGCAACAATGGTTGCTGGTGTCGAATCCTCTAACGGGTTTATGTTTGACCCGTATGAGGGGTACGTGATCAAGGAGTAGGTGATAATGAAGATGGACGAGCGGCACGACTACACCAATTTGATGCTTCAGTGGGAGAAGAATCATCGCCCTCCCTTGCCCAACCTCCCTAGGGAGGTCTGCAAGGCCTTGGATGCCATCAAGGCCGAGCGCGATAGGAACAAGAGGGTCCTCCTCGACTTTTCAAGTGTTGCGGCCCCACCTACGTCCAGGACGACGTCTTCAACGACGAAAAGCCAAGGGACGACATCCCCGACGACCAGTACGAGGTCATCGACGATAGTGATGAGGAAGGCAAAGAAGTAGAACACATACTAGGTCGTCTCTAATCTTTTCAAAAGAGACATTGATGTGTCCTAAATAATAGAGTTCTGACACAGATGATGATACGTCATCTTAGATACTCACTTAGTCATGCTTAATGTTGATTAGTTTTGCTCAGTGTTACTCAGTTGTCCTATAAAATGTATCTGCACTAGCTACTTTAAATGATCTATGTTGTTTCTTCTCTTTCATCCTATTAATTACTGTCTTTTTAAGGAAAAAATCAAGAACTTTACTCTCAGTCAACCTACACTTTAGATGGGAGAGTTGATGTAGTAGAAGTAAAGGAGGGTGAAACATACCTAGTGCTCTAGGGAGTTGCCAAGGATGAGGAGAGCATTGGTGTAGGGGATGCGTGTGTAGCGAAGCGACGCCTGACAAGAGGGACACACCGGCAAGGAGCATGGCATCGTTGGCTTGGCAGCAGCCGCCATCATCGGAGAGAAGAAAAAATGCTTGGGACCCAAACTCGTCAGAAAATAGGAAACAATCTCAAGACCACAACTTCCAAGTCCCAAGCATGTAGTTTGAGAAAATATTTTGAGAGTGGGGAGGGGGGGGGGGAGAAACTCGAGACAGCACGACGTATGCACCACAGGTCATTAGATTGAGGATCAAAGTTAGGAGGGCCAACATTGGGCATTAGGATAGATTGAAGCTTTCAAATTCCCAAGGAATGCACGATACGCCCTTAATAGATACCTACTAATAAAGTACGGTTTGCTTCTGCCCATTCACCGTCGCGGCAGTTTTGTAGAAAGTCCCTTACGTTTTGACAAATCAACCCGCAGTATCAATAAAAGAATCGTTTTTCTGTTTTTACGGAAAAGCCCCCCTACAGTTTTGGGTAAGTAACCCACAGTTCACTTTTAGGTGACAAAACGGATTGATTTTATAGAAAATCCCCTACAATTTCTGGTAATTAACCCGCAGTTCTCTTTTAAGTACAAAACATGTTTTCTGAAATACCCAGATCTTCTACACCCTAACCCCAATTTTAACATGCTTATATATGAAATTTGATTAGAAAAATGTGTATAATTTGAATACGATGTTATTTTATCTATTAACTATTTAAAAAATGTTATTTAGAGTGAAACTTTAATCAATAGTGTGTGTTCCGTATTTCCTTCATATGAGCGCCGATCTCGATTGCAAATGAACACCTCGACAAACAAATTTGTAGACGAAAGAAATTGTCGAGAACCACACATGCACGCCTTGACAAACCTAGCAAGCAAAAGATATTCTCATCTTATGTTGAGAGAGAGACGACTTAGGATTGACCACATTCAAACACGTTGTGCTTCTATAGCACTAAGATCATCGTAGGCGGGGATGGGATGGAAGACAAATAACTACATAGATGGGATAGGATGTTTAAATAAAGAATGTGGACCTATTGGGGCCATGACTCCTGATTGAGCATGTGCTATCTTTTTCTCCCGTTGCAACACACAGACTCTTTTACTAGTTTCGTAACAAAACTAGCATAAGCTCAAGTCTCATTTTAGTTATTTATATTTTCAAAACCCAAGTATAATATCTCTTTATCTCTAGTCATTTCTCCAGTGTATTTCCGTTTTAAAGGAAAATCCATTTGTTTCCTTCGTGTATGCCATCCACATGCCACACCTTATTTATAATAAAACATAGGAAAACCCATGCAATGCCAGCGCATATGCAACATTATTTTGGTACCCATGAGAACTTCCTAGTCTATGCAAAATAGACACCTGAAAAAATGACCATGACTTGGTTAACATATAGCAAAAAGAATTATGAATTATGCATACACATAATACAACAAATTATGCAACAAAACACCAGTGTTTTGTCCAACAGATTGCAGCAAAAACATACTACTATGACAACGCATATGTCAAATATACAGCAACGAATAATCCTGTCTTACGTAGCAAATATTCCTAATGCATGCAACAAGATGACACTACAATTGTGACAAATTTATATTATTGTGACAAATGCCAAGCAAGGTGAAACGGGCCTCTGATGGAGGGGGCATTAAAGGGCTTTTCCCCTCCAGAATCATTTTCTGGCTTTAAGTTTAGTGCTTAAATAGATTATGGCCTAAAGTGTGCATTTACTGACTTAAAGACCTAGGGTGTTCTTCTAATTTTAGTTATTGTCCTAATGAGGTATTTCATTGCACATGCAAACAAACGATTTTGATACTGCAATCATAGCAACCAAAATAGAACCTGCAACCCATCCAAGTCGAGGCTGGTCAGAAGCCCGCACCTTCCTGACCCCCGTGTCGCCTCTCCCTGGCGGCACGGGGGGAACCACTCCGGCGCCGCCACCTTCCCTCCTCCCTCCACCCCCCCCCCACCTTGCCGCCGCCTGAGGAGTTCGCCGGCAAAGCCCGGTATGGCTCCAGGGAGGGTGGCGGCGGGGCATCTCTCTGCGAGGCGCGAGGGCGCATCTGGCACGCGGGCGCGGCGAGCTTGGGCGGGATCGCGGGCGCGGCTCTAGCTCGGGCTGGTGAGGCTCCGACGGTCTGAGGGTTGTCGCGGCGCGGCGGGGGGCTCGCTTCGGCACGGGCGGTCCGAGGGGGCGCGGGCGGTCCGAGGGGCGCGGGATCTGGCGCTCCAGCAGGGACGCCATCAAGGGGAGGCGCGGATGCGTGCGGGCATGCGTCTCGCGCGGTGCGTGCGTTGTGTGCGGCGCAAGTCGGGCGCGTGGGCGGGAGGTGGTTCGGCTCGGGAGGCGCCGGGCAGGGAAGCTCGTCAGGCGGGCGTGACGCGAGGAGGAAGCCGGGGCGGCGGCCCCGGGCTGGAAGCCATGGCGTTTTGGCCATGGTGTCGTGTGCGCTCGCTTCTCATTCGCAGCTTGAGGTGCTGCTGCTGAGGGTGCTGCGCGGTGAAGCTTGGTGGTCGGCGTTGGAGAGTGCAAGGCGCAACAGGACCGGCTCCAATGATCTCCACACTTCTGGGTGGATCAGATCTACGGGCCTCCATAGGGATGTGTGTGTTCCGGGCGAAAGCCTTGACCCGACTTTGTCGGTGCCGTCGACGGCGGCGCTTTCGGGCGTCGTTTCCCTTCTTGGAGGCGTCGTTGTGGAACTCATCTTCTTCTATGTGGGGCTCGGGTTCTCCGGGTGAAAACCTAAGCTCCAGATTTTCTGGAGCGGGCGACGGCGGCGTCTTCGTCGTTTCCCTCTTGGGGGCGTTGCTTGGGAGAGTTAGCTTGTGCTTGGTGCGTTTTGTTTTCTCCTACGTCGGGTTTGGTGGATGCCGGGGCAGCGGCCCCGGACGGCTGATGAACGCCGAGGCGGCGGCCTCGGAAAGTGATGCGCGGTGCGGCTCCATGGGGCGGGGCGGTGGCTCGGCCTTCACTTGGGTGGCAATCTTGGGCCACTTGGGTGGCAGGCTTGTCGGTCCGGTCGACGCGTTCCAGAGGGGGCGGTCTGACTTTGCGTCGGGGCGGCGGCCCCGGATGTGGTGCGACGTTCGTGGTCTGCGAGCGGTTGCCCTGAGCAGCGTGGGCTGCGGGCAGCTAGGTCGCGCGGCGTTGCTGCTCGAGCGGAGCGGTGGTACGTCAGGGCGGCGGCCCCGGAAGGTGGTGCCGGTTGATTGCGCTGGGCGCGACGGAGCGGTGGATGTCGGGGCGGCGGCCCCGAGAAAATCACTGTGGCGTCCAGACTTCTGTGGCAACGATGATGGTGGGAGCGATGTCGGCGACGCGGCAATGGTTGCGATACTCGGCTCTTCTCCGGCGTGTCCACGATATTGCCTCGGTTTGTTTGTTGCTGTGGAGTCAAAGCTGCGGCGGCGAGGCCCTGTGGTATACGATGACTGGTTCCAGGTGTCCTTTCGGCGATCTTCCGTGGCGCCAGCCGTGCCTGGTTTCGTTCTTCTGAGTTCTCCGTCAGAATTGGAGCTGCGTTGTCTGTCCGCAGGTCGACATGTCGTCGAGGAGGGTGGGCTTTGCCCTGTGTGTTTCAGTCTATGGGAGTGGGCTCGGCCCTTGTTGTTCCGATTTTTGCCCGGTTTTCCGTAGTTAACTGGGCAATTCTCTTCTGCTTAATTAATAGATGAGGCAATCTTTGCCTCCGTTTCGAAAAAAATAGAACCTGCATGCCAACCAGGCTAGTACACACACTAGTGATTGTAATATATTCTCAGAAAGATGCTACTGGCATGATGTCATTTGTTTATCTATCCGGAGTTCAAGAGTATAGTGTAGAATTACTTGGCAGAGGAATGTGCAATCAAATTTACAATTCAACAAACAATTATTCAAATATCTGCGTAATGGCTAAAATATGTCAATGGGCATCTGTTAGCAAGAGCAACAAACAATCAAAGATAGCAGGATGGGCTGGCCTAATTTGTTGTATTTGATGTCGTTAGAACAGGTAAACAAGTTACTGCACATGGTCAAAAGTTGCAAAGGAACCAACAAACATACAAGATCAAAATTTTCACCGGAGAAGGATATGAATGCCATTTTGTTGGAAACTAGTAATGTCAGTTCGATTTCAGCTAAGACCTGCAGACCGAATCTTTTGGATTACATGACTCAAAACCAAAGAAAAAACTTAATACTTTCTTTTGGGAAAACTAGACAAGATCACAAGATGTGTGCAAAATTTTGAAGAAGCATCCTGCGGAAGAATGAAAAATAAACGGATAGAAATATATTACGTACGATGACAGGACACAATGCAACAAGAGATTAAACATGGGCAGAGACAATTACATCAGATCCCTAGCCTCATGGTGCGATAGTTTGCACATCACTTTGGTATGGTGCATCCTAAATATGGAGAACCACATTCATCACAGAACTTTGCCTATTATAGCAGAGCAAGATCTGTTGGAAACCCTAGAACATCTTTTGCACGTGGAAAAGGAGGCGCTTAGTCAATATGTTCAGTTGTTGGATTTACAGATGCACGTGGTATTACTTATGGATTCACATAATTACAGGTGCTTGCGGTCAAAATCTACCATCGTGAAAGTGCAAACCATGGTGTAAAGTTTAATATGACACATGGCTATTCATTATTGAAAAATATCCTGCAGCTATCTTCACCCTCTGAACTTGTCTAAAGCACCAACTATGAAGATTGACACCTATAAACTTTATGGACAGAAGGATAAAGAATGACTGATTTTACTTCTGGGATCATACAAAGAAAAGACAGTAGCAACAAAAATAGGCAGGACTCTTTCCCTGCGTCAGTCCCACATACCAAAATAAACATGAAAGAGAAACTATGACCGTGCGGCTTAAAGTCATACCAGTCAGCAATCAGTCAATTACAAATCGCTTTTAACACACACAAAAAAGAAACTTACAGCACCACATGACACAATAATACTATACTATATATGTATTTAGTGCGTAGTTAAAGGCATGAATGAGAAAATCGAAGGCAAGTGAACTTATTCGTGATAGTGAAGGTAATCACACCTTAGTGTTTTGACATCACATTGAGCTTCATCAGCTTCTGAGCTATAATCCAGCTTGTGGCCAGGCTCCCGATAGATGTTTTGCAGTATATATGGAACATATCTTAGACCTCCAAAATGATTCAGATTTGAAGAGCAACGTAACAGAGAGATTAAATACCATGAGTGTCATACAAATAAGCGAAATAACACTAGCACAATATTAGCTTGCCTGGTTACAAAAGACAGAGGACACACTGCATAGCTACGATACAAACATCATCACTTGCGGACATAAATAAGCTTCAGACTCAGTATATCGCTAGGAGGAATCACAATCTAATCCATGGCACATATTAGATAGATAGATGTTGCTGAGTAGATCAAGCTTCTTCGTCGCTGTCGTGGTGGATGACGTCGTACTGATCGTCGGGGACGTTGGCCCTTGGGTCGTCGTCGTTGAAGACATCGACCTGGACGTAGGCGTAGCCGTCGCGCTTGAAGTCGGCGAGGACCCTCTCATGGTGGGCGCGCTCGGCCTTGATGGCGACCATGGAGCGGAGCGTCTCGGGGAGGTTGGGCAGGGGAGGGCGTGGCTTCTTGTCCCACTCCAGCAGCCACTTGATGTAGCTGTTCCGATGGTCCATCTTCACCATCTTCTGCTCCTTGATCCGATACCCCTCATACGGGTTGAGCCTCAATCTCTCGGGGGATGCAGCACCACCAGCAGGCGCCGCCTCCTTCTCCATCGAGATCGAAGCCGCCTTCGCCATCGAGATCGATCGATTACAGGAGTGGATGGTGTTGGCCGGGTGCTCCCGGGGTGCCGTGCCGTGCATATATAAGTCGCCCCAAGGCTAGCCCTGTTCGGAACGGACTAGCCCTGTTCGAAACGGATTCCGTAGCAGACGGCCCATGGGCTTCTACCACAGCCCATGAGTCATAACTCAGCGCTACTATATCGAACAAAACCGACCTTCACATAAAAAAAACGTACCTTCTTAATATTTGCAACGCTCAATAATTTTGACGATGTTTTTTTTAAAGGCCTAAATTCATATTTTTTTTGAGGGAGCCTAAATTCATATATTAAAGTTTACGGGTCCTTACAAACATGCCCTTTTAGCAAAACAGAAAAACATTCAAAATTTTGAAGGTGTCAAATTCTTCTTCTTCCAGTTTCTACCGACGGCACGTCGTAAGCATAGTTTGATGCCAGCTTGGGCCTCCGCCTTGGAAATGCCGGCGTCCGCGATCAATGAAGCAAGTCACCACCCATGAGAAAAAAAATACCGATAAGGGCATGTAGAAACTTCAAAGACCATGAAAATCAAAAAAGCGAACTGTATCCAGACGTATCCACCGGAAACATAAATCGCCTGGATCCCCCAAAACCCGCCAAAGACATGACCCCACATGCCATCAGCCGGCAAAAAATCACACCACTAGAACGAGGTTAGGGCGGGGGGAACAATATTCCTATATTGAGGCAACGCTGCCACTTCACCGCCCCAAATCTAACACGAAGACTCCCTAAAAGACCTAGAAAAAATCACAATTGTCATTGTATCGCATGTCCGGATCCGATGTCGAGCTCGCCGCTGTATAGAAGGGAGTACACTGACGCTTTGTTTTTCGATGATCCAACCAGGCTAGACCGTCAATGAGGATCTTCGTGCTGGTTCCCTCAGGCCGTTGCCAGCTTCACCAATGCCACTGTGGTATAGTGTTTGAGTCTCGATGAAAGCCTTCGCTTTATCGAACATCTCCTTCACCATCCCAGAACAACCCCCCAACTCCACAACAGAACCCCCCTATATGGACCTCCCCACTGTGGCCGACGCCACACAGGCTTTGCTAGATGACGAGCCCTGACGACAGTGAGAGGGTAGATGAATGGTGATGCCGTGGCAGCTAGGGTTACTTGATAGCCCTCCTTGTTGCCTCTTCTCAGCAAATGATTCGATGCCTACATAAGGCATCTGGTAATCTGATTTCGACGATGCTGTTGTCATAAGCAAGCAGCCCATCTGTCTGGAAAGTCTTCACTACAAGCAAACAATCAGAAGCGACTGGAAAATTTAGATCGTTCACCGCTCGTATGCTCGATTTGTCTTTTTTAGGGAAGTAAAATCGGTTTTCAATTCAATAAAATTCAGGTTGTGGTAGAATCCCATGGGCCATCTATTACATAATCCATTTCCGGATGGCCTAAGCCCTGGGGCAACTATGTATGTGCCCCCTCGGGGCACCTTACTGTTGGGGAACGTAGTAATTTCAAAAAAAATTCCTACGCACACGCAAGATCACGGTGATGCATAGCAACGAGAGGGGAGAGTGTGATCTACGTACCCTTGTAGATCGACAACGGAAGCGTTAGGTTGATGTAGTCGTACGTCTTCACGGCCCGACCGATCAAGCACCGAAACTACGGCACCTCCGAGTTCTAGCATACGTTTAGCTCGATGACGATCCCTGGACTCCGATCCAGCAAAGTGTCGGGGAAGAGTTCCGTCAGCACGACGGCGTGGTGACGATCTTGATGTACTAATGTCGCAGGGCTTCGCCTAAGCACTCCTACAATATTATCGAATACTATGGTGGAAGGGGGCACCGCACACGGCTAAGAATATGATCACGTGGATCAACTTGTGTCTCTAGGGGGTGCCCCTGCCTCCGTATATAAAGGCTCAAAGGGGGGGGGGGGGCGGCCGGCCAAGAGGAGGCGCGCCAGGAGGAGTCCTACTCCCTCCGGGAGTAGGACTCCCCCCTTTCCTAGTTGGAATAGGATTCGCGGAGGGGGGAAAGAGGAGAGAGAGGAGGAAGGGGGGCCGGCCCCCTCTCCTTGTCCTATTCGGAGCAAGGGGGGCAGGGGCGCGCGGCCCATCTCTGGCCACCTCTCCTCTCTTCCACTAAGGCCCACTAAGGCCCATATACCTCCCGGGGGGGGGGTTCCGGTAACCTCCCGGTACTCCGGTAAAATCCCGATTTCACCCGGAACACTTCCGATATCCAAACATAGGCTTCCAATATATCAATCTTTATGTCTCGACCATTTCGGGACTCCTCGTTATGTCCGTGATCACATCCGGGACTCCGAACAACCTTCGGTACATCAAAACACATAAACTCATAATATAACTTTCATCGAAACCTTAAGCGTGTGGACCCTACGGGTTCGAGAACAATGTAGACATGACCGAGACACGTCTCCGGTCAATAACCAATAGCGGGACCTGGATGCCCATATTGGTTCCTACATATTCTACGAAGATCTTTTATCGGTCTTACCGCATAACAACATACGTTGTTCCCTTTGTCATCGGTATGTTACTTGCCCGAGATTCGATCGTCGGTATCCAATACCTAGTTCAATCTCGTTACCGGCAAGTCTCTTTACTCGTTCCGTAATACATCATCCCGCAACTAACTCATTAGTTGCAATGCTTGCAAGGCTTAAGTGATGTGCATTACCGAGAGGGCCCAGAGATACCTCTCCGACGATCGGAGTGACAAATCCCAATCTCGAAATACGCCAACCCAACATGTACCTTTGGAGACACCTGTAGAGCACCTTTATAATCACCCAGTTACGTTGTGACGTTTGGTAGCACACAAAGTGTTCCTCCGGCACACGGGAGTTGCATAATCTCATAGTCATAGGAACATGTATAAGTCATGAAGAAAGCAATAGCAACATACTAAACGATCGGGTGCTAGGCTAATGAAATGGGTCATGTCAATCAGATCATTCAACTAATGATGTGATCCCGTTAATCAAATGACAACTCTTTGTCCATGGTTAGGAAACATAACCATCTTTGATTAACGAGCTAGTCAAGTAGAGGCATACTAGTGACACTCTGTTTGTCTATGTATTCACACATGTATTATGTTTCCGGTTAATACAATTCTAGCATGAATAATAAACTTTTATCATGATATAAGGAAATAAATAATAACTTTATTATTGCCTCTAGGGCATATTTCCTTCAGTCTCCCACTTGCACTAGAGTCAGTAATCTAGATTACACAGTAATGATTCTAACACCCATGGAGCCTTGGTGCTGATCATGTTTTGCTCATGGAAGAGGCTTAGTCAACGGGTCTGCTACATTCAGATCCGTATGTTTCTTGCAAATCTCTATGTCTCCCACCTGGACTAGATCCCGGATGGAATTGAAGCGTCTTTTGATGTGCTTGGTTCTCTTGTGAAATCTGGATTCCTTCGCCAAGGCAATTGCACCAGTATTGTCACAAAAGATTTTCATTGGACCCGATGAACTAGGTATGACACCTAGATCGGATATAAACTCCTTCATCCAGACTCCTTCGTTTGCTGCTTCCAAAGAAGCTATGTACTCCGCTTCACATGTAGATCCCGCCACGACGCTTTGTTTAGAACTGCACCAACTGACAGCTCCACCGTTTAATGTAAACACGTATCCGGTTTGCGATTTAGAATCGTCCGGATCAGTGTCAAAGCTTGCATCAACGTAACCGTTTACGATGAGCTCTTTGTCACCTCCATATACGAGAAACATATCCTTAGTCCTTTTCAGGTACTTCAGGATGTTCTTGACCGCTGTCCAGTGATCCACTCCTGGATTACTTTGGTACCTTCCTACTAGACTTATAGAAAGGCACACATCAGGTCTGGTACACAGCATTGCATACATGATAGAGCCTATGGCTGAAGCATAGGGAACATCTTTCATTTTCTCTCTATCTTCTGCAGTGGTCAGGCATTGAGTCTGACTCAATTTCACACCTTGTAACACAGGCAAGAACCCTTTCTTTGCTTGATCCATTTTGAACTTCTTCAAAATCTTGTCAAGGTATGTGCTTTGTGAAAGTCCAATTAAGTGTCTTGATCTATCTCTATAGATCTTAATGCCTAATATGTAAGCAGCTTCACCGAGGTCTTTCATTGAAAAACTCTTATTCAGGTATCCCTTTATGCTATCCAGAAATTCTATATCATTTCCAATCAGTAATATGTCATCCACATATAATATCAGAAATGCTACAGAGCTCCCACTCACTTTTCTTGTAAATACAGGCTTCTCCGAAAGTCTGTATAAAACCAAATGCTTTGATCACACTATCAAAGCGTTTATTCCAACTCCGAGAGGCTTGCACCATTCCATAAATGGATCGCTGGAGCTTGCACACTTTGTTAGCTCCCTTTGGATCGACAAAACCTTCTGGTTGCATCATATACAACTCTTCTTCCAGAAACCCATTCAGGAATGCAGTTTTGACATCCATCTGCCAAATTTCATAATCACAAAATGCGGCAATTGCTAACATGATTCGGACAAACTTAAGCATCGCTACGGGTGAGAAGGTCTCATCGTAGTCAATCCCTTGAACTTGCCGAAACCCTTTTGCGACAAGTCGAGCTTTGTAGACAGTAATATTACCGTCAGCGTCAGTCTTATTCTTGAAGATCCATTTATTCTCAATCGCTTGCCGATCATCGGGCAAGTCAACCAAAGTCCACACTTTGTTCTCATACATGGATCCCATCTCAGATTTCATGGCTTCAAGCCATTTTGCGGAATCTGGGCTCACCATCGCTTCTTCATAGTTCGTAGGTTCATCATGATCTAGTAGCATGACTTCCAGAACAGGATTACCGTACCACTCTGGTGCGGATCTCACTCTGGTTGATCTACGAGGTTCAGTAGTATCTTGTTCTGAAGTTTCATGATCATTATCATTAGCTTCCTCACTTATTGGTGTAGGTGTCACAGAAACAGGTTTCTGTGATGCATTACTCTCCAACAAGGGAGCAGGTACAGTTACCTCGTCAAGTTCTACTTTCCTCCCACTCACTTCTTTCGAGAGAAACTCCTTCTCCAAAAAGTTTCCGAACTTAGCAACAAAAGTCTTGCCTTCGGATCTGTGATAGGAGGTGTATCCAATAGTCTCCTTTGGATATCCTATGAAGACACATTTCTCCGATTTGGGTTCGAGCTTATCAGGTTGAAGCTTTTTCACATAAGCATCGCAGCCCAAAACTTTCAGAAACGACAACTTTGGTTTCTTGCCAAACCATAGTTCATAAGGCGTCGTCTCAACGGATTTTGATGGTGCCCTATTTAACGTGAATGTGGTCGTCTCTAAAGCATAACCCCAAAACGATAGCGGTAAATCAGTAAGAGACATCATAGATCGCACCATATCTAGTAAAGTACGATTACGACGTTCGGACACACCTTTACACTGTGGTGTTCCGGGTGGCGTGAGTTGCGAAACTATTCCGCATTGTTTCAAATGTACACCAAACTCATAACTCAAATATTCTCCTCCACGATCAGATCGTAGAAACTTTATTTTCTTGTTACGATGATTTTCAACTTCACTCTGAAATTCTTTGAATTTTTCAAATGTTTCAGACTTATGTTTCATTAAGTAGATATACCCATATCTGCTTAAGTCATCTGTGAAGGTGAGAAAATAACGATATCCGCCACGAGCCTCAATATTCATCGGACCACATACATCTGTATGTATGATTTCCAACAAATCTGTTGCTCTCTCCATAGTACCGGAGAACGGTGTTTTAGTCATCTTGCCCATAAGGCACGGTTCGCAAGTACCAAGTGATTCATAATCAAGTGGTTCCAAAAGTCCATCAGTATGGAGTTTCTTCATGCGCTTTACACCGATATGACCTAAACGGCAGTGCCACAAATAAGTTGCACTATCATTATCAACTCTGCATCTTTTGGCTTCAATATTATGAATATGTGTGTCACTACTATCGAGATTCAATAAGAATAGACCATTCTTCAAGGGTGCATGACCATAAAAGATATTACTCATATAAATAGAACAACCATTATTCTCTCATTTAAATGAATAACCGTCTCGCATCAAACAAGATCCAGATATAATGTTCATGCTTAACGCTGGCACCAAATAACAATTATTTAGGTCTAATATTAATCCCGAAGGTAGATGTAGAGGTAGCGTGCCGACCGCGATCACATCGACTTTGGAACCATTTCCCACGCACATCGTCACCTCGTCCTTAGCCAATCTTCGCTTAATCTGTAGTCCCTGTTTCGAGTTGCAAATATTAGCAACAGAACCAGTATCAAATACCCAGGTGCTCCTTCTTGATTTCTACCTCCGCAGCTTTCAGCATCGCGAAGAGCTCGGGAATAGTCTTATTCATCCCTTGCATATAATAGTTCATCACGAAGCTCTTGTAGCTTGGTGGAAGTGATTGGAGAATTCTGTCAATGACGCTATCATCCAGAAGATTAACTCCCAGTTGAATCAAGTGATTACAATACCCAGACATCTTGAGTATATGCTCACTGACAGAACTGTTCTCCTCCATCTTGCAGCTATAGAACTTATTGGAGACTTCATATCTCTCAATCCGGGCATTTGCTTGAAATATTAACTTCAACTCCTGGAACATCTCATATGCCCCATGACGTTCAAAACGTCGTTGAAGTCCCGGTTCTAAGCCGTAAAGCATGGCACGTTCAACTATCGAGTAGTCATGAGCTTTGCTCTGCCAGACGTTCATAACATCTGGTGTTGCTCCAGCAGCAAGCCTGGCACCTAGCGGTGCTTTCAGGATGTAATTCTTCTGTGCAGCAATGAGGATAATCCTCAAGTTATGGACCCAGTCCGTGTAATTGCTACCATCATCTTTCAACTTTGCTTTCTCAAGGAACGCATTAAAATTCAACGGAACAACAGCACGGGCCATCTATCTACAATCAAACATACATAAGCAAGATACTATCAGGTACTAAGTTCATGATAAATTTAGGTCCAATTAATCATATTACTTAAGAACTCCCACTTAGATAGATATCCCTCTAATCCTCTAAGTGATTACGTGATCCAAATTAACTAAACCATGTCCGATCATCACGTGAGATGGAGTAGTTTCATTGGTGAACATCACTATGTTGATCATATCTACTATATGATTCACGCTCGACCTTTCGGTCTCCGTGTTCCGAGGCCATATCTGTATATACTTGGCTCGTCAAGTATAACCTGAGTATTCCATGTGTGCAACTGTTTTGCACCCGTTGTATTTGAACGTAGAGCCTATCACACCCGATCATCACGTGGTGTCTCAGCACGAAGAACTTTCGCAACGGTGCATACTCAGGGAGAACACTTCTTGATAATTTAGTGAGAGATCATCTTATAATGCTACCGTCAATCAAAGCAAGATAAGATGCATAAAAGATAAACATCACATGCAATCAATATATGTGATATGATATGGCCATCATCATGTTGTGCTTGTGATCTCCATCTCCGAAGCACCGTCGTGATCACCATCGTCACCGGCGCGACACCTTGATCTCCATCGTAGCATCGTTGTCATCTCGCCAATCTTATGCTTCCACGACTATCGCTACCGTTTAGTGATAAAGTAAAGCATTACATCGCGATTGCATTGCATACAATAAAGCGACAACCATATGGCTCCTGCCAGTTGCCGATAACTCGGTTACAAAACATGATCATCTCATACAATAAAATTTAGCATCATGTCTTGACCATATCACATCACAACATGCCCTGCAAAAACAAGTTAGACGTCCTCTACTTTGTTGTTGCAATTTTTACGTGGCTGCTACGGGCTTAAGCAAGAACCAATCTTACCTACGCATCAAAACCACAACGATAGTTTGTCAAGTTGGTGCTGTTTTAACCTTCGCAAGGACCGGGCGTAGCCACACTCAGTTCAACTAAAGTTGGAGAAACTGTCACCCGCAAGCCACCTATGTGCAAAGCACGTCGGGAGAACCGGTCTCGCGTAAGCGTACGCGTAATGTCGGTCCGGGCCGCTTCTTCCAACAATACCGCCGAACCAAAGTATGACATGCTGGCAAGTAGGATGACTTATATCGCCCACAACTCACTTGTGTTCTACTCGTGCATATAACATCAACATATAAAACCTAGGCTCGGATGCCACTGTTGGGGAACGTAGTAATTTCAAAAAAATTCCTACGCACACGCAAGATCATGGTGATGCATAGCAACGAGAGGGGAGAGTGTGATCTACGTACCCTTCTAGATCGACAACGGAAGCGTTAGGTTGATGTAGTCGTACGTCTTCATGGCCCGACCGATCAAGCACCGAAACTACGGCACCTTCGAGTTCTAGCACACGTTCAGCTCGATGACGATCCCCGGACTCCGATCCAGCAAAGTGTCGGGGAAGAGTTCCGTCAGCACGACGGCGTGGTGATGATCTTGATGTACTAATGTCGCAGGGCTTCGCCTAAGCTCTGCTACAATATTATTGAAGACTATGGTGGAAGGGGGCACCGCACACGGCTAAGAATATGATCACGTGGATCAACTTGTGTCTCTAGGGGGTGCCCCTGCCTCCGTATATAAAGGCTCAAAGGGGGGGGGCGGCCAGCCAAGAGGAGGCGCGCCAGGAGGAGTCCTACTCCCTCCGGGAGTAGGACTCCCCCCCTTTCCTAGTTGGAATAGGATTCGCGGAGGGAGGAAAGAGGAGAGAGAGGAGGAAGGGGGGCCGGCCCCCTCTCCTTGTCCTATTCGGACCAAGGGGGGAGGGGCACGCGGCCCATCTCTGGCCACCTCTCCTCTCTTCCACTAAGGCCCACTAAGGCCCATATACCTCCCGGGGGGGTTCCGGTAACCTCCCGGTACTCCGGTAAAATCCCGATTTCACCCGGAACACTTCCGATATCCAAACATAGGCTTCCAATATATCAATATTTATGTCTCGACCATTTCGAGACTCCTCGTAATGTCCGTGATCACATCCGGGACTCCGAACAACCTTCGGTACATCAAAACGCATAAACTCATAATATAACTGTCATCGAAACCTTAAGCGTGCGGACCCTACGGGTTCGAGAACAATGTAGACATGACCGAGACACGTCTCCCGTCAACAACCAATAGCGGGACCTGGATGCCCATATTGGTTCCTACATATTCTACGAAGATCTTTTATCGGTCTTACCGCATAACAACATATGTTGTTCCCTTTGTCATCGGTATGTTACTTGCCCGAGATTCGATCGTCGGTATCCAATACCTAGTTCAATCTCGTTACTGGCAAGTCTCTTTACTCGTTCCATAATACATCATCCCGCAACTAACTCATTAGTTGCAATGCTTGCAAGGCTTAAGTGATGTGCATTACCGAGAGGGCCCAGAGATACCTCTCCGACGATCGGAGTGACAAATCCCAATCTCGAAATACGCCAACCCAACATGTACCTTTGGAGACACCTGTAGAGTACCTTTATAATCACCCAGTTACGTTGTGACGTTTGGTAGCACACAAAGTGTTCCTCTGGCACACGGGAGTTGCATAATCTCATAGTCATAGGAACATGTATAAGTCATGAAGAAAGCAATAGCAACATACTAAACGATCGGGTGCTAAGCTAATGAAATGGGTCATGTCAATCAGATCATTCAACTAATGATGTGATCCCGTTAATCAAATGACAACTCTTTGTCCATGGTTAGGAAACATAACCATCTTTGATTAACGAGCTAGTCAAGTAGAGGCATACTAGTGACACTCTGTTTGTCTATGTATTCACACATGTATTATGTTTCCGGTTAATACAATTCTAGCATGAATAATAAACTTTTATCATGATATAAGGAAATAAATAATAACTTTATTATTGCCTCTAGGGCATATTTCCTTCACTTACCAACACAACATCCACCATCGGGATCAATCGATCTCAATGGATAAGGAGGCTTCAATCTCGATGGAGAAGGCAACAATTGTTGCTGGTGTCGAATCCTCTAACGGGTTTATGTTTGACCCGTATGAGGGGTACGTGATCAAGGAGTAGGTGATAATGAAGATGGACGAGCGGCACGACTACACCAATCCCTAGGGAGGTCTGCAAGGCCTTGGATGCCATCAAGGCCGAGCGCGACAGGAACGAGAGGGTCCTCCTCGACTTTTCAAGTGTTGCGGCCCCACCTACGTCCAGGACGACGTCTTCAACGACGAAAACCCAAGGGACGACATCCCCGACGACCAGTACGAGATCATCGACGATAGTGATGAGGAAGGCAAAGAAGTAGAACACATACTAGGTCGTCTCTAATCTTTTCAGAAGAGACATTGATGTGTCCTAAATAATAGAGTTCTGACATAGACGATGATACGTCATCTTAGATACTCACTTAGTCATGCTTAATGTTGATTAGTTTTGCTCAGTGTTACTCAGTTGTCCTATAAAATGTATCTGCACTAGCTACTTTAAATGATCTATGTTGTTTCTTCTCTTTCATCCTATTAATTACTGTCTTTTTAAGGAAAAAATCAAGAACTTTACTCTCAGTCAACCTACACTTTAGAGGGGAGAGTTGATGTAGTAGAAGTAAAGGAGGGTGAAACATACCTAGTGACTCTAGGGAGTTGCCAAGGATGAGAAGAGCATCGGCGTAGGGGATGCGTGTGTAGCGGAGCAATGCCCGACACGAGGGACACACCGGCGAGGAGCATGGCATCGTTGGCTTGGCAGCAGCCGCCATCCTCGGAGAGAAGAAAAAATGCTTGGGACCCAAACTCGCCAGAAAAGAGGAAACAATCTCAAGACCACAACTTCCAAGTCCCAAGCATGTAGTTTGAGAAAATATTTTGAGAGTGGGGAGAGAGGGGGGGGGGAGAAACTCGAGACAGCACGACGTATGCAACACAGGTCATTAGATTGAGGATCAAAGTTAGGAGGGCCAACATTGGGCATTAGGATAGATTGAAGCTTTCAAATTCCCAAGGAATGCACGATACGCCCTTAATAGATACCTACTAATAAAGTACGGTTTGCTTCTTCCCATTCACCGTCGCAGCAGTTTTGTAGAAAGTCCCTTACGATTTGACAAATCAACCCGCAGTATCAATAAAAGAATCGTTTTTCTGTTTTTATGGAAAAGCCCCCCTACAGTTTCGGGTAAGTAACCCACAGTTCACTTTTAGGTGACAAAACGGATTGATTTTATTGATTTTATAGAAAATCCCCTACAATTTCTGGTAATTAACCAGCAGTTCACTTTTAAGTACAAAACATGTTATCTGAAATACCCAGATCTTCTACACCCTAACTCCTATTTTAACATGCTTATATATGAAATTTGATTAGAAAAATGTGTATAATTTGAATACGATGTTATTTTATCTATTAACTATTTTAAAAATGTTATTTAGAGTGAAACTTTAATCAATAGTGTGTGTTCCGTATTTCCTTCATATGAGCGCCGATCCCGATTGCAAATGAACACCTCAACAAACAAATTTGTAGACGAAAGAAATTGTCGATAACCACACATGCACGCCTTGACAAACCTAGCAAGCAAAAGATATTCTCATCTTATGTTGAGAGAGAGATGACTTAAGATTGACCACATTCAAACACGTTGTGCTTCTATAGCACTAAGATCATCGTAGGCGGGGATGGGATGGAAGACAAATAACTACATAGATGGGATAGGATGTTTAAATAAAGAACGTGGACCTATTGGGGCCATGACTCCTGATTGGGCATGTGCTATCTTTTTCTCCCGTTGCAACACACAGACTCTTTTGCTAGGTTCGTAAAAAAACTAGCATAAGCTCAAGTCTCATTTTAGTTATTTATATTTTCAAAACCCAAGTATAATATCTCTTTATCTCTAGTCATTTCTCTAGTGTATTTCCGTTTTAAAGGAAAATCCATTTGTTTCCTTCGTGTATGCCATCCACATGCCACACCTTATTTATAATAAAATATAGGAAAACCCATGCAATGCCTGCGCATATGCAACATTATTTTGGTACCCATGAGAACTTCCTAGTCTACAAAATAGACACATGAGAAAAATGATCATGACTTCATCAACATAGCAAAAAGAATTATGAATTGTGCATACACATCATACAAAAAAAATATGCAACAAAACAGTAGTGTTTTGTCCATTGTTGAGGAAATCGTTAACTGGTAGCTGCTCGGTTGGCTGGCGAGTAGGGGATTAATAGGCTAATCGGCAAATTAATTGGCCATTTAATCAATTAATCGGACGATTTATCGGTTTATCGGCGACCCTATGAGTAGGGATTAATCAGCAAGTTAACTGGTTAATCGGATGAATTCTTGAACAGGGGTTTTGTCCAACATATTGCAACAAAAACACTAGTGTTTTGTCCAACAGATTGCAATAAAAACATACTACTATAGCAATGCACATGTCAAATATACTACAACGAATAATCCAATCGTATGTAACAAATATTCGCAATGCATGGGACAAGATGGCACTACAATTGTGACATATTTATATTATTGTGACAAATGCCAAGCACGGTGAAATGGGCCTCTGATGGAGGGGGCATTAAAGGGCCTTTTGCCTCCCGAATCATTTTTTTCTGCTTTAAGTGTAGTGCTTAAATTTAAACTGTGGCCTAAAGTGTGCACTTTTTGAGTTAAAGGCCTAGAGTATTCTTCTCATTTTAGTTAGTGGCCTAATGAGGCATTTCATTGCACATCCAAACAAAAGAGCTTGATACTGCAATCATAGCAACCAAAATGGAACCTGCATGCCAACCAAGCTAGTGTACACACCTGTGATAGTGTACACATCAGAAAGTTGCTGCTGGCATGTTGTCATTTGTTTATCTATCCGAAGTTGAAAAGTTTAGAATAAGTTGATAGAGGAATGTGCAATCAAATTTACGATTCAACAAAACAACCATTCAAAGATCTGCGTAATGGCCAAAATATGTCAATGGGCATCTGTTAGCAAGAGCAACAAACAATCAAAGATAGCAGGATGGGCTGGCCTACTTTTTGTTAGAACAGGTAAACATGTTGCAGCACATGGTCAAAAGTTGCAAAGGAACCAACAAACAAACGAAGACGATCGAAATTTCACTGGAGAAGGATATGAATGCCATTTTGTCAGAAACTAGTAATGTCAGTTCTATTTCAGCTAAGTAAAACCTGCCGACGAATCTTTTGGATTACACGACTGAAAATCAAAGAAAAAAGTTACTCCCTCCTAAAGTTGTACTAGATCTGCGACAATTAATTTGGATTGGAGTAAGTAATACTTTCTTTAGGGGAAACTCGAGAAGATCACAAGATATGTGCAAAATATTGAACACGCATCCTGCGGAAGAAGGAAGATAGGCTGGTAATGAATTAGTGATATATTACGTATGATGACAGGACATGATGCAACAACAAATTAAACCTGGGCAGAGACAATTATATCAGATCCCTAGCCTCATGGTGCGATAGTTTGCACAACACTTTGGTATGGTATAAATATGGAGAACCACATTCATCACAGAACTTTGCAGGGCAGGTTGACTGTAATATTATCATAAAGAGAATGAAGTTAAAAGGTTTGCCTATTTTTGCAGAGCAAGATCTATTGGAAACCCTATAACATCTTTTGCACGTAGAAAAAGGAGGTGGTTAATCAATGTGTTCAGTTGTTGGATTTACAGATGCAGGTGGTATTACTTATGAATTCACATAATTACAGGTCCTTGCGGTCAAAATAAACCATCGTGAAAGTGCAAATCATGGTGTAAAGTTTCATAAGACACGTGGCTATTCATTATTGAAAAATATCCTGCAACTATCTTCACCCCCTGAACTCTTGTGCCAATATAATTCCATTAAGTTTACATAAGTACAATCACAAAACATAAAACAGCAACTATGAATATTGACACCTATAAACTTTATGGACAAAAAACAATGGACTCCAAACAAGCATGAGAAAAGGATAAAGATTGTCCTTCTGGGATCGTACGAAGGAAATATGGATTGTAAGGCAATAGTAAGACGGTGGCAACAAAAATAGGCAGGAATCTTTCCCTGTGTCCGATCCCACATAGTACCAAAGTAAACATGAAAGAGAAACTATGACCATGGGGCTTAAAGTGCAGCATACCAGTCTGGAATCAGGCAATTACAAATCAACAGCATGCATTCGCTTTTGTTACACAATAATATTATGTATTTAGTGCGTAGTTAAAGCCATGAATGAAAAAACAGAAGGTAAGTGGACTTATTCGTGATTTTTTTTTTGAGAATCTTTATTCGTGATAGTGGAGGTAATCACACCTTAGTGTTATGACTTCACATTGAGCTTCATCAGCTTCCTGAGCTATAATCCAGCTTGTGGCCAGGCTCCCGATAGATGTTTTGCAGTATAGAAGATATCTTAGACCTCCAAAATGATTCAGATTCGAAGAGCAACGTAACAGAGAGATTCAAAACCATGAGTGCCATACAAATAAGTGAAATAACACTAGCAGAATATAGCTTTGCCTGGTTACAAAAGCCTGAGGACACACTACATGCTACGATATAACATCATCACTTGCAGACATAAACTTAAGATGTAGTATATCGCCAGGAGGAATCACACTCTAATCCATGGCACACATTAGATAGATAGATGTTGCTCAGTAGATCAAGCTTCTTCGTCGCTGTCATAGTGGAGGACGTCGTACTGGTCGTCGGGGAGTTTGGTCCTTGGGTCGTCGTCGTTGAAGACATCGATCTGGACGTAGGCGTGGCCGTCGCGCTTGAAGTTGGCGAGGACCCTCTCGTGGTGGTCGCGCTCGGCCTTGATGGCGTCCATGGCCTCGCGGGACTCCTCGCGGGACTCCTCGGGCAGGTTGGGCAGGGGAGGGCGAGGCTTCTTGTCCCACTCGAGCAGCCACTTGATGTAGCTGTTTCGCTGGTCCATCTTCACCATCATCTGCTTCTTGATCCCATACCCCTCATACGGGTCGAACCTCAACCTCTCGGGGGATGCAGCACCACCAGCCTCCTCCATCGGGATCGAAGTCGCGATCCCAGCCTCCTCCCTCGAGATCTATTCCGTCGAAACCGGGGGCGTGGATACGTGATGTCTGGTGTTCCGGCTGCCGTACATATAATCGGCCCAAGCCCTAGGCCCTGTCGGAAACGTATTCCTTTTTCTTTTTTCTTTTTCCTTTTTCTTTTTTTACCTGACTCGGAAACGTATTTCTTACAAGGGCTTCTCCAACGCTGTATCTTAGATTGGACACTAAGTTCGGATATGTCCGCGAAGATTTTAGCCGTAGTCAATCATCCAACCCGGTGCATAGAATAAAAAACGGACACGACATTTTCATTAAAAATTAAGATTTTATAAATAGCAAAAGAAACCCGCCCTAGTCTATTCTTCGTCGAACATGGGCCCACGTCATATACTCTTTGCCGAACGTGGGCACGTCTGTGTCCCACGTCCTACTCCTCGTCAGAGTTCGCCGCGTGGCCATTGACACTGCCGGTGGAGGTGAGGTCGATGTTCATCCCAGACGCTCTGGCCCTATGACCGTTGCGGCCTGGGACAAACGATGTGAAGCTGCTGACATTGGCAGCGTTCTCGTCCACGATCGACTGTGCTGTCCAAGCGCTCGCCTCCGCCGCAAGCTCCTCGAACATGCTGTCGCACTCCGCCTAGTTGGCACGGAGCCACCACCTCTCGTGCCACGGAATCATACATCTCATCCACGATACCCGGATTCTCCGTGAGCATGGCCTCGATTGTCTGCTCGTCGGCGATCTGGCCCTCCGCAAGCCAGTGCTGCTCAAGGACCTGCAGGTTGTACCATTGCTCTCTTGTAGCATCTGGAATGCGGAGACCGGCGGCGCCAACGTCTCCACCATGACAATGTTGTAGTGTGCCTCCGCCTGTTGTAGAACCCGCCAGCGGGTGCAGGTGCCTGCTCCTCCTCCTCCTCCATTATGGCATTCTACTCTTTCGAGTTCTCCTCATCCAGAGAGCTCGGAGGCTCTCCTGCTTTAATGCGGGCAGGGCGTCGGGCACGCCGTGCGTTTACCTCGGTCATGATTTCATGGCAGCGCCACGGCGAAAGGCTCTTCCACCAGCCATGGCAGGTCCTGACTATTTTTCGCGGAGGTGGATGAAGGAAGAAGGGTAGAGGTGGTGTGCCGACGGCACAAATGGAGGGAGATGGGTCTCACAGGTGGTTTGGTTTGTGTTGTGGCCATTGGTCTATAAATAGTAGTGGGTGCCCGGGCAAGGAAAACGCCGGCTTGAATGTGTTCGGCTGGAGTTGGCTTCTCGTTCATCGCCCTGATGTAAATGCTGGCAGGTGAATAGATGTTCAACCCACATGAATGTGGTAGGAAGCCATCTCGTCGCCCCCCAGTCATGTCTAATCTGAACAAGCATTAATGCGACACGGAGAGGTATTTGCACACGACACGAGCAGCGGGCTGGGGCAGCTTTCTCGACAGTTGCACCCATGTGAATATCGCACCATTTGGCCTAAATGCAGTAGTGAACGGTTATGTGCGCTCTACGCCGGCATGAAATGCAGTGCGGAGAGCAGAGTGCTAGTTGGAGTAGAAAAAGAGAGGGGGGGGGGGGTTCTATGTCGGTCCTAAGTGTCGGAGGACTACGTGGCGGAGGTTTGGATGCCAGCAAACCTTCTATTGGTTTGCTTATGGTTTGATGTTGGAGGGTTAAAAGTGTCTGGACCACGTGGTCCGGACATTTAGGGGCGTTTGATGCACGGAGTTGGAGGGTTAAAAGTGTCTGGACCAACTGGACCACAACTTTCCCCTATAAGTCTTAGCAAATAGCTCGACCACCCCGACCAAAAAATACCATCCAATTAGACCCTTGTACCCAACCCATATGTTCGGGTTGTCTGGCACTCCTGAAAAGCAACCCATATGTGGGTCGGATTTGTGTCTGTGTTGATGCGTCTGCCATGTCAGACTGACTAGTAAACCCATGTCAAAACCCATCTATCCACTCGGGTGGTCACCGGTTTGATCCCGCTTGTTGCATGTCACCCAAGGAGTCAATCCCCTACTATTTAAGTTATACAACGAGGGTAAACCCTTACCGCACCATTTCCTGTCGTCCGCACCTCCATAGATTCCCCAACTGCATCCCCTTACGTTACTTTCTCGTTATCTGCCATGGTCCACGAGAAGGTGACCTATTACAAAATGCTCATACTGGAGCGTCAGGTGGAGATTGCGATAGATATGCGTGGCACCCAGATTGCGCTGACCTGCCTCCAAGTGCTCCAGACCCGAGCTTGGAGGAAGAAGAGGAGAAGGAGGAGGGAAGAGGCGGCGGCAACCAGGAAGGATGAACTCGCTGTCGGAGGAAGCAAGTTTGGCATAGGCGAGGCAAAGGAACAGTTCTATCCCGTCAAAGAAACAAGAAAGAGCACCTCGCAGCGGAGGCACGAATGGAGTACTAGCGCGCAGGCGCTGCCACCTTCGCATCGCTCATCACTGATCGCATCATAGTGGACAAAAACATGTCCATCTTTGAGTCACTCCAGTTCAAGCGGGTAGTGGGGTGAAGCATCGTGTTATCCACATCACAAACGTTCAGTGGGAGTGGCTCTTCATTGACGAGGAAGAGGAGACATCCTTGATTCACCCGCCACCAATGATGAGGTTGTTATTGGCTCCGACAAGGAGGTCATCAACATCTCCGACAACGATGAGTAGGATTATTAGGGAAGGTTTTTCTTTAAATGCATCTCGTTTTTATCTATGTCTGATGAACTATGTATGATGAAATCAACATTCTATGGTGTTATATGAAAGTAAGGATTTGGATATGAGGAGGACAGTTGGTCGGCTACGGACATGGACAAGTGAGAGGTGAGCGACGATGTCTGCTGAAGAACTCGGATGCATACAAGGACATATAACAGCACAAATTTTCTCCAACATATCTCCACAAAAACTTCCCCGATGAGTGGTTGCTACCTTAGTGGGGTGTCCCAATAAATTAGGGTAGATTTACAGGTGAGATAATTTAGCAAATCCCCATAAACCTTCCCAAATAATCTCCTTTCATTTCTCTTTAAACTCGAGAGGAAGTTTGGCCGGTCGGGAGAGGTCTGGTACCCTCGAGAAGCGTGGAAGTGACAATCGAGAGGCAATGGTCGGTCACTGACCGCATGTCGAGACCCATAGCTGGGAGGCAGTGGGTTGGCGAGGAGAGGCCGGTCGTGTTAGTGCGACGACCGAGCTGATGTGGAGACGTGGCTGGGGGCCAGCTGCTACGGTGGGGAGAGATGGTTGGGATGGCAGAGAGAAGTGACATCACTATTGCAGATCTTGCGTGCCTCCCATCCGCTGCTCGCCTTCCCTCCACGTGTTGAAGGCGTCGCCCCCTCATAGCAGCACTATTGCAGATCCCAACTTCATGTTGGGGAACGTAGCATGCAATTTCAAAAAATTTCATACGATCACGCAAGATCTATCTAGGAGATGCATAGCAACGAGAGGGGAGAGTGTGTCCACGTACCCTCGTAGACCAAAAACGGAAGCGTTAGTATTAACGTGGTTGATGTAGTCGAACGTCTTCGCGATCCAACCGATTTAGTATCGAACGCACGGCACCTCCGAGTTTAGCACACGTTCAGCTCAATGACATCCCTCGAACTCTTGATCCAGCAGAGGGTCGAGTGAGAGTTTCGTCAGCACGACGGCGTGGAGACGATGATGGTGATGTGATCCGCGCAGGGCTTCGCCTAAGCACTACGAAGCTATGACCGGAGGAATAAACTGTGGAGGGGGGCACCACACACGGCTAAGAGAACAATTGATGTGCTATGGGATGCCCCCCTGCCCCCATATATAAAGAAGGGGAGGAGGACGCCGGCCACCAAGGGGGCGTGCCATGGGGGAGTCCTACTAGGACTCCACTCCTAGTAGGATTCGCCCCCCCCCCTTTTTCCTTTCTTTCGGAGGGGGAAAAGGGAAGGAGAGGGAGAGGGGGAAGGAAAGGGGGGCTGCGCCCCCTCCCCTTGTCAAATTCCGACAGCCCATGGGGGGCGCGCCACCCCTTGCGGGCTCCCCTCTCTCTCCCCTATGGCCCATATAGGCCCATTACTCCCCTGGGAGTTCCGGTAACCTCCCAATACTCCAAAAAATACCCGAAACATTCCGGAACCATTCCGGTGTCCAAATATCATCGTCCAATATATCAATCTTTACCTCTCGACCATTTCGAGACTCCTCGTCATGTCCGTGGTCTCATCTGGGACTCCGAACAATCTTCGGTCACCAAAACACATAACTCATAATACAAATCATCATCGATCGTTAAGCGTGCAGACCCTACGGGTTCGAGAACTATGTAGACATGACCAAGACACATCTCCGATCAATAACCAACAGCGGAACCTGGATGCTCATATTGGTTCCTACATATCCTACAAAGATCTTTATCGGCCAAACCGCAATAACAACATACATTATTCCCTTTGTCATCGTTATGTTACTTGCCTGAGATTCGATCATCGGTATCATCATACCTAGTTCAATCTCGTTACCGGCAAGTCTCTTTACTCGTTCTGTAATGCATCATCCCACAACTAACTCATTAGTCACATTGCTTGCAAGGCTTACAGTGATGTGCATTACCGAGAGGGCCCAGAGATACCTCTCCGATACTCGGAGTGACAAATCCTAATCTTGATCTATGCCAACCCAACAAACACCTTCGGAGATACCTGTAGAGCATCTTTATAATCACACAGTTAGGTTGTGACATTTAATAACACACAAGGTGTTCCTCCGGTATTTGGGAGTTGCATAATCTCATAGTCAGAGGAATATGTATAAGTCATGAAGAAAGATAGCAATGCAACTTAACGATCATTATGCGAAGCTAACAGATGGGTCTTGTCCATCACATCATTCTCTAATGATGTGATCCCATTTATCAAATGTTAACACATGTCTATGGTCAGGAAACTTAACCATCTTTTATTAACGAGCTAGTCAAGTAGAAGCATACTAGGGACACTCTGTTTTGTCTATGTATTCACACATGTACTAAGTTTTCGGTTAATACAATTCTAGAATGAATAATAAACATTTATCATGATATAAGGAAATATAAATAACAACTTTATTATTGCCTCTAGGGCATATTTACTTCACTTCAATGGCGCACACTTGCAACCGTGGTTTTCTAGGGATATTCGGCGGCGCACACTAGCTTGTAGCAATGGAGTGGCGGGCTCATAGAATCAGGCGATGACATTTGCAATGGTGTCTATGTAGGTGCAACACAATGACAGAAGCTTGCAACATATGTGGTCCGGGGGTGGTCGGTGAGGAGCACTCTGGCTTGTAGCAGCACGCAAAATGCTTGCTACATCCGGTAGTCGGCTCACGGTGTTGTTTGGTTGTCGACGTTGCACCCGGTGGCTCCTTTGCAGCATCGCCCCGGGGGGGTCTTGCTGGGTGGCCTGGTTGATGTAGCACACCCCCTCAAAGCTTTTTGTAGCACTCCCATGACGGTATGCCTAGGGTCAGGGGTCTCGATAAGGGATGGGCAGCTAGCATCCATGCAGGCGCGAGGCTGGAGAGATAGGAGGCATTAGTGGTTGGGTAAGAAGCAGTGCATAAAGGAGGAGGCTTGCTCCAGCAATGGAGCTAGCAAGGAGAGAGAGGGTTGATCTGGGGCCAAGCTAAGTTGGATGACGAACGCGTGGTTTGGGATGTTTTTGGATATAAAAAGGGAAGGGGTAAGGAGCCTTTACCAGAAAAAGAAAGTCAACGGACATCATGGACGAGGAGGTGGAGGATGAATGGTATGGCTTGCTCACTTGCTTAAAAACTTATTTTCCAAAATAAGCAGAAATCATATAAATCTCCGAAGGTATGGTGGGGGCACATGGTAGACGGACTAGACGACCATCGAAGCAACCTGATTGATAGGTTGATGTAGGGTAGAGACCCTAATCGCCCGATCTTTCACGAAAGGAGCGGATCCCGGGGCAAACGCGAAGAACACGGGGATGAACGGAAGGAAAACACAAGAGGAAAACACTATACCGACACGAATAAATCACACATGGGCTAGATCCTCGAGTACATAGGACGATACACGAATCCACGGACAACTAGGGACGATACACGGTAACCGGTTCTTCTCCGTGAGGAGGTCTTGAATCCACAAGGGGATCTTCCATTAAAGGGGTCTTGAATCCAAGGTGGATCTTCTCCGTAGAGGGGCCGCGGTCTCTCTCGTGGAGTAGATCAGATATGGATGAGCAATGCTCTATCTCTCAAATGAGCTAAACCAATGCTAACCCTAGAAAGTTGTACGGGATAGAGTATTTATAGTCTAGGTAACGAAAGGGTACACGGGCCTTGGCCCAAGTGACTGCGCGCAGGCAGGGCCGGTAGTACCGGTCAAGGGGCGGTTGTTGTGCTAGGAGCTCATGCAGGGCGGAAGTACCGGTCCTGGAAGGCGGTAGTTCCGCTGGGAGGTCTGGCGCTGGCTTGCGGAGATGGACGTCGAAGGGGCCAGCGGTTGTACCGGTTGTCGGGGCGGCAGTACCGGTCTTCTGGTAGTTACCGGCACATCCGGTGTAGTGCCGGCCTTGCACCGCTCGATCACAGAAGGCAGACCGGTTGTTGGGCGGTAGTCGGCCGGTTGTTCCGCCCTGGCGGTGGTCGGGCGGTTGTTCCGGTCCTTCCGGGCTGGGCAAAATGTCTCCATGCTCTTGATGTCCATCTTGCACCGTTCCATCTCCTTGGTTGCTTATATGGTACCTAAGCACACAGAGCAACTCCGATTGAGGTAGTAGCCATGTCTCACGTGGGTCAAAGGGAAGTTCAACAAGGAGAGAGTTAACCTCGTTCTCGATGGTTCTCGCACGAGCTCTTGTCATGGGTCCAAGTGGTGTCGTGGGAGATGTAGGTAGGTCCATGGGGATGGCCTTGGGATGCTCCGCATCACCTCCCCTCCCTTGGGGAAGATCCGTCCTCGGATCAAATTCTTCATCACCATGGAAGGGAGAGAGATCTTTGACGTTGAAAATGTCGCTCACGTTGTACTTGTCACGCGGGAGATCGATCTTGTAAGCGTTGTCGTTGTAGCGTGCAAGCACCTTGAAGGGTCCATCCGCTCGTGGTCGAAGCTTGGACTTGCGTTCTTGTAGAAAGCGGTCCTTGCGAAGGTGTAGCCACACGAGATCACCAGTGTTGAAGACCATAGGTTGCTTGTTGACGTTGAGCTTAGTCGCAAGGCGTTGTACTTGGCGCTCGATGGTGTTTCTTGTATCTTCATGCACCTTCTTGATATGGGTCGCTCGTGCACTTGTGTCCAAATTGATTCGCTCTTGGAGTGGTAGAGGTAGAATGTCCAATGGTGACAAAGGGTTGAATCCGTAGACGACCTCGAAAGGGGACTTGCCGGTTGTTGAGTGTCTTGCTCGGTTGTAGGCGAACTCGGCGATGGGTAGACACTCCTCCCACTCCTTGATGTTCTTCTTGATGAGTACTCAAAGTAGAGCGGAGAGTGTGCGGTCTGTCACCTCCGTTTGGCCGTCGGTTTGAGGATGGTATGCCGTGGAGAAGATTAGCTTGATTCCGAGCTTGGCGCATAGGGTCTTCCAAAAGTAGCTAAGGAACTTGACGTCGCGGTCCGAGACGATAGTCTTTGGCACACCATGTAGACGCAATATTTCCCTACAAAAGAGATTAGCCACATGTGAAGCATCATCTATCTTGTTACAAGGAATAAAGTGTGCCATTTTCGAGAAACGGTCCACAACGACGAATATGGAATCTTTCCCATTGCGAGTCCTAGGCAAACCAAGTACGAAGTCCATGCTAATGTCTTCCCAAGGTTGGTATGGAATTGGTAAAGGCATATAGAGACCATGAGATTGAGCTTTGGACTTAGCTTTGCGACATGTAGAACACCGGTTGGTGAAGCGATTGACGTCCCGAAACATCTTTGGCCAAAAGTAGCTCTTTGAGAGCGTGGCGAACGTCTTGTCGCGTCCGAAGTGTCCCATTAAGCCGCCTCCATGAGATTCCTGCAAAAGCAACAAACGAAGCGAGGACTCGGGAATGCAAAGTTTGTTAGCTCTCATAAGGTAGCCATCTTTGATGTAATAGCGTTCCCAAGATGTATTCGACAAACACTTGGCATAAGGAATGGCAAAAGTTGTATCATGCTCATATAAGTCTTTGATATGCTCGAAGCCAATGACATCTAACTCAAGTTGCGTGACAAGCATGCAAATGCGGGAAAGCGCATCCGCCACAACATTTTCTTTACCCTTAATGTAATTGATGACATAAGGAAAAGACTCAATAAATTCACTCCATTTAGCATGACGCTTGTTCAACTTAGTCTGTCCCTTAAGATATTTGAGAGTCTCATGATCGGTATGAATGATAAACTCATGGGGACGAAGGTAGTGTTCCCATTCATGCAAAACGCGGACTAAAGCATATAGCTCTTTGTCATAGATGGGGTAATTGAGTTGCGCTCCAGAAAGTTTCTCACTAAAGTAAGCTACGGGGCGCTTCTCTTGCGTTAACACACCTCCTATGCCATTACCACTAGCATCGCAATGAATTTCAAAGGGTTTGTCGAAGTTGGGTAAAGCAAGCATGGGAGCATGAGAAAGCAAATTATTAAGCTCATTGAATGCGGTATCTTGGGATGGTACCCAAACAAAAGGCGCATTCTTCTTGCTCAAAGCATGCAAAGGCGAAGCAATGGTGCTAAAATCCTTTACAAAGCGACGATAGAAGACCGCAAGGCCAAGGAAACTACGCACGTGATGCAAGTTGGTTGGTTGCGGCCAAGTCTTAATAGCATTGATCTTGGACTCATCTACATGAACACCCCTAGAAGAGACAACAAATCCTAAGAAAATGAGCTTATCAAGACCAAAAAGGAATTTCTCCATATTAGCATAGAGACGCTCTTTCCTAAGAGTTTGCAGAACGATGCGGACATGGGTGACATGCTCTTGTATAGATTTGCTAAAGACAAGAATGTCATCGAAGTAAACCACAACAAATATACCAATGTAAGGGCGAAAGACATGATTCATAAGGCGCATAAAAGTGCCTGGTGCTTCCGAGAGACCCATAGGCATGACTAACCACTCATACAAACCAAACTTGGTTTTGAAGGCAGTTTTCCATTCATCGCCCTCTTGTATGCGGATTTGATAGTAACCACTCTTAAGATCAATTTTGGAAAATATAGTGGCACCACTAAGCTCATCTAGCATATCATCTAGGCGTGGAATGGGATATCTATGACGAACGGTGATAGCATTGATAGGTCTACAATCGGAGCACATGCGAAAACTACCGTCACGTTTTGGCACAAGAATGACCGGAACGGCACAAGGGCTCAAACTTTCACGCACATGTCCATGGTCTATGAGATGTTTTACTTGCCTTTGAATTTCTTTGGTTTCTTCGGGGTTGGCGCGGTAGGGAGCTTTGTTCGGAAGCCGTGCTCCGGGTATGAGGTCGATTCGGTGCTCAATGCCTCAGAGAGGGGGTAGTCCCGGAGGAAGCTCATCGGGAAAAACATCTTGAAATTCCTACAAAAAAGAAGACAACACTAGAGGAAGAGTGTGAGAGGTATTAGTTTGTGGTGCATTGTCCTTGCACATGAGGACGTAGTGTAGGACACTAGATGGGTCCTCACACACTTCTCTCATCTCACGTTTGGTTGCAAATAGAACGAAGTTCTTGTTTTCGCTGATCGTGGAGGCACTCAATTTGGGCTTGTGGCGCTCACTCTCTTTTAGGTGGCTCGCTCTCTCACCATTCTCTCCACGATGGGTGGTATGTGTCGTGGAATTGTCACGGCAGATGTCCTAGTGTGAGGACTTAGTCGCGAGGCCAACACATCTATGTGGTAGCTTGAGAGGGGTTGAGCGGGACGAGAGACGTAGGGCATATCAACACGTAAGACAAGGATTTAGACAGCTTCGGGCCCCGAGAAACATCATCCGGTAACAACCCTACATGCTGTTTGAGACTAGGTCTCATTATCATCATGAAGGAGTCGCCGTAAACCGGCTCTTTGTGTCTAGCCCTAGAGATTGTTTTCTTGCTTGTAGCATGTCCTCTTTGGGGAGCCATGCCCCTCCTTATATATGTTGAAGGGGCGGTTTACATGTGGAGTCCTATTAGGATTAGGACTAGTCTATCTCTAATACAAACCGGATATAAGTCCAGGTCTTAACACCTTGTAAGACAAATATTCCTCATGCCTTTCCTCTTAAACCGGCCCACCATTGAACGTGAACCGGCCTTCTGGGCCTTGGGCCTTGTCATCCGTCTGTCCCGCACGCCGGATCACCAGTGAGTGATAATGACCAGGTGGGTTGCTTGTAAACCGCCAGGTCAGGGCGGGTCGCCAGTAACTCGCCAAGTGTCAGCGGGGTCTTCAGATAAACCGCCAAGTCCGGTCGGATTAACTTCCGGCCGGTTTACACCGCGGGGTATATCCCCGACATTAGCCCCCAGTTTAATTTGGATTTATCCATGTTAAACTGATCCTATAAAACAAATCCAAGAACAAATTTGATAGATTATGCTCCGGGTTAAGAATTCTTGTAAACCGGCATCTGATCATCCTTAATTCCTTGCCATTTCCTTCTTCTAGAAAATCCAGGTCAATAAGCCAACTTCATACTTAATTTGCCGACATTGGTTTGTCACCGAGAAATATTGTGAAGAATAACTCCTTTTGACTCAGCTCCCAAAGCACCGGTTTAAGAAATATGGGTCTGAAAATACTTATCTGATATTCAGCCGGTTTGAAGATGTAAAACTTTCCGGTTTAATATTACCAAAATGGCCGGTTTATAAATATTGATGGCACCGGGCCATAATTGTTATCGACACCGGATCATGTAATTGATCTTCCTGATTTGCTCAAAACTGATAAAATGAAGATGTTCCTCCTTTATATGCATAATACCTGTAGCCCCCAAGTCTTAAGAGGAGAACACAGTGATAACTTAAGACTTGCTCAAATAAGTGTTTCAACCTTGAAGAAATCCGGTTTGTTCATCTCAATCATCTAAACTGAATACTCCATATATGTAGCCCCCAAGTGCCGGGTTGTCATGCTTGCAGCAACCTGGGACTTGTAATTTGCTTATAAAAACTTCAATCAGTGTAACCCCCAAGGGCCGGCTCATTATGCAATAATGAGCAGGGACTTTGTAAATATAATCATGTAGACTTGAGAAGTGATATGTAGCCCTCAAGGGCCGGCTTTAGTAAGATAATACTTGAACCGGGACTTGATATATACTTCAATGAAAATAACATCTTATAATGTAGCTTCCATCGTAGGGCTTGAACCCATGTCCACAAGGTTAAGAGATTTGTGCTTTACCAACTGAGCAATGGATCCTTCAATATTATGGACGAAAATTTATGTACCTTGAATTGTTGACAGGAGCAATTGGTAGCCCCCAAGGGCCGGCTCATTACGAAGTGATGAGTCGGGTCTTCAATAAGGTGAGCAAACAATGACTTTGCATTAGCCCCCAAGTATCATGGTGCATGCTTGCAGCGACATGAGACTTGTGTATTTGATGTAATCTCAACTGAAATAATGTAGCCCCCAAGTGCCGGGTTGTAAGCCTGCAGCGACTCGGGACTATTCCTTTCATTGTAGAATAAATCATATCCTTTGATAAAATAGTAGACATTGTGCTATAGCGACTTTGAAAATCTTAATAATAAAAATCCAGCCATGTTGGCTATTCAAGATAATATAATCCGGTATGAAAACCTTATTCATTCAATATCATAATGAAATTTCAGCCAAGTTTGGCTATTTGAATAATATAACCCAATGATTTATAAGCGCATGATTCCAATGGCGCAATCCAAATATATACTGGCGACTTATTGTCCAAAGCCAGGCCGGTTTAATAAACACCGGATCATACTACCGGTTTAAAACACTGATGATTTATAATCATGCTTTATTCAACCTGTTTCTGAATACAACAAGTTTAAAGTGTCCTGTGACATTGAATCACATCGTTGGTTTACCAACTTTTTGTAGTAAGAGTGATAACCCCAATCTCGAGTACTGATAACTCCTTCCATATTGTGCCGGTTTATGATAAAACCATACCGGGTTATGATAAACACCGGGTTATCCATATCTAATACTGGCGACTTGTAGTCAAAACCAGATCGGGCTGATAGTCTCCGGATTATAACTTGATCGGGTACTGACAACTTGTAGTTGACAGCCTAACCGGGTTGATAAACGCTGATTTGAAAGCATCACAAATCTTATCAAAATAAAACAAAACTTAGCAAAAAGCAAATAAAACCATTGTAGTCGAGGCTTTTCACGGGCTGCCAGGCCCCAAATTCGAGGCTTTTCATGGGCTGCCAGGCCACTGAGTTAAACCATTTTTGCAAAGCCTTTTAAGATGGTCCTCAATCCTTAACCAATCATCGTTTTAACTTGATAAGTTCAGGGTCTTCATTTTAGAGTAACTTGTCAAAGTTCGAAGGGTCATACCAAGTTTACCTGGGCGGAGTGACTTACTTAAATAGGCAGGTTAACCCGGGGTTTTAGGTGTATACACCAGGCTTCCAAGCCATGGCTTGATAGCCCATTACAAGTGTAGATTCTAAGTTCATTTCGATAGCAAAGAATCCCCAAGTAACGTTTTGAGCTGTGCTCAGTGGGTGCCTATGTTTGAGTTGTTGTTTTACAATACTCTCTTTGGCCCCAGATTGATTTGGCTTTGAGCCGATCAAAAGGTGTAACTATGGTTCGGATACAACCAAGCCCCCAAGTGATGTTGTGGCATTGCACCGATCAAGAGGTATGGTATTGGTTCGGACACGACCAAACCTCCAAGTGATATAATAATATGATAAGCCAATAAGGCAGGATACCCATGTTTGAACCGCGCATCGTGGCAGCAGGTCCTCTTCGGCAATTTTTAACCTTTGCAAGAGATAAATTCTTCTTTGAATCGGGATCTTGAACCGGATATAGAGAGCTTCAAAGCTTTGTGGGAGACATCTTTCCCTTGAACCGGATTTTAAACCGGAATCTTCATTTTTAGCCGGAAATTTTCTGACGGCCTTTAAACTCAAACTTGCGAGAAGTTAATTCCTTTTTGAACCAGAAATTCTTAAACCGGATTTGAGAGCTTCAGAGCTTTGTCGGAGAACAAATTTCCCTTGTACCAGATTGTAAACCGGAATCTTTTTCTGATGACCCGGAACTTCTTCATTGAGCCGTGATTTTATAACTGTCATATACTTTCTAATCCGGAAATCTTCTGACAGCACGATGTGAATCCGGGACCGGGTTATCTTTCTCTCCAACGTATTGGGGTTCTTGACTTCACTGAAAACCAGCAACGTTTGCTAAGTCATATCATTGTAGCCCCCAAGTCTCAAGGTGACTTGAGGAGTTGGCTTGAGATTCTCCAGATTTGACCGTGATATAAACCGGCATAACTTGTATATCACTGGTGTTGATAACGTGATATGAATCCACAGAAGGTTTGAGGTGACTGCGGCGGGCTATAAATGATCCCGTATGAGCCGTGTCAGCAACTCGGCCAATGGTTCCTTCCAACTGGCTATTTGAAGCTGACCAAACTGTAGTGGCAGCAATTTGTGTGCATGTCCATTGAACCATCCAGTGCAAACGGCGGTTGATGATAATTTGTCTCCAATTTGAAAGAAAACCGGGCCACCCAAGCTGTGACTTGCTCATACCCAATAAACAGTTCATGCAGACAGGTGCGGCCCGGTATGTTGATGTAGACCAGGCCGTGGGGGCGGACGATAAAAACGACCGCAGCATCAAAAGGCAACATAGATGAGTCGGCCACGGCGTTGTATGCCGGTGCGGATAAGCAAATTTTCCTCCTCGTTGTAAACCGGCGCGGACGCGTGAACCGGCCGTGAGAGCGGACGGTGAGTCGTCCGTGGCGTTGTAAGCCGGTGCGGACGCGCGAGTCAATCACAGATGCAGTCTCGGCTAGTTGATGTAGACCGGGCCGTACGGGCGGCGGCTTGTGCGCGTCCATTCATCAGGCAATATGTTATGGACTATCGCCGAGCGGAATATTGTCAGTCCGTGCTCCATACCCATGGTATAAACCATATTTATAGTGAATGATTGTCCTGTATATAAAAATACACAGATCAAAGTAATTGTTGTTGGACAAAATAATACGTGCTAATAAAATAAGCTTAGATGGATGTCACCTGAGTCATCTGGATGATCTGTATGTAAAATTTATGCACGTAGTAATAGTAATGCTCCATACTTTTGTCTGGACGTGAATTAATAATAGCTTTTTAGCTCCACGTAATGCTGATGGAGCTCCACAGCATGTCAGCACCTTTCTTTGACAATATTTTGAAACGTGACCCTGTCCAACTTTGAATCTCACTGTTCCTTTATTCTTTTTGCATGAATACCACGTCATCCAGTATTTGATTCAGTCTGTCGCCTGTGTCTCCTTGACAGTATAATGGACTTGTGCTGTTGACCTTGATGTTGGAGGGTGTTTGACTTGAAGTCCAAATTTGGCACCGATGACATAACGTGAGGCTAGATTAAACAGAAAACACTGCGTATAAAGGCAGCAAACATGTGCTCTGGCTGGGCACTTAGTCAGGCCGGCAGTGCTAATTTCTGAAGAAGCTTGGACCGAAATCTTGATTCGTAAAAAACAGAGACAAGCCAACAAAAACTGGGTTTCAGCCTGACACATCAGCGGGGTAATCCGGCGGAAACGGGGGGCGCTCAGAGGTGTAGTAGTCCTGAGATGGAGTGAACGCGTGCGCGGGCAAGTTGAAAGTGAGCAGACGGCGGTTCGTCCGCAGCAGCGGAACGAACCATGGTGGTGGCAAGGCAAGACGGCGGTTTGAGGAGGCATCGGACCGGCGCCCCACTGCAAGGGCCGGCGACTTGGCAAAAACTGAAGCGGCCGGTTCATTGGTAACCCGTGACTCGAGGTCGAAGCAGCTCGGAGTCAAACGGGTCGGCGAAACCGGAGTGGTCTCGATGGTGACTCGCAGGTCGGCGATTTGAAGCGACTCGGCACGAAGTCCTCCCGGTGACTCAGAGCAAGGCTGAAGCGGCGACGGCGGAGGGCCGGCTTCGCGGGCGGACCCGGCCCGCAGGAACGACGGCGGCTCGGAGTAGGCAGCAGCAGGTCGGTTTGACTCGGACGGAGCAACGACGGATCGACCACGGCGGGTCAACCACGACGGGTTAGCGGCGACGCGACACCTCGGAGATTGAGTGCGGCCGAAATCCAAGGGGCGCCGGCGACTCGTAACGAAGCAGCTCTCTGAAGCAACAGCCGCGAGGCCCTGGTGACTCAGCCTGGAAACAGAGACATGGCGGTATGGCGATTGAAACGAGCTCGTGGCTTGAGGCGCCGCTGCGGGTGTGGAGGCTGGTGACTCGGTGGCAGCGACAGAGGAGGTCGACGAAGCCAGCATCGGTAAATGTAGAGGAACGGTGGCCTGGGGCGGCCGATTTGGAGCAGAAGGTGAGGCGTCGGTGATTTAAAGCCGCGCGCGGAGTTAAACCGTTTGGGCGAGCCAGTGAAGGTGGAGGTGGAGGTGGATCAGCCCGTTGGCCGGCGGTTTGAGCAGGGCAGGCCGCGGGCGGCTCGCGGCTCAACGTCACAGCGGAGGGCCGGCAAGAATGGCGGCCTACTGCCAAGGCGACTCCCAGAGGGAGGAGCCGACAAGGGCCTTCGGACAGCGGCGGCTCGTCCAGCGAGGCAGAGGCGGAGCGGAGCGAGTACGGCCAGCGCGAGGTCGAGAACGGCTCGGAGACGTCGTGTGCTCATGACCAAATCCTCCCCGAGTCATCGTCGGTTTGACTTTTCCTCCTCGTCCTTTTCTTTCCATGACTTCTGAATTGTTCTCCTGGTAGTTTTCTTACGCGCATCCACCAAGCGAAGTTGATAAAAGGAAAAGCTGACTTTGGCTTCAGATAATCATAGCCGAAGATGTACTAGTACTTGAGATCCTTGGACGCAGCGAAACAATGCTCTTGTCTTGATCGGGACTTGGCCTTGTGTGTTTTGGTGACTCGCTCCCATCGGACTCGGCGAACCAATGTTGAACGAGGCGGCAACTCTAACCATGCCGATTACACGCGAGTTACAGACCAAGATTTGACACGCCGGTGAAACACGGCCAAAACGTCGGTAGCGCACAGACGCAACCCTAATCTTTTCTTAAACCTTAAAATCGACAAATCTTAAATCTGGACTGCTGGATTTGAATTTGATGCAAATCCTTCCAAACCGGCTCATATGGAAAGTTGAAAACTTCTCGATCCCTGTAAGAGATCCCTCCAAGAACTCAACACCACCGTGCGCAGGCCCCACGGTGGGCGCCAACTATCGTGAAATTGTCACGGCAGATGTCCTAGTGTGAGGACTTAGTCGTGAGGCCAACGCATCTATGTGGTAGCTTGAGAGGGGTTGAGCGGGACGAGAGACGTAGGGCAGATCAACACGTAAGACAAGGATTTAGACAGCTTCGGGTCCCGGGAAACATCATCCGGTAACAACCCTACATGTTGTTTGAGGCTAGGTCTCATTATCATCATGAAGGAGTCGCCGTAAACCGGCTCTTTGTGTCTAGCCCTAGAGATTGTTTTCTTGCTTGTAGCCTGTCCTCTTTGGGGAGCCCTGCCCCTCCTTATATATGTTGAAGGGGCACATGTGGAGTCCTATTAGGATTAGGACTAGTCTATCTCTAATACAAACCGGATATAAGTTCAGGTCTTAACACCTTGTAAGACAAATATTCCTCATGCCTTTCCTCTTAAACCGGCCCACCATTGAACGTGAACCGGCCTTCTGGGCCTTGGGCCTTGTCATCCGTCTATCCCGCACGTCGAATCACCAGTGAGTGATAATGACCAGGTGGGTTGCTTGTAAACCGTCAGGTCAGGGCGGGTCGCCAGTAACTCGCCAAGTGTCAGCGGGGTCTTCAGATAAACCGCCAAGTCCGACCGGGTTAACTTTCGGCCAGTTTACACCGCGGGGTATATCCCCGACAGTATGTTTGTCGGCGATCACTTGACTTGGCGACATTGGACGGAGGACGTACTCCTTGCTCGTCATCTTGAAGATGTAGTGGTTCGTTTGACCGTTGTGGATGACTCCTCTATCGAATTGCCATGGCCGTCCAAGGAAAAGATGACAAACGGTCATTGGAACAATGTCACACTCCAAGGTGTCTTCGTATGCGCCGATCATGAAGGAGACTTGTACTCGGTGCTCGACTTGGATGGTGTCGGAGTCACTAAGCCATTGCACTTTGTAAGGATGTGGATGCTTCGTCTTGGGCAATTGGAGTTTGGAGCAAAGTTCTTCACTTGCGAGATTGTGACAACTCCCTCCATCGATGATGACCTTGACGGATCGTCCATTGATGCCGGCCTTGGTGTGGAATATGTGGCATCGTTGGTCTTCTTCTTGGTGATGTTGGAGAGTCAAGACTTTGGAGACAACAAGTGCGGGACTCGGGTCTTCATCACAAAATACTTGTTCTTCTTCATTGTTCACTTGGCGGTGCATGGCGACTTGCTCAAGTGCGTCCATTTCACCTTCACTCATGGAGTCATAAGTGCCATCGTCGTTGAAGACCATGGTCCGCTTGTTGGTGCACTTGTAGGACTTGTGGCCTCGGCCTCCGCAAGTGAAACACTTGAAGGAACTCGTCTTGACGGTCTCATCGGTTGGGGTTGATGATGATGAAGCTCTCGGCTTGAAGTTGCTCGTAGGAGGATGACTTGTAGTTGACGAAGCTTTCTTGGAATTCGGCTTGTCGGTGTTGGAAGTAGACGTTCTTGTAGTCGGTGTTGGAGTCGTTGAAGCTTGGTTATTGGAGAAACCGTAGGACTTGGATGAGAACTTGGCATACTTGAAGTCATCTTGCACTTGGCGTTCCGCTTTGGTAGCTTGGTGCACGAGCTCGATGAGATTTGAGTATGGTTGGAAGTCGGCGATCTTCTTGATAGGGTGATTGAGTCCATTCAAGAAACGTGCCATAGTTTGCTCATCATCTTCCGTCACATTGGCTCTTATCATTGCAATCTCCATCTCCTTGTAGTAATCTTCAACGCTCTTTGTTCCTTGCTTGAGTTGTTGGAGTTTCTTGAAGAGGTCGCAGTTGTAGTAGGTAGGCACGAAGTGTGCTCTCATGACATCCTTCATTTGTGCCCAAGTAGTGATGGGCGGATCACCTCTTGTCGCGGCGCTCAATGACTTGTTCCCACCAAATGAGGACATAGTCTTGGAACTCAAGGGATGCCATCGCGATCTTCTTATCTTCTTCATAATTGTGCAAACGGAAGATCTTGTCGACTTTCAATGCCCATGAAAGGTATTCTTCGGTATCGTTGCTTCCGTTGAACTTGGGCATGGTGAACTTGAGCTTTCCGTAGCGTTGCTCTTCATTGTGTTGGGGTCGTGGATGATGACGCCCATGTTGTAGATGATTGTTCAACTCATGGTGCACTTGTCGCGGAGGGTTGTCAACCTCGTGTTGCTCTTGTCGCGGAGTATTCCCATTGTTTTCATGCTCTTGATGAACTTGATGGTCTTGGCGAGCTTGTGGAGGAGCGCGTCGAGCTCGAGGAGGAATTTGACGATTCATGCGAGCTTGAAGTCGTCGTTCGAGAATTTCTTCGCGAAGTGCTTCCTCTTCTTCACGGGCTTGACGGCCTCGGTCAGCAACGGCTCGGCTCGCCTCGCGTAGAGCTTGTTGCGCCTCAAGTGCTTGAGCGTCACGGAGTTGTTGTTCTTTACGTTGAGCCTCAACATCTTGTGCATTTTGGTGTAGACGCGCGCGTTCTTCCTCTTCATGTTGGCGTTGTTGTTGCCGTTCTCGAGCTAGCGCAAAGGCTTCTTCGGCTTGACGTCGTCGGCGCTCTTGAGAGTCGGTGTCTCGAAGTGGATTGAGGTTTCTTGACGGTCGGTGCGCGCAGCTCGATGAAGAGTGTTCGATGTCGGTGTACTTGAGCCGGAGAGGGTAAAGTTGGAATGGCGACTTGAACGGCTCCTTCTTGAAGTGGAGGAAGAGCGGTTGAGCAACAAAGCGCGAATTCCTTCCATCCTTGCGTCATTCTCTTCCTTGTGATCATCGAGCTTGTTGTCAAAGTAGTCTCTCGTACGTTGCTCGGAGAGTCGTAAGTCGGCGGCAAGGTTGTCGATGCGTTCACTCATAGCTTGTTGCTCTTGATGTAAAGCACGTTATGCACCAAAGAGGTGACTCTTGGTGACGAAGGAGGTCATGTCGTCGTCTTGCTCCATGAAGAGTGGGTTGGTAGAAGTACTTGGCCTATCCATCATTCCAAGACAAATGTGAGTGGTAGAAAGAGAAGAACGAATACCAAATGTACCTTGACCGAAGTTGAAAGTGAATCGATGATCACTCCAATGTAGGACAAGGAAATAGCCCAATTGGTACGAATTCTCGTCGGTTTCTCACACCTACACAAGTAAAAGCTTATGGTGGAGCTTGGTTAGGATGGTGGCACAAAAATTTAATGCAATTTGTAAGTGAGCTTCAATAATGTTGGAAAAGATTCGTAAGATGCAATATAATAAGTAGACCAAGCATATAAGGTACACGGAAACACACACGCAAAAAGATAAGTGGGGTTGTGCAACCAAGGGTGAGCCAAAATGTGGAATCCACGAAAATGCTCTTGTTGCACAACACTAGAGAGACACTAGCACGATTGCACGATAGGCGGATACAATAACTTGTGCACAACCTACTTAGCAAAAATGCAACGACTTCTATCCCAAATATTTTGTATGCAAGGTGTGGCTATGATACGATCCAAGATGATCGAGTATGACAATCTTAATGTTGTATGATGCTATGGTTCTTGCTTAAAGCTCTTTGCGTATCTTTCCTCTTTGCTTAAAAGCTTGTTTGGCTCGTTGATGTTTGAGCTCTTTTCTCATGCAATGCTTGACGAACCAAGATGGCAAGTTAGTATGCGATGACAATTTGGTGACACAAGAGATGACACCAATATAGGCAACAATGACGTATGTATGCTATGGGAAGTACGATCACTAATGTGCACAAGTCTCGTTGCCGGCAATACTCAATGGCTAGTATCGATGGGTAAGCAACGCAAATGAGTAAGGCTATGATGGCTATCAATGTAATGAGTAAGGCTATGATGCTACCAAGATGAGGTTACCGGTCTTGCTTCCGGTATGGTATCAAAATGGTGGCACGAATACCAAGTCGTAGTCGAGGTGGTCGTTGTTGATGACGCGTCCGTGGCGAAGATGAGCGGCGGTGGTGTCGATCTCGAACCGTACCTAAATAGCCGAAACACAAAAGGATACGGTACCGCAACTCAAATTCTCAAACCTCGAAGTGGCAACACGTGTCGGAGTGCGAAACGGGCACAAAGGGGGTAGTATGCAGAAGTGGTGATGGTGTATAAGTGGTTGGCAAAGGTGCCAGTCGGTTTCAACCGAAACTTTGTGGGGCGGTAGTACCGCTTGTGAAGGAGGTGGTACCGGTTGGTGCCTTAGCGGTAGTTCCGCTCGTGGGGGCGGTAGTACCGCTGGGGTCAGAAAGATCGCAAGATCTGGATCGGGGATGGGTGTTTGGGACGGAAAATGATGATTTCGTTGTCGAAATTCGAGAGATTTCAAGGATGGAAGGTGGAGAGAAACGGGGAGATGCTAGATCCACTTGAAACCAAAGCAAATCCACGGATCAGATCCAACAAAACATCAACACACCAACAAATCACAAAAAAAATTGGGGCTATTTTTGGTGGGGATTTTCGGATTAGGACAAAAAACAATAAAATTAGGCTAGAAACACAACGGGGAGGCTCCGAAATCATGATCAACCTTGCTCATGATACCAAGATGATGTAGGGTAGAGACCCTAATCGCCCGATCTTTCACAAAAGTGTTGGGGAACGTAGTAATTTCAAAAAAAAATCCTACGCACACGCAAGATCATGGTGATGCATAGCAACGAGAGGGGAGAGTGTGATCTACGTACCCTTGTAGACCGACAGCGGAAGCGTTAGCACAACGCGGTTGATGTAGTCGTACGTCTTCACGGCCCGACCGATCAAGCACCGAAACTACGGCACCTCCGAGTTTTAGCACACGTTCAGCTCGATGACGATCCCCGGACTCCGATCCAGCAAAGTGTCGGGGAAGAGTTCCGTCAGAACGATGGCGTGGTGACGATCTTGATGTACTACCGTCGCAGGGCTTCCCCTAAGCACCGCTACAATATTATCGAGGATTATGGTGGAAGGGGGCACCGCACACGGCTAAGAATATGATCACGTGGATCAACTTGTGTGTCTAGGGGTGCCCCCTGCCTCCGTATATAAAGGAACAAGGGGGAGGTGCGGCCGGCCAGGAGGAGGGCGCGCCAGGAGGAGTCCTACTCCCACTGGGAGTAGGATTCCCCCCCTTTCCTAGTTGGAATAGGATTCGGGAAGGGGGAAAGAGGAGAGAGAGAAGGAAGGGGGGGCGCCGCACCCCTCTCCTTGTCCTATTCGGACTAGGGGGGAGGGGCGCGCGGCCCAGCCCTGGCCACCTCTCCTCTCTTCCACTAAAGCCCACTAAGGCCCATATACCTCCCGGGGGGTTCCGGTAACCTCCCGGTACTCCGGTAAAATCCCGATTTCACCCGGAACACTTCCGATATCCAAATATAGGCTTCCAATATATCAATCTTTATGTCTCGACCATTTCGAGACTCCTCGTCATGTCCGTGATCACATCCGGGACTCCGAACAAACTTCGGTACATCAAAATGCATAAACTCATAATATAACTGTCATCAAAACCTTAAGCGTGCGGACCCTACGGGTTCGAGAACAATGTAGACATGACCGAGACACGTCTCCGGTCAATAATTAATAGCGGAACCTGGATGCTCATATTGGCTCCCACATATTCTACGAAGATCTTTATCGGTCAGACCGCATAACAACATACTTTGTTCCCTTTGTCATCGGTATGTTACTTGCCCGAGATTCGATCGTCGGTATCTCAATACTCAGTTCAATCTCGTTACCGGCAAGTCTCTTTACTCGTTTCGTAATACATCATCTCGCAACTAACTCATTAGTTGCAATGCTTGCAAGGCTTATGTGATGTGCATTACCGAGAGGGCCCAGAGATACCTCTCCGACAATCGGAGTGACAAATCCTAATCTCGAAATACGCCAACCCAACATGTACCTTTGGAGACACCTGTAGAGCTCCTTTATAATCACCCAGTTACGTTATGACGTTTGGTAGCACACAAAGTGTTCCTCCGGTAAACGGGAGTTGCATAATCTCATAGTCATAGTAACATGTATAAGTCATGAAGAAAGCAATAGCAACATACTAAACGATCGGGTGCTAAGCTAATGGAATGGGTCATGTCAATCACATCATTCTCCTAAAGATGTGATCCCATTAATTAAATGACAACACATGTCTATGGCTAGAAAACATAACCATCTTTGATCAATGAGCTAGTCAAGTAGAGGCACACTAGTGACGTTTGGTTTGTCTATGTATTCACACAAGTATTATATTCCGGATAATACAATTCTAGCATGAACAATAAACATTTATCATGATATAAGGAAATAAAATAATAACATTATTATTGCCTCTAGGGCATATTTCCTTTAGTCTCCCACTTGCACTAGAGTCAATAATCTAGATTACACAGTAATGATTCTAACACCCATGGAGCTTTGGTGCTGATCATGTTTTGCTCATGGAAGAGGCTTAGTCAACGGGTCTGCTATATTCAGATCCGTATGTATCTTGCAAATCTCTATGTCTCCCACCTGGACTAGATCCCGGATGGAATTGAAGCGTCTCTTGATGTGCTTGGTTCTCTTGTGAAATCTGGATTCCTTTGCCAAGGCAATTGCACCAGTATTGTCACAAAAGATTTTCATTGGACCCGATGCACTAGGTATGACACCTAGATCAGATATGAACTCCTTCATCCAGACTCCTTCGTTTGCTGCTTCCGAAGCAGCTATGTACTCCGCTTCACATGTAGATCCCGCCACAACGCGTTGTTTAGAACTGCACCTACTGACAGCTCCACCGTTTAATGTAAACACGTATCCGATTTGCGATTTAGAATCATACGGATCAGTGTCAAAGCTTGCATCAACGTAACCGTTTACGATGAGCTCTTTGTCACCTCCATATACGAGAAACATATCCTTAGTCCTTTTCAGGTACTTCAGGATGTTCTTGACCGCTGTCCAGTGATCCACTCCTGGATTACTTTGGTACCTTCCTGCTAGACTTATAGCAAGGCACACATCAGGTCTGGTACACAGCATTGCATACATGATAGAGCCTATGGCTGAAGCATAGGGAACATCTTTGATTTTCTCTCTATCTTCTGCAGTGGTCGGGCATTGAGTCTGACTCAATTTCACACCTTGTAACACAGGCAAGAACCCTTTCTTTGCTTGATCCATTTTGAACTTCTTCAAAATCTTGTCAAGGTATGTGCTTTGTGAAAGTCCAATTAAGCGTCTTGATCTATCTCTATAGATCTTAATGCCTAATATGTAAGCAGCTTCACCGAGGTCTTTCATTGAAAAACTCTTATTCAGGTATCCCTTTATGCTATCCAGAAATTCTATATCATTTCCAATCAGTAATATGTCATCCACATATAATATCAGAAATGCTACAGAGCTCCCACTCACTTTTCTTGTAAATACAGGCTTCTCCGAAAGTCTGTATAAAACCAAATGCTTTGATCACACTATCAAAGCGTTTATTCCAACTCCGAGAGGCTTGCACCAGTCCATAAATGGATCGCTGGAGCTTGCATACTTTGTTAGCTCCCTTCGGATCGACAAAACCTTCCGATTGCATCATATACAACTCTTCTTCCAGAAATCCATTCAGGAATGCAGTTTTGACATCCATCTGCCAAATTTCATAATTATAAAATGCGGCAATTGCTAACATGATTCGGACAGACTTAAGCATCGCTACGGGTGAGAAGGTCTCATCGTAGTCAATCCCTTGAACTTGCCGAAAACCTTTTGCGACAAGTCAAGCTTTGTAGACAGTAACATTACCGTCAGCGTCAGTCTTCTTCTTGAAGATCCATTTATTCTCAATTGCTTGCCGATCATTGGGCAAGTCAACCAAAGTCCATACTTTGTTCTCATACATGGATCCCATCTCAGATTTCATGGATTCAAGCCATTTTGCGGAATCTGGGCTCACCATCGCTTCTTCATAGTTCGTAGGTTCATCATGATCTAGTATCATGACTTCCAGAACAGGATTACCGTACCACTCTGGCGCGGATCTTACTCTGGTTGATCTACGAGGTTCAGTATTATCTTGTTCTGAAGTTTCATGATCATTATCATTAGCTTCCTCACTAATTGGTGTAGGTGTCACAGAAACAAGTTTCTGTGATGTACTACTTTCCAATAAGGGAGCAGGTACTGTTACCTCGTCAAGTTCTACTTTCCTCCCACTCACTTCTTTCGAGAGAAACTCCTTCTCTGGAAAGTTTCCGAGTTTAGCAACAAAAGTCTTGCCTTCGGATCTGTGATAGAAGGTGTATCCAATAGTTTCCTTTGGATATCCTATGAAGACACATTTCTCCGATTTGGGTTCGAGCTTATCAGGTTGAAGCTTTTTCACATAAGCATCGCAGCCCCAAACTTTCAGAAACGACAACTTTGGTTTCTTGCCAAACCACAGTTCATAAGGCGTCGTCTCAACGGATTTTGATGGTGCCCTATTTAACGTGAATGCGGCCGTCTCTAGAGCATATCCAAAAAACGATAGCGGTAAATCAGTAAGAGACATCATAGATCGCACCATTTCTAGTAAAGTACGATTACGACGTTCGGACACACCATTACGCTGTGGTGTTCTGGGTGGCGTGAGTTGCGAAACTATTTCACATTGTTTCAAATGTACACCAAACTTGTAACTCAAATATTCTCCTCCATGATCAGATCGTAGGAATTTTATTTTCTTGTTACGATGATTTTCAACTTCACTCTGAAATTCTTTGAACTTTTCAAACGTTTTAGACTTATGTTTCATTAAGTAGATATACCCATATCTGCTTAAGTCATCTGTGAAGGTGAGAAAATAACGATATCCGCCACGAGCCTCAACATTCATCGGACCACATACATCTGTATGTATGATTTCCAATAAATTCGTTGCTCTTTCCATAGTACCGGAGAACGGTATTTTTGTCATCTTACCCATAAGGCACGGTTCGCAAGTACCAAGTGATTCATAATCAAGTGGTTCCAAAAGCCCATCAGTATGGAGTTTCTTCATGCGCTTTATACCGATATGATCTAAACGGCAGTGCCACAAATAAGTTGCACTATCATTATCAACTCTGCATCTTTTGGCTTCAACACTATGAATATGTCTGTCACTACTATCGAGATTTAATAAGAATAGACCACTCTTTAAGGGTGCATGACCATAAAAGATATTACTCATATAAATAGAACAACCATTATTCTCTGATTTAAATGAATAACCGTCTCGCATCAAACAAGATCCAGATATAATGTTCATGCTTAACACTGGCACCAAATAACAATTATTTAGGTCTAATACTAATCCCGAAGGTAGATGTAGAGGTAGAGTGCCGACTGCGATCACATCGACTTTGGAACCATTTCCCACGCGCATCGTCACCTCGTCCTTAGCCAATCTTCGCTTAATCCGTAGTCCCTGTTTCGAGTTGCAAATATTAGCAACAGAACCAGTATCAAATACCCAGGTGCTACTGCGAGTAAGGTACACATCAATAACATGTATATCACATATACCTTTGTTCACCTTGCCATCCTTCTTATCCGCCAAATACTTGGGGCAGTTCCGCTTCCAGTGACCAGTCTGCTTGCAGTAGAAGCACTCAGTTTCAGGCTTAGGTCCAGGTTTGGGTTTCTTCTCTTGAGTAGCAACTTGCTTGCTGTTCTTTTTGAAGTTTCCCTTCTTCTTCCCTTTGCCCTTTTTCTTGAAACTAGTGATCTTGTTGACCATCAACACTTGATGCTCCTTCTTGATTTCTACCTCCACAGCTTTTAGCATTGCGAAGAGCTCGGGAATAGTCTTATTCATCCCTTGCATATTATAGTTCATCACGAAGCTCTTGTAGCTTGGTGGCAGTGAATGGAGAATTCTGTCAATGACACAATCATCTGGAAGATTAACTCCCAATTGAATCAAGTGATTATTATACCCAGACATTTTGAGTATATGCTCACTGACAGAACTGTTCTCCTCCATCTTGCAGCTATAGAACTTATTGGAGACTTCATATCTCTCAATCCGGGCATTTGCTTGAAATATTAACTTCAACTCCTGGAACATCTCATATGCTCCATGACGTTCAAAACGTCGTTGAAGTCCCGATTCTAAGCCGTAAAGCATGGCACACTGAACTATCGAGTAGTCATCAGCTTTGCTCTGCCAAACGTTCATAACATCTGGTGTTGCTCCAGCAGCAGGCCTGGCACCCAGCGGTGCTTCCAGGACGTAATTCTTCTGTGCAGCAATGAGGATAATCCTCAAGTTACGGATCCAGTCCGTGTAATTGCTACCATCATCTTTCAACTTTGCTTTCTCAAGGAACTCATTAAAATTCAACGGAACAACAACACGGGCCATCTATCTACAATCAAACATAAACAAGCAAGATACTATCAGGTACTAAGTTCATGATAAATTTAGGTTCAATTAATCATATTACTTAAGAACTCCCACTTAGATAGACATCCCTCTAATCCTCTAAGTGATTACGTGATCCAAATCACCTAAACCTTGTCTGATGATCACGTGAGATGGAGTAGTTTCATTGGTGAACATCACTATGTTGATCATATCTACTATATGATTCACGCTCGACCTTTCGGTCTCCGTGTTCCGAGGCCATATCTGTATATGCTTGGCTCGTAAAGTATAACCTGAGTATTCCGCGTGTGCAACTGTTTTGCACCCGTTGTATTTGAACGTAGAGCCTATCACACCCGATCATCACGTGGTGTCTCAGCACGAAGAACTTTCGCAACGGTGCATACTCAGGGAGAACACTTCTTGATAATTAGTGAGAGATCATCTTATAATGCTACCGTCAATCAAAGCAAGATAAGATGCATAAAAGATAAACATCACATGCAATCAAATATAAGTGATATGATATGGCCATCATCATCTTGTGCTTGTGATCTCCATCTTCGAAGCACCGTCGTGATCACCATCGTCACCGGCGTGACACCTTGATCTCCATCGTAGTATCGTTGTCGTCTCGCCAATCTTATGCTTCCACGACTATCGCTACCGCTTAGTGATAAAGTAAAGCATTACAGCGCGATTGCATTGCATACAATAAAGCGACAACCATATGGCTCCTGCCAGTTGCCGATAACTCGGTTACAAAACATGATCATCTCATACAATAAAATTTAGCATCATGTCTTGACCATATCACATCACAACATGCCCTGCAAAAACAAGTTAGACATCCTCTACTTTGTTGTTGCAAGTTTTACGTGGCTGCTACGGGCTTAAGCAAGAACCAATCTTACCTACGCATCAAAACCACAACGATAGTTTGTCAAGTTGGTGCTGTTTTAACCTTCGCAAGGACCGGGCGTAGCCACACTCGGTTCAACTAAAGTTGGAGAAACTGTCACCCGCAAGCCACCTATGTGCAAAGCACGTCGGGAGAACCGGTATCGCGTAAGCGTACGCGTAATGTCGGTCCGGGCCGCTTCGTCCAACAATACCGCCGAACCAAAGTATGACATGCTGGTAAGCAGTATGACTTATATCGCCCACAACTCACTTGTGTTCTACTCGTGCATATAACATCAACACATAAAACCTAGGCTCGGATGCCACTGTTGGGGAACGTAGTAATTTCAAAAAAATTCCTACGCACACGCAAGATCATGGTGATGCATAGCAACGAGAGGGGAGAGTGTGATCTACGTACCCTTGTAGACCGACTGCGGAAGCGTTAGCACAACGCGGTTGATGTAGTCGTACGTCTTCATGGCCCGACCGATCAAGCACCGAAACTACGGCACCTCCGAGTTTTAGCACACGTTCAGCTCGATGACGATCCCCGGACTCCGATCCAGCAAAGTGTCGGGTAAGAGTTCCGTCAGCACGACGGCATGGTGACGATCTTGATGTACTACCGTCGCAGGGCTTCGCCTAAGCAGCGCTACAATATTATCGAGGATTATGGTGGAAGGGGGCACCGCACACGGCTAAGAATATGATCACGTGGATCAACTTGTGTGTCTAGGGGTGCCCCTGCCTCCGTATATAAAGGAACAAGGGGGAGGTGCGGCCGGCCAGGAGGAGGGCGCGCCAGGAGGAGTCCTACTCCCATTGGGAGTAGGATTCCCCCCCTTTCCTAGTTGGTATAGGATTCGGGAAGGGGGAAAGAGGAGAGAGAGAAGGAAGGGAGGCGCCGCCCCCCTCTCCTTGTCCTATTCGAACTAGGGGGAGGGGCGCGCGGCCCAGCCCTGGCCACCTCTCCTCTCTTCCACTAAAGCCCACTAAGGCCCATATACCTCCCGGGGGGTTCCGGTAACCTCCCGGTACTCCGGTAAAATCCCGATTTCACCCGGAACACTTCCGATATCCAAATATAGGCTTCCAATATATCAATCTTTATGTCTCGACCATTTCGAGACTCCTCGTCATGTCCGTGATCACATCCGGGACTCCGAACAAACTTCGGTACATCAAAATGCATAAACTCATAATATAACTGTCATCAAAACCTTAAGCGTGCGGACCCTACGGGTTCGAGAACAATGTAGACATGACCGAGACACGTCTCCGGTCAATAACCAATAGCGGAACCTGGATCCTCATATTGGCTCCCACATATTCTACGAAGATCTTTATCGGTCAGACCGCATAACAACATACTTTGTTCCCTTTGTCATCGGTATGTTACTTGCCCGAGATTCGATCGTCGGTATCTCAATACCCAGTTCAATATCGTTACCGGCAAGTCTCTTTACTCGTTTCGTAATACATCATCTCGCAACTAACTCATTAGTTGCAATGCTTGCAAGGCTTATGTGATGTGCATTACCGAGAGGGCCCAGAGATACCTCTCCGACAATCGGAGTGACAAATCCTAATCTCGAAATACGCCAACCCAACATGTACCTTTGGAGACACCTGTAGAGCACCTTTATAATCACCCAGTTACGTTGTGACGTTTGGTAGCACACAAAGTGTTCCTCCGGTAAACGGGAGTTGCATAATCTCATAGTCATAGTAACATGTATAAGTCATGAAGAAAGCAATAGCAACATACTAAATGATCGGGTGCTAAGCTAATGGAATGGGTCATGTCAATCACATCATTCTCCTAATGATGTGATCCCATTAATCAAATGACAACACATGTCTATGGCTAGGAAACATAACCATCTTTGATCAACGAGCTAGTCAAGTAGAGGCACACTAGTGACGTTTGGTTTGTCTATGTATTCACACAAGTATTATGTTTCCGGATAATACAATTCTAGCATGAACAATAAACATTTATCATGATATAAGGAAATAAAATAATAACATTATTATTGCCTCTAGGGCATATTTCCTTCAGAAAGGAGCGAATCCCGGGGAAAACGCGACGAACACGGGGATGAACGGAAGGAAAACACAAGAGGAAAACACTATACCGACACGAATAAGTCACACATGGGCTAGATCCTCGAGTACATAGGACGATACACGAATCCACGGACAACTAGGGACGATACACGGTAACCGGTTCTTCTCCGTGAGGAGGTCTTGAATCCACAAGGGGATCTTCCCGTAAAGGGGTCTTGAATCCAAGGTGGATCTTCTCCGTAGAGGGGCCGTGGTCTCTCTCATGGAGTAGATCCGATATGGATGAGCAATGCTCTATCTCTCAAATGAGCTAAACCAATGCTAACCCTAGAAAGTTGTACGGGATAGAGTATTTATAGTCTAGGTAACGAAAGGGTACACGGGCCTTGGCCCAAGTGACTGCGCGCAGGCAGGGCCGGCAGTACCGGTCAAGGGGGCGGTTGTTTCGCTGGGAGCTCATGCAGGGCGGAAGTACCGGTCCTGGAAGGCAGTAGTTCCGCTGGGAGGTCTGGCGCTGGCTTGCGGAGATGGACGTCGAAGGGGCCAGCGGTTGTACCGGTTGTCGGGGCGGCAGTACCGGTCTTCTGGTAGTTACCGGCACATCCGGTGTAGTGCCGGCCTTGCACCGCTCGATCACAGAAGGCAGGCCGGTTGTTGGGCGGTAGTCGGCCGGTTGTTCCGCCCGGGCGGTGGTCGGGCGGTTGTTCCGGTCCTTCCGGGCTAGGCAAAATGTCTCCATGCTCTTGATGTCCATCTTGCACCGTTCCATCTCCTTGGTTGCTTATATGGTACCTAAGCACACAGAGCAACTCCGATTGAGGTAGTAGCCATGTCTCACGTGGGTCAAAGGGAAGTTCAACAAGGAGAGAGTTAACCTCGTTCTTGATGGTTCTCGCACGGGCTCTTGTCATGGGTCCAAGTGGTGTCGTGGGAGATGTAGGTAGGTCCATGGGGATGGCCTTGGGATGCTCCGCATCATAGGTCGAGGTACATCATTTTCCTTGCGCCAAAATATGTAGGACTCTTTCCTTTATGTCAATCCCACATGCCAAATAAACATGAAAATTATGACTCTGCAGCAAACCAGTTAGCAATGATGTAGTTACAAATCAATAGCATGCATTCACTTTTGTTACACAAAAATACTTGCATCACTACGTGACAAGATAGCCCCATTTTTTCTTAAAACAGAGGCGAAAGCTTTGCCTCACTGCATTAATTAAGCATTAATTAAGAAGGGTTTAGACTTTATATATACAACAAATACGGATAAAAGACGGCCATGAGGAGCTAGTCTACTCTTGTGGCATTAAAGAACTTGGAAACCTCCAACCCCGAAGCACGGCCTTGGCCTTTATCCTGCTCAAAATTGCATTTGGCATGGACAACACCTTCATAAAAACCCTCACATTCCTTTCATTCCAAATCCCATATTACCAACATGTCGGGGGATGTGGTGCCTTTCCTAATGTTAGAGTCAGCGTTCACAATGCGATGCCACCAAGCCTTGATGGAGTCGAAGTTGTTCCATGCATTGGAGTCAACCTGTATAAGACACATCCATGCCTTGATCTCCACCCAATGCACCACATGTATATGTAGTAGAAAATGATGTGTGGCGTTCTTTTCAACTCTCTTTTGCATAATTGGCGTAGCCCACAATTTGGTCATCCTCTCATTTGCAACATGTTGGTCTTCCAAACCCAGTCCTAGATGATGAGCTAAGTGGAAATATTGTGCTTCCATGGTGCTCAACTACTCCATACGCCTGCTTCATGTGAGAGGCCACCAAATCCTCCAGTTGAACCTTGTATGCTGAGGAAGTAGAGAACTCCCTGGTGGGTGTTAGCTTCCAAGAAATTTGATCATGCACCTCCTTATCAAGGTGGACCTCCTAGAGGCTGACCCAAAGCTCATAAAAGACTAAAATGTGTTGTACCATATGACTAGCTCATGTTGGTGTTTGCAATCCATCTATCCTGCTCCAAGGCAAACTGGGTCGTGTCATTCTTGCGTATCGGATGGAAAAAAAATGGAAGGGCAGAGTGTCTTTTGGCTTACGCCCTCCAAGCCATGTAGAATGCCAGAAAGGTGCCAACTGCAAATTGCCAATCGTGATGATGGTGCTCTCGTCGAACATGTTCATGTCATCCTCGTTGCGTGGGTGTCCCAATCCAAGTCAAGGTCTGTCACGATCCTTCCAAGCTTGCCACGACTAGCGTAGCCGCAATGCCCTAGCAAAATTTTCCATGTCTAATATGCCCAAGCCAACAAATCATCATTTTACATTTTCCTCCCAACACTCTATATGTGTTACGCCATAGAAATGATCATTGCAGCTTGGTGATCGAGATCATCGTTCCCAGGGGACAGTAAGTGATGTGGGGTGGTCGATGGACTGCAAGGTGATGACTGATTTGATCCAAGTTCTCCTCCCCGCCATCATGATGTATTTACCTTCTAGCAATCTGTCAAGCACGTTGGAAGTCCACGACAGACAAGTGATGCATCAAAAGTGAGAGCCCAAGGTGCCTCAAAGATAATTAGGAGTGGACCGCCAAAAAAGCACCCAAAGATGTCCACAAGGTTGATGTTGGAGCATATGACAAGGGCTACCAAGCTCTTATGCACGCTCATGACAAGTCAAGTGACATTCCCAAAGCCCTAGCTAGAGGATGGCGCCAAGCATATCAACATCCTCCTTGATGGGCGCTAAGAAGATAGCCACATCATTGGCATATAAAGAGGTACGAGACATGCTCCTCTCCCTCTCAATTTTTGAAGGTGCCCATTAGTCGTTGCCATATCCAAAATTTGTTGCAGCGGGTCGACAGTGAAAATGAACAGCAGGGGCAACAAAGCGTCTCCTTATAGAAGGCCTTTCCATGCCGAATAGGATTGCCGGGGACCCCGTCTAGGAGAACCCAAGAAGTAGAGGTGGGTATAAGAGTAGTCAGCCACCCATGGTATCTCATGTGGAGCCTCTTTTTTTTCATTAATTAAGTCAAGCCAGTACTCACATCTAACAGAGTCAAAAGCTTTCTTGATGTCCAACTTAAGGAGGAGGGATGGGGTGTTTTACCTATGGAGCCGATGACCATAATTTCGAACGTACAAAAAATTGTCATGGATGCTTCTGGATTTGACGAAAGCACCTAGGGTGTGCGAGATTAGGGTGTTCATGAAGGGGGGCAAGTCTCATTGCCATGATCTAGGCCACAATCTTAGCGACTGCATGAATTAGACTGATGGACCAGAAATTTGTGATGGACTCGGCACCCTCTTTATTCGTCAATAGGGCCACATTTGTTGAGTTCAGCCAATGAATTTTTTTTTGGATGCATGCTTGAGAAAACAGATACAACTTACATAAGTTCCCCTTTAACTATAGGCCAACAACTCTTAAAAACACCCCTGTAAATCCGTTCAGACCCGGTGCCTTGTCACTTTGCATGGTTTCATGGTGGCAAGAACATCCTCTGAAATATCCCACTTGGTTCTAAAGATGGACCTCTCGGAGCTCACAACCATGCATGCAGATTTGCACGAAACCGACTAATGCACACATTGTTCACATTTCACTTATTTTTATCTCTTGGATGGTAAATTTGGTTAAAATCTCCTTTGACAAGACACATGACCCATTGGGCCAGTTTATGATCAAGAAGCTCTGGAAAAAAAATACCCTTTTCGATTGCTCGCCGTTGGGCCATACACAGAAGTAATATGTAATGAAACTTAATCTCTAGTCATGGTGGTGGTGACAGAAAGGCACTAAGGCAGTAAGTGCCCATGGTGATGTCCACGGCCTGGAAGAGATCATCGTTCCACAAGATTGCAATCCCCCCTCCAATGTCGTTGGCCGGCATTTGTGTGAAACCATTCATCCTGAAACATCAAAGCTAAGTAGCGGTTGCCGCGTCGATGCCAGGAAGCTTACAACGTGTTTGGTTGATGTCCATAGCATTGTAAGGCTGGCCTGGACCATGCCTGAGATATGCCTGGCAGTTGTTTGGTTCTTATCCCGAGAGAGAACATGCTTTGCTTGGCTTAGGTGTTCCTAGCAAGGCAGTTAGCATGAGCTCTTTATAAGAAAATAGAAGAAATGGAATGCCTAGTCCAGGCACTAGTCTTTAGCCTGGCCCAGGCGTCCTATTTTTTGTGCCTGGCATGCTGCAACATCAGTCCTGGTAGCCATCGGTATTCGGTACTATTTAAAATAGTAAACAATTCAGTAATGACACTACTAGACCAGAGAAGGAACCAAACACAAGTACACCAGGCTGGCCTGGCCAGGCCAAAAAATTCCATCATCTCAGGCATGCCTCCTTCCCAGGCATCGTGTCTAGAGTCCAAATTAAACAGCTCCGGAAAGTATGCAATGTTGCAAGCCGGTGCCACATTGGACTCATGTGCACCGTGGTTCTCCTATATCTGTGCAGTTGCCCTCGCACATTCCGGTTCACAATGCAAGCCGTACACCATGTATTTGTGCTACTGGAGGTAATCACACCTTAGTATTATGACTTCACATTGAGCTACATCAGCTTTAGAGCTATCATCCGGATTGTGGACATGCTCCTGAAGTCCTGATAGATGTTCTACAGTAGAACATATCTTAGACCTCCAAGAAAATTTAGATTTGACATTAACTTACAAAAAGTCAACACAGACTAATAATAAGATATACTACTATTGTCTAACAGCTGCACAGGAACAAATCTTGATCTATAATTTTGCATACACTGAGCCACACTGGTCTATTTGTCCGATATCCTGCCTGCAACTGCAATTTTCAAAATGAGGTTAAATGAAGGACCCGATTATGAACCTACTGCCACTGGCGGAGCTTAGTGCAAGCAAAACTGGGTTGTGGCCCGCCCAGTTTTGCTGCAAACCAATGGGCCTTTAGGCAGAAATGGGCCATGGAGGTAAAAAACGTTGGGCTTTCTTCAAGCTGGCCCGCCCAGTCATTTTGATGTAGCTCCGCTACTGCCTACTGCCATTTTTTTTCCCAAGATGCAATTTTAGAACAGATAAATGAACGATAGGTGTTGGAAATATGAGCAAATTACTACGAGATTTAATCCGAATAAACAGAATATAAATCATGACCACAGCAGCAGAGATTAAACTAATCATGCGAACTAGCATAGCAGATGAATATATCACATCTAGGGCACATACTAGAAACATGAATTCTACCACGATCTCGAACAGGAAGGATAGAATCACATACGGTGCAGCGGGTGCAGCACCGCCGGCGTTGATGTTGTCGCCCATGTCGTCGAGGATGAGGTTGCCGAGGTCGGGGAAGAAGTCGTCGCTCGCGAAGACGTCTGCCTGACTATATATTGCGGGTTCAGTAATTTAGGTCTCCTCTTCTCATGCTCATACAAGTGGTAGAAGAGCTCACCTTATAAAGAGGTGCAACTCTCTCTCAACTTCCAAGGTGGGACTAAACTTTAGCCTCACTCACTCCACTCACATGTGTGCATGAATGGGCCAAGAGAATTTCAGAATTTTAGTTGGGTTTTGAGCCAAAGGCCTACTAGCAAAATTCCAACAATAAGCAGATTTAGTTACACTTCTGCCAAACAATGCACTGCTTAGTTCGTTGCCAATGGTATTTACAATTTCAGCCAACCAGCCCTGCGCCCCTGCCAACATTTGTGACAACTGCGATCCCCCAATTGAAGAGATGTCCACTGAACAGAGAGATACAATAACATGAGTGGCACACAAATAGCACTAGGAGAATACTAGTAGTTCCGATCGATACAACATCATCACGTGCGGACATAAACTTAAGACGCAATAGTTGATAAAAAAACTTAAGACACAATAGATCGATCGCCAGGAGGAATCCTACTCTAATCCACGGCACACATTAGACAGACAGATAGATGATGCTCAGTAGACATGGTTTTCAATTTCAGTTTCAGAAAAATTTCAGCACCAACCGAAATCACCGAAATTTAGTGAATTTCAGTGATTTCAGTTTCCAATTCAGCCAAATGACTGAAATATTCACTCAAATTCAATTGAAAACTTAAAAATTTGAAAAAAATGTTTTGAAAAATATTTGAATTCCTGTGTTGTACTGAAACTGCTGAAATATTTTGGCTGAAATGTAATATTTCAATGTCTACTGAAATTACTGAAATTCAGTGAATTTCATCGGAATCTCACTGAAAGTGAAAACCATGTCAGTAGATCAAGCTTCTTCGTCGCTGTCGTAGGGGATGACCTCGTAGTAGTCGGCGGAGAGGTTGGCCCTTGGGTCGTCGTCGTTGAAGACATCGACCTGGATGTAGGCGTAGCCGTCGCGCTTGAAGTCGGCGAGGACCCTGTCGTTCTCGTCGCGCTCGGCCTTGATGGCGTCCATGGCCTCGCGGAGCTCCTCCGGAAAGTTGGGCAGGGGATCGCGAGGCTTCTTGTCCCACTTGAGCAGCCACTTGACGTAGCTGTTCCGATGGTCTATCTTCACCATCACCTGCTTCTTGATCCCATACCCCTCGTCAAGGTACAACCTCAACCACTCGGGGGATGCAGGCGCCGCCATCGAGATCGATTGCGTCGGAACCTCCCCTTCTCGATCTGGTTGGGTGGGTTGCTGTGTGGATACTATGTTGGCCAGGTGCTCCGGGGTGGCCGTACATATAGTCGCTCCAAGCGGCCATGCCCTATCTCTGTCGGAAACGGGTTCCTGGGTTCCTTAGCGGGCGGCTAAAGGAAGACGTCCCATGGGCTTGTATAAATTTTGGGGAACGCTTTAGCATCAAGCGCCGGCTTGTTCTAAAAACAGAAAAAGAAAAAACCATGGCCGAAACCAGTTCTCGTGCTCCCCATGTAGGCCAATAAGTCACGGCAGGCTCGGACGCGGTGCGCGTGTGTGCGTGCGGTGGACGCGTCGGGTCCGACCCGTTGGTGGGCACGGGTGCGTGTGTGCGTGTCCATGGATGTGTGTGTGTGTGAGAGAGAGAGAGTTAGTTGATGCAATGCGCGGGTGTGGAGACCGCGCCCGGCGTCGGGTGCGGCCGTGGCGATCGCGTAGGCGCGCGAGGGGCGTGCGTGAACCGGAGGGCGCGGGACGTGGGGAGTGGGTGAGTGGGCGCGTATGAGCGCGGACTGGGCACACGGGTATAAAGCCCTCACCCCACCGGTGTATTGTGTTGTATGTTCGAGTTTGAGCTCAAGGAGAAAACAGAAAAATGTCGTTCGTGCGGCAGGGTGTTTAAGAGCTCGAAAATCCTCTGTGTCCTTCTTCTTCCTCTCCGACCTTGTCTCCGGTGATCGCCGTCGTCTGCTAGGGCTAGTTGCGCCAATATTTGGTATCAGAGCGAGGTGCGAGGGGCTCGTCGACGGTGATGGCGTTCGTGCCGCACGCGCAGGCGGGAGCTCGGTGTCGCTGGCGATGTCGATGCTCACACCGGACTACTACACGGTGTGGGCGATCAAGGCACATGCCATCCTCGCCGCCCACACTCTCTGGGAGGCGGTGGCGCCGACGGGCAATGCGGTGGTCGACGGGAAGAAGTGCAAGATGGCGCGTGCCATGCTCCTCGGCACGCTGGCGGAGGATATTCTGTTGCAGGTGTCGACGAAGCTCACCGCCAGGGAGGTATGGGAATCCCTGAAGGTGCGTTTCGTCGGCGCTGATCGGGTGTGGGCGGCCCGGCTCGCGACGCTGCACGGGGACTTCGATCGGCTGCGCATGGCAGCCGGCGAGGCTCTGGACGTCTACGCCGGCAGGCTGGGCGCGATGACGGCGTGCTACGCGAGCTTGGGGGCGACGCTCGGAGATGCGGCGCTCATGAAGAAACTCCTGGACACCGTCCCCGACTGCTTGTACCCCGCCGTCGTCGGGATCGAGCAAGTCTGCAACATCAGCGAGATGGCGTTCGACGAGGCGCTCGGGCGACTGCATGCGTTCGACGAGCGGACGCGGCGTCGCGGACAAGACGACGGCAAGCACGAGGGCGATCAGCTGCTCCTGACGGCGGCGCAGTGGGCGGCGCGGGAGCAGCAGCAGGGCGGCGCTCGGGACGACGACGACGGCAAGAGCATGGAATGGGGTAATGGCGGGAACTGGCGCGGCCGCTGCTACAAGTGCGGGCAGCACAGCCATTTCCGGCGCGAATGCAATCATCAAAGGAAGGTGGCGGTGGTGGAGGAGCGGGCGTTGCTGGCGGACGTCGGCGTTGAGGACGCCGGCCTCCTCTAGGTCATGGCTTAGGGGGCTGAATGTAGGGCAATAAGCCACGGCGGGCTCGGACGCGGCGCGCGTGTGTGCGTGCGGTGGACGCGTCGGGTCCGGCCCGTGGCGGGCACGGGTGCGTCTGTGTGTGTCCGTGGATGTGTGCGTGTGTGCGTGAGTTAGTTGGCGTAATGCGTGGGTGTGGAGACCGCGGCGGGCGTTGGGTGCGGCCGAGGCGATCGCGTAGGCGCGCGAGGGGCGTGCGCGAGCCGAAGCGCGCGGGACGTGGGGAGTGGGTGAGTGGGTGCGTATGGGCGTGGGCTGGCGTGTCTGGGCACGCGGGTATAAAGCCCTCACCTCACCGATGTATTGTGTTGTGTGTTCGAGCTCGAGCTCGAGGAGAAAACAGAAAAAACATCGTTCATGCGGCAGGGCGTTTGAGCGCCCGAAAATCCTCTATGTCCTTCTTCTTCCTTTCCGACCTTGTCTCCGGTGATCGCCGTCGTCTGCTAGGGCTAGCTGCGCCAACACCCCAGGCTGCAGCCATGTTTCTGCGGTTCTGCCCCCAGCCATCTCTCTCCGATGCCCCACGCTCAGTCCCCCACGAAAAGCCCTCATCTCCGCACCCCTCGTGCTTCCCAAACACACCTTCTCACTTCCTCCCAGTGACCTATGCCATGGCTCTCCTTCGAGCTGCCGCAAGGCCGACTGGCCACACGCGATGCAGGTAGGGGCACAGTGTTGCAAGGGCCACACGTAAGCACCGAGCTACATCCGACATGGCTACAAGATGTCACATCTCGCATGGCAGCGAGTGTGGAAATTGTAGGATGATTGTTGTATTGTTGTTGTATTGATCTGACCCTTGTGTAGGGTATATATAGGAGTATAAGAGAGGTAGAGACTTGGAGTACAAGACAAGTTACACGTGGTTTAAACTAATTATATCTCTATCTCCTTATCTCTAACTTAAACCCAATTATATTTCTAACATTCCCCCTCAGTCGTAGCGGGAGTGAAGCGGACGAGTACGACTGAATTTGAAGTCCTGCGCTTTCGTCGTCTTCTCCGCTGCGCCATCATCAACTGCGTCTCTGATGGGTCGGCACCTAGGGCGGTGATTGCGTCCCCTTCTGGTGCCTTCCCTGTCTTCTCCTCTGTTCCCTCCCGCAGTCACAGCGGGAGTGTCGTGGATGCAAGGGACGAGGCGAACGTTGTTGACTGGAGTTTTTGCCGATGAGTTGCTGTAGACGTAGCCATTAATGTCGTGGTAGCCGATCATGGTGATGTAGCCGTGGTCGAGGGTGTGGTCGTCGTAGATGATGAAGCCACACAAAGCCGGAGGCGCAAAAAAATGCGCTATGACGGAGCTGCAGACGTGGACGATGCACCTTGCGGATGTCAGAGGGTGTCGTCGGCGATGAGTCCACTGGTTTTGCCAAGACCAGAGGAAGCCCATCAAGCACACATCGGTTTTGTCAGAACCGTATGGCCGTGTACGGTCGTCACTATAGTGATGCCGTGTCGATGCAGTCTTGCCGTCGTGGATGACGCGGTCGATGCCGTCGTCGTGACGCGGTCATTGCCGTCGTCGAGGTCGCGTCTTGTAGAAAAGTTTGTCAGAGGACGCTAGGTGTCCATCTTGTGGACGAGGTGGCGGCGGTGTGTTGATGATGATGATGACGATGATGATGATGATGATGATGATGATGAAGACCATGGTGATGAAGACCTTGGCGATGAAGTGTCGGCGATGACGTTGCAGTGGTATGTCGATGATGATGCGTCATTTGAAGGCGTCCCTCCATAACAACGAAGTGTCGACGCCCTGTCGTGCCGAAGAAGTATGTTGCTTGTAACCTGGCGTAGTCGTACAACTTCATGTTGATT